>NC_136971.1:14645552-14700552 GCF_032717465.1 Coenobita brevimanus | reverse complement strand
AAGGAGGACGTATTGAAAGAAATTAACAAGTTAAAACCTCAAAAATCGCCAGGTCCGGACGATATATATGCAAAAATTATAAAAGAAACCAAAGAAGAATTATGTCAGCCACTTTTAACGTTATTTAATGACTCTTTAAGTTCAGGAGAAGTTCCAGAGGCGTGGAAAACCGCAAACGTAGTGCCCATCTTTAAAAAGGGTGATAAATCAGCTGCGTCGAATTATCGTCCGATAAGTCTAACGTCAATAGTAGGAAAAATGTTAGAGTCAATTTTGGCAAATAAGATTAGAGAACACTTAGAAAGATTTAATCTTATAAACGAAAGTCAGCACGGATTCAGGCAAGGACGATCCTGCCTCACAAATTTGTTGTCATTCTACTCGGAGGTCTATGAGGCAGTAGATAGCGATAAAGCTTACGATGTTATTTATCTGGACTTTAGTAAAGCTTTTGATAGAGTCCCACACGAAAGGTTAGTTAGAAAGGTTCGAGCACACGGTATAGACGGCGATATCTTAAAATGGATAGAATCCTGGCTGAAAGGACGAAAGCAGAGAGTATTAATAAATGGAACTAAGTCGGACTGGGGATTAGTAACTAGCGGTGTACCACAGGGTTCAGTACTCGGTCCCTTATTATTTATCATATATATAAATGATCTAGACTTAGGAGTCAATAGCAGAATCAGCAAATTTGCCGACGATACAAAAATAGGGCGTATCATTAACTCGACTGACGATTGCCATTACTTACAAAAAGACCTCGATACATTGTCCAAATGGTCTAAAACTTGGCAAATGGAATTTAACGTTGAAAAATGTAAAGTACTTAACGTAGGCAAGACCATTGGAGATACTAAATACAGCTTAGATAACAAAGAAATTAGCAAATCGGAATGCGAGAGAGATCTAGGAGTTATGATTAGTAACGACCTTAAACCTAGGCAACAGTGCATTAATGCGAGAAATAAAGCAAATAGGGTCCTAGGATTTATTTCGAGAAGCGTGAGCAATAGATCATCTAAAGTAATACTGAAACTTTATCTAGCATTAGTAAGGCCACATTTAGACTACGCAGTACAATTTTGGTGTCCTTACTATAGAATGGATATTAATTCGTTAGAAAATGTACAGAGAAGAATGACTAAAATGATACATGACGTCCGGAACCTGTCATATGAAGACAGACTGAAAAGACTAAGTCTGCATTCGCTAGAGAGGCGTAGAGTAAGGGGAGACTTAATTGAGGTTTTTAAGTGGATGAATGGTATAAATAAGGAGATATTAGCAAGGTACTTAAAAGAGTGAGCATACAGGATAGAACTAGAAATAATGGTTTCAAACTAGAAAAATTCCGTTTCAGAAAGGAAATCGGTAGAAATTGGTTCGGTAATAGAGTAGTAGACGAATGGAATAAGCTACCTAGTAAAGTAGTTGCTGCCTCTTCCATTGAGAGTTTCAAGCATAGGCTAGATAAGCATATGACAAATAAGGGGTGGATATAGAATAAGGAAAATATCATAACCAATACTAATTCAAAAATAAATTTTCTTTTCAGGTTACACTATGATAGTCTCTATTCTCCTTTCACACTTTTCTGTAAAATGTCCACGCCAGTTTTTCTATACGGCGTGGTGTTCTTTCTGACTTTTTCCTGCCGGCTTCGGCTGGAGGGTTTGGAGGGCGGGGGAGAGCCTTCTTCTTTGCTATCCTTATCTCATTCTAGTAGTTCAGTTACTCTTCTAGGAGCTGCCTAGCATGGGCCAACCGGCCTACTGCAGTTATCCTCTCTTCTTATGTTCTTATGTTCTTATGTGCTGAAAAAAAAGGAAAAAGAAACAGGTGTTTGGAAAAAAAAATAATGCATTGTAGATAGTGTTATGAAGGTCAAGGTCAAAGTGATGTAGCGAAAATTTAAAAAAAAAACTAATATAGTGGGACAACGGTAAATAAGTATGAGGCTGCGAATAAATATGGTAAACGATTAATGGTTCTGTAAAAAAAGAAAGTAAGAAGAACAGAGAAGGGATAATGTTGTCGCGAAGTCGAGTCCTAAAGGATTATTTTAGAATGATGTTAATTAAGGTAAGAATGGCCATCAGACAAATGGAAAAGGGCGTTAAGAAGAAGAAAGTATTGTCTGCAACGGAAATAGAACGGGAATGAGAAAATGTAGAGCGAAAAGAAACTGCTACGAGAAGGGTGGGATTGACGCTAGGAAGGAAAACAAAAAAGAGATGATTGGTGTAAAAAAAAGGGTCAAGATGGTGTTGATGCCGTGAAGAAAAGTAGGGAAAGAAGAGAGCCTTTGGGATGAGAGGATTTTCAGAATTTCATATCCTTTACTACATTCCACCAGCTACAGACCTTTAGTAAGTACAGTGTGGAATGTGGTACTGGGTATAGAACACTGAATTTCCTCCCATCTCAAATCTTCTCTTGTTTCTGTGCTTCTTATTTTTTTTATTTTTTGTTTCTGTGCTTTTTTCATCACTGCATATTGTTATTTTGGATTTTTTTCCCCAGTTTATGAGAAATGTAGGAGTCAGGGAACCATTCGCTGCTGTGGATGTACTTTTTTTTCTTTTTAAGCCAGCCCAAAGTGAGAAATCCTATCAGTCAGAGAGTTCATGACCTCCTTGTACTCGATAGGTAAAAGTCCCTCTCCTTCTTGTGTAATTTCTCAAAGCTTTTTTAAATATAGTACAGTAAAAATGAAGTCAATTGCATAATAAAAAATAGTCACGAGGAGCAGGGGGTACACAGATCACCAGCAGAAGTGTAGATGGCGCTGATTAGGGGATGAGGGCAGCAGGGAGGGAAGCAGGGGAAGAGATGAACTGGGCCGGATGGAAACAAGCAGTACACGATAGCGGAGATTGGCACTGTAATGAGAGTCAGGGAGGCGGCTGAGGGAGAGAGAGAGAGAGAGAGAGAGAGAGAGAGATATGACGTATGAATGAAATGATGCGGGTGTACAGGTATTATAGTGAAAGGGATACTGAATGCTTTACCTAACCCGTCGAGTTGGATAAGTCTCTCTCAGTCTCGATAAAATCGTCTGGTGGTAGTGAGAATAAAACCAAACTGACGTCCTGAGACTGAAAGGGTTAATGGTGTAATAGACCACCATTCACGCCTTGTCAATTAGGCCATTATTACACCTTTATTATGTCGCATCGTATTTATTAAGTATTTAAAGTGATTTACGTCTTGCCTTAGTTAATGTAGGCTTATCATTGACGGTAAAATAAATGGAGCATGAGATATTGTACAAGGTTTGATACTGATTTCACATCTTTGTCGGCAGTTGCCAGTGAAGGATGGTGTGGATGAAGAGTGAATTTAAAGGAAGCTGATAGTGATTTAAATAAAGAAACTGGATATGTGTAGCCTGTCCTGATACATACATATCTGATAAGCGATACAGGGATGTAATTCAACCCAGGTGCCACATACACCACCAGTTTCACTTAGAGGAGACCTTTTGTCCATTAGTGTTATACCCTTATTAGTGTTATTTACCTGATGGGCGACCTGAGCCACACCTGCCTGGGTTCCCAAGGGGCTCACCGCGGCGCTGACGTAAACACACCTATAATGGCGCTTATGGATTAGCACCCTAAGTCTCCTGGGGGTGATGATGAGCTGCTGTGGTGATGGTGGTGGTGATGGTAGTGGTGGTGTGGTAGGGGTGATGAACCATGCGGTAGTGGTACTTAGGTCGACTGCGATGATGATTATAATGTAGAAGTCATTTCTTTCTGCTGCCTTTACCCGGTATCGACCTCTCCTTCCCTTTGCCTCTTTATGCAGTTCACCTCTAAGTCTCTCCTTCCTTAACATCAGCTTACCTCCTGTTCCATTCATCGTCCCATTTCATCTTTTCTGTCATCTGTCCCCTCTCTGATACTCCACTTTCCTCCTCATTTCCAAGTCATCATTGTCCTTGTCCAGCAGTTCCTCTTTTTTTAGTTTCTTATCTCCCTTCCCTCACCTCTCACCTCTTCATTTCCTTGCAGTTTTGACCATCTTTAGCAATTATCATTTTCATTCTACTTCCTCACCTTTTTCATTCCAGCAAATTTTTGTCCATCATCAATAATTTTTCTTTTCTTACATTGCCTTTGCCACACAGAACATGTCCCATATGTACCTTGGTTCTGACCTGCCTGTTTTCCCCTTTGATCTCACTTTTCTCCTCAGCAAGACCATCTGTGAGTCTGTTTGTCTGCTTTTTTGTCACTTTGATCCTTTCTTGTCCGTGACCTCCTCTCCTCGACCTCTCCCTGTGCGTCTTCCCCCTCTCAGGCCTTTTATACAGCGTCCCCTTGTAGCCCCTTCTTGGTTTCCCCATTCTGTGGACTCCCCCTGCCTCGCTTACGCTTTGCCTCCTCCCACCTTTGATCTCTGTTGCCTAACCCTAGTGCGTCTTAACCCAGCCTCTCTGTTGCTGCCTCTAAACCCATTGCAACTGTTTCTGTGTGGCTTTCCTTACAGCGATATCTAGCTTTTTCCCTGTCCGTCCCTTACTCTTCTGGGAACCTTTTTGTTATTGTAAATTCATCGTCGGCTCTGTCTTTGGTGTTTTTCGGTTCTTAATATTGTTTTCATGAGATTTTTAGAGTCAGATATCGTCTTTCAATTTCATTCCTGCACCGAGCAGTCGTGTATAGTCAGTGTACAAGTGATCTTCGTTGTGAGGGGGTTAGAAAGTCATTTATTTTTCCTTCCTATAATATCCTTTATCTCGGCTTTCCCTTCCTCAATCTTTTCCACTCAGTTTTCTTTTACCTTTCCTTGGTTCCCCTTCTGCGAGCCCCCCCCCCCTCTCTGTCTCTGTCTGTCTGTCTCTCTCTCTCTCTCTCTCTCTCTCTCTCTCTCTCTCTCTCTCTCTCTCTCTCTCTCTCTCTCTCTCTCTCTCTCTCTCTCAAAAAACAACTATACATGAACTCAACTGCTGCATTCCTTTCCACCATCATTCCCCCTGCCTCTCCCTCTTCTACGTGTATTTCTTCCCACACAAACTCTGCCTCACCTCCTTGTCTCTTACTGCATTCCTTTACTCACCGCAGCCTCCTCCTTCTCCCCTTTAATGCCTCTTTCCACCCTGTCTGCCCTACCTTTTTGTTTCTAAATGCATTCCAGTCCATCACCCCACTCCTAAACCTTTCCCCTCCCTCAGTGCATTCCTTTCCACCTGTCCCATCTCATTGCATTGCGTTCCACCTTGCCCCTCTCTCAGTGCATTCCGTTCCACCTTTCCCCTCTCTCAGTGCATTCCTTTCCACCTTTCCCCTCTCTCAGTGCATTCCTTTCCATCTTTCCCCTTTACCTGTGCATTCCTTTCTACCTTTCCAATCTCTCAGTGCACTCCTTTCCACCTTTCCCTTCAGTGCAATCCATTCCATCATTCCCCTTTCTGAATTCCCCTTCACCTTTCCCATCTCTGCATTCCTCTTCACCTTTCCCCTCTCTCAGTGCATTCCTTTACACCTTTCCCATTTACCTATGCATTCCTTTACACCTTTCCCATTTACCTGTGCATTCCTTTCCACCTTTCCCGTTTCTCAGTGCACTCCTTTCCACCGCCCCTTCTGCGTCTCCCTCCCGCTATAAAAATGAGTGTGGTTGCGTCCGGGCTCTCCCAGGACGGAAATAACACCACAGTCACCACCAGACACCATTGAACACACCAACAGCAGACAGATTGGTGCTCTCTCTCTCTCTCTCTCTCTCTCTCTCTCTCTCTCTCTCTCTCTTCGCAGCGTTTCTTTCCTTCTCCTCGTCCCCTTGGGCATCTAATCCTCTCTATCATCCTTTTCTCTTTTCCTCATCTTCAGCATTTTCTGTCATGCTCTTTTATCATTTTCTATTTCTCTCCACTCCTGACCGCAAAAAAATTATCCCCCATCATCGAGATAAGTTGATATCAGAGCCATGTCGAGAGCAAGACAATACGGGACCTTAATCTTAGTGGCCAAGGTTCCCCGCCGCCCCATCAGATCTCTCCCTCCGTCGCAGTAAAAGGTGCCGGATCAGTCGAAGCGGCAGTGTAATTGTTTTAGCGAGTGTCTTTATCCTTGTCTGTCATCCCAGCGTCATCTGATTGCTTGCGTGGTATTCTGAGTGGCCAAGGTTCCCCAGCCGACCTCCCAGAAGCCAATCGCTGGTCACAGTAAAATGGTCCTTAGTCATTCACAACAGCAGAGTAGGCTATTGTAATTGCTTTAGCGAGCACCCTGTCTTTTGTGTGTCCTTGTCAATCTGTCTGTCCCTCGTCGTGAGCATCTGAGTGCTTGCCTGGTAATGTGAGTGTCCAGGGTTACCTGCTGCCCGCTCAATAGCTCACCTCCAACAGCAATAAAAGGCTCTACATCAGTCGGAGCGGCAGGGTAATTGCTTCAGCGAGCAGTCCGTCCTTGTCTGTCCGTGTATCTCTGTGTGTCTCGTCGGTGATCATCTGAGTGTTTGACTGGTATTCTGGGTGGCCAGGTTCTTCCAGCCAATCAGAGTTCACCCCTTGTCGCACTAAAAGCCACTAGATCAGTCGGAGTGCTAGAGTAATTGCTTTAGCGAGCGTATCCGTCTTTGTCTGTCATTGTGTCTGTCTGCCTGGCGTTGGTGATCATCTGAGCGTTTGCAGGATAATCTGAGTAGCTAATTTTGTCCCGCCGACCAATCAGACCTCAGCTGTCATTACAATAAAAGGTGCTTAATCAGTTTAAGTGTCAGAGTAATTGCCTTAGCTAGCGGGTCTCTCCTTTTCTGTATATTTCCGTCTGTCCAATAAGCCGAGTCTGGTGATCTGAATGACTCTCGGGTCCCCTGTGATAACTTGAGTCCCAGTCTAGCCCTCATTAATAATCCGAGTGTCTGTTCGGCCCCTTGTAATAGTCTGAGTCTTGCCAGGTCCCCTGTGATGATCTCAGTGTCTGTTTCGCACTCTGGTGATAATGTGAGTGCTTGCCTCGTGATATGGTATTTTATCTGGTCATGCGGGGATAATGTCTCTATGGCCTTTGTGTATCTGAGTATATGCATGGGAGTCCGAGTATACCCTGTGTCTTGAGTCCGTGTCTATTTCATGGTCGCATCCCCAGGCGATTCAGTTTAACAAGACAGACGTCTTGTGGTGTAGTAATTAATGAAGTCTAACTCCAGCTGTTCGGAAAGTCTCCCCAAAGCTCTATAAAATCGTTTGGGGTTAGGAATAATTAAAGGAAAGTTCTGTACATTATGTAATTTAACTAGATAAAGTGCTGTCTCGTTAGCTGGAATGAAATGCAAACCCCCCAGTTGTCACCCAAAATGTTATTCGACATTGGTTTTATCCTTTTGACTGACGGTTTTGTCTCAGCTGATGAAGTGGCCCAGTGAAACGGAAAAATAAATGTAAAGTTCGTATTTCGCAACCAAAAAGGGTGAGAGGGTGGGAGAGGGGATAAGGGATGATGGTGAGGGGGTTTTGCGGTGGAGAGATTGGGGGTAAAACGTGAGGGGGGATGAAGGAGTAAGATATCAGGGGGATGGAGAAAGGAAATGTTGGTTAGAAGTGAGAGGAGTGAAGGGTTAGGTATGAGAAGGATGGAAGTATTAGGTATTAGGGTGATGGAGATGTTAGGCCAGAGGGAGGGGGGTTAGGGTGAGGGGATGAGATTTATGGGTAGGGAGAATATAAGTAAGAGGAAAAAAATACTGATAGGTAACCCTCTTCCCCCCAAAAAAAAAAAAAAAAAAAAGTAAATAGCTTTATGTAAAATAGATAGGTAAATAATCAAATAAATAAATAAATACAGTAAATGAATAACGGAAAATTCCATCAACAAAAAATTTCATTTGGACTCTCACTATATTTGCCAAAGAGATTTATGGGCGTGTCAGAATGACCTGGTTTAATTTTAACTAATTACTGTAAAATGGAGAGTAACTGTAAATGTCAGCGTTGTCAAAATATGAAGTTATTTTGGCTTTGGAGGGGGAGGGGGTTGTGTCCAAGGCGATGGTCATTCGTGCTCAATAATTCATGTACACGTCTCGGGTTGACGATGATATTCCAGCCAGTCTAACCCTTCCCTTGATGGAAACACATCTAGTATTCTAATCCAGCTAACGCCAGGCGATTTTAGTCAGCTGAGAGAGAGAGAGAGATACAGGAACTTCAATGTTAAAATATTGATGGATGCTGAATACATAAATGGCTGTTCTCTTTGTGCAATGTTTTCCCAACTGGCAAAACAGACACCGGCACTCGGTATGTTTGGCTATTTTGCATGCCCGTCGTAATGCCGTTGACAAAGCATAAGTCATTGAAATAACTCTCTCTCTCTCTCTCTCTCTCTCTCTCTCTCTCTCTCTCTGATATATAAATCAATCCTATCACCGCCTATTAGCTATAATAGCTGTAATACACACACACACACACACACACACACACACACACACACACACACACACACACACACACACACACACACACACACACACACACACACACACACACACACACAAAACCATAACATACAAAACACAAAGCATTACTCCCACACATTGGACCGTATTATTTCATCATTTTTTTCCGCCAATACAGTACCATAAATACGCGGATTAGCGAGTAAGCTCATCACGCATACACACAGCCTCAGTATATCGCATTACTCTGGAAATCAGCTGCACTATAAAAATTCTATGCATATTGTTCTTGTTTCTTTAATTTATGAGAGCTCCAAGTTGATTGTCCTGTGAGTTTTGTGTACCAGGTCAGACCGATAATGTCTTAGTTGATTTTATTTATAACATTTTCAGACGCTTTTTACCTTAAGAAACACCTCTCGCTTGAAAAGGTTAATGAAAGCTATTCCAGTTTAACCCTTAATTTTTTTTACGTCTTTTCGAAGGTGAATATAATCGTCGATAGTTAAGATCATTAAAAAAAAAAGAAGTCACTTCGCTGACGAAGTTTACAGGTCCACAAACGATATGGGAAGGCAGATGTAACGCGACGCCCCAGGGAAAAGGGGGGATTTATCAAGCGAAGAATCTCTCAAGGGGTGAATAAAATGGCGTTAAAGGAAACATCAGTAAAATTCAGTATATATGATGTCGCTGCGAGATGGTTAGCAAACAGAGAAACCACGACGGCTATAACGAGACATCACAGACACGAAGCCTCTCAAACTCAGTACAGTTTTCTTGAGATTTAAAAAAAGACGGCGTCTTATTGAAGCAAGCACACATAGGCTTTAGCAAGAAGGTATCTCAAGAAACAGATTTATCAAGAAAATAATATCTCCGTCGTTGAATAAAATCGTCAGGAGAGACTGACAGTGAAAGTAACAAACGTCATTTATTGATTAGCAGGTACACTGACGATTTGGCAAGGAGGCATCACAAGACACAGATTTATCAAGCAAATCATCTCCCTGTACTGGAATAAAATCGTCAGGAGAAAAAAGCAGTACAAATAACAAACATAATCATTAGTTAACAGGTACACATCCGATCTGGCAAGGAGGCATCTCAAGAAACTGATTTATCAAAGCCTCGTGCAGCTCAGCCCAGGAGCCACATTGAACACGGTAAGCTGATAGTCGGGGCATTGACACTTGATCCGACCCCCTTCCCGATCACTGCCCCCCCCCCTCTCCCACACACCACCAAGCCTCCCCCTCCCTAACCCCCCTCCAAGACAGTGTTGACCCACCGCAGTTTCCAAGGGTGAGAATCCCAATGTAAGCCGCTGCTCGCAACACCCTTAAGCCCCTTTGGTTCTGTTTGCTCTCCTTTGACGGGACAGACATCAAAGTCGGAGAAAGCGAGGTGTGTGTTTATACTCTCAATAAAACTTGCGCACTAAAATGTTTTAAGAGGAAATAGAGGATGGAATGCTCTTTATTCTGTTTAAGTTGGCTCGAGTGGACCGCTGGGGGTGTGTCTGTGTGTCTGTGTTTGGATGTGTGTAAGTGTTTTTTCTATAGGAGGTGGTGTTTGTTGGGGGAAGGAATTAGAAGGGCTAGTGTTTTTTCTAAGCTGGAGGAAGTGTTTGTTGAAGTCTTTCGTGAGGTGAGACAGCAGAGTCTGTGTGTGGGTGTGTTTTTTCTTCTCCAGTCTTGGGGGGAGAAGCGGATCTCTAGTTTTATTTTCTGATTAAATACATTGAAAGGTGGGTCTTGAACGAGGATATAATTGCGTTGAAAGATAGAAAAAGAATAATGCTAACGATAAATACAGTTTAATAATAATTTAAATTTGAATCATAATGACATCCTGGGCACTGTATATCGGAAAATGTAATTGTACTTCATCGGTAAATTTAATTGATTATTCTCACCTTTTCTCATTGTTGAAACCTCTCAGTGCAGTAACATATATTTTTATTATTACTGCCTACGGTTTTATTCACTGATGGGGTTGGCATAATCTTCAGTAATCCTTCACTATTTTTTTGGGAACAGTTTTTTGTTACAAGTTTTAAATACCTGTATGTAGTAATGGAGTGTTTTTTCTCAGTGCAGTAAAATATGGCTTCAGCTTCTTTTCATGTTTGTCATGATTCATTAATAATAATAATAATAATAATAATAATAATAATAATAATAATAATAATTACTCAACACTTCTACTATTGCACCGTATGACTTAATTATATGCTCGCTAATAATATCCCCAGTTAATATTCCGAGTAGCATGATGCCCTCAGAATGAAATTACCTTCTCGCTTTTTTTTTTTTTTTTTTTTTTAATTCAGTTGTGCTGCCTTTTCGCTTGAGTTCTACCTTGTGTGTACGTGGCAGGTGTGGAGCGGGTGTATGTGGATGTGGTGCGTCAAGGGGGGGGAGGGGGAGGGGGAGAGGGGGGAGCAGGAGGCAGGAAAAAGGAGGAGGGGGGCATGAGAACTGGGAGAAGGAAGGAGCGAGAGAGGGATAGTGGTGAGGGAGTGAGAAAGCAGAGGGAGATGGGGAAGAAGGAAGGGAGCGAGGAGAGGAGGTAAAGAGCGGAGGGTTGAGCGAGAGGAAGACAGGAGGGAGGGGGGAAGAAGGATGTGGAGGGGGAGGGGAGGGAGAGGAAAGGAGGGGGAGAAGAGGAAGGAAAATGCGTAGGGATCTCTGTACAACACTGGCCTATATTTGGAACAGGTGTGCGATTTTTCTTTTCTTCCCCCTCCCCTTTTTTTTTTTTTGACTAAATTTAAGTGTGTAGTGCGTCGCTGTTTCCTGTGTGTGTGTGTGTGTGTGGCTAATTGTATCAGTGTGCGTGTAAGTGATGTGCATGGGAGAAATACGTGTACGTTTGCGAAATGAGTTATGTGATGGAAGTTTTTGTGCATGAGTGTTGTATGGGGATGGATGAATGTTTGTGTTGGTGCTCGTTGGTGACTGATGTTCATGTTTGAATTACTGATATATGTGTGTGTGTGTGTGTGTGTGTGTGTGTGTGTGAGAGAGAGAGAGAGAGAGAGAGAGAGAGAGAGAGAGCTATGCATGTTGACGAGTAATTGATTGCCTGCTGCTGTCTCACGAGAATTTAACAGTGCAATACAAAGCAAGGGTGTTTGATGGATTGCATACGGTTCATAAAGCAAAAGGAAAACAAGAATAGAGAAGAGAAACATGCCATAGTTATATTATAATGGATTTTTGATGAGTGATTAATGTTCGTGTGAAAGTCAACCAAATATTGCATCTAAATACAAAAATAAATAAATGTATCTATTGAATTGTATGCCTAACTTCGATCCTCATTGTATTGATTTTTCTTGCTGTATCGAGGCGACTTTATGGGACTTTTTACAATCATCTATACTCCTTTTACTCTAACTTGGCCTAAAATTGTCATGTCGCCATGGTGAATGCTGAGTTGTAGCAATAGTTTAGCACTAGAATATGGTGCTAGTCACGAAGAAGTGCTATAGGAAGGATATAGAGCCTTACTATTGTCTCATTTCTGTCACTGAACGTTAAATGAAATGGAAATGGAGGAAATTTTGGACCAAGTTAAGGTAAAAGGAGTGGTGAAGGAGTTATTGAAGACTATGTCAACCTTCTCCACTTCGACAGGTGTGCCCAAAGCTGAATAAAATCGTCTGTTGATAGTGATGGTATCTGGAATAGTCAGAGGTGAAGCAAACAGACAAATGGAGAGGGAGAGAAAAAACACACAATTGATTTGATTTTGATTATTGATGGGTAAATTGTTTCTTTTGCTGCTGCTGGGAAAGAGAGAGAGAGAGAGAGAGAGAGAGAGAGAGAGAGAGAGAGAGAGAGAGAGAAGGGGGGAGAGAGAGAGAGTTAAACATCCTAATTGTTATATCATTAATTTCTGATGAGTAATTGCCTCCCTGACACTCTCTCGCGCAGTTACATAAAAGCCGGAAATGAGCGTCAGGTGAGCGGCATCATTAATTACCTTCAGCACCGGAAGTCTACCTGAAGTGCAATAAATCGTCTGGCGGTAGCGAAAGGAGTATCGAAGGTGGTGGTGTGGCGAAATGATAAAGGCGGAAGAGGACACTTGCGAAGAGGTGTGGGTAGTGGCAATGATGATGATGATGATGATGATGATGATGATTTCCTACGGGCGTCTTGTGGAAAAAAATGAGTATCACACACACACACACACACACACACACACACACACACACACACACACACACACACACACACACACACACACACACACACACACACACACACACACACACACACAGACGCTGTTGTTGTTATTGATTATTAATCAATAATTCACTCCTTTTGCGTCTCGTGAAATTTAACTGTAAAAAATTAAGGAGTCTTGTGCTCTGCATATTCAGATAAAAGAAAAAAGAGAAGACATGCACGTTATAGATATATTATAACTTATTAATGAGTAAATGATTCCTCCCTCCCGTATAAAGAGAAGAATGAAGTCCTGATCTTCATATCTGAACAAAAACGATAAATAAGACACTTAGGTAAAACATGTTATTGGGATTATTAATGACAGAGTAATTAACTTCTTGTCAGGGTCTGGAAGAAAAGAAAAACTAATGAGTAATGAGAGGAATTTAACAGACAGGGAAAAATGTGTAGTGAGAAATTTAAAAGCCCCAATGAGTGTCTGGCCACGGGATCATTAAATACCCCCTCAGTGGCCCTCATATCGTGGCCATCAGTAATCATATGGCCAACACTGATGAGGCCAATTTCGAGGGTAGGTGTTAAAGTTGACCTGCTCCTCGAATTCTAAGATCTAGGGTATGATGGTGGTGGTGATGATGATGATAGTGGTGGTGGTAGGGGGAGTTTAAATTGTGGTTGTGGTGGTGATGGTTGTAGAGGGGAGAGGGGGATTTAAGTTGGTGTGTTGGTGATGATGATAGTGGTGTTGGTGGTAGGGGTAGTTTAAATTGTGGTTGTGGTGATGATGGTGGTTGTACAGGGGAGAGGGGGATTTACGTTGCTGTTGTGTTAGTGGTTCTGATTGTAATGATGGTGAGCCTAATTTTGATGGTTGTGGTGGTGATAATATATGTAGTGGTAGGTGTTGTGGTCTTGGTAGTGGTGATAGTGGGAGATTAAGTTGTGTTGGTGGTGGAAGTGGTGGTAATGGGAGTGTGGAATAGTTGTAGCAGTGGTGATAGTAGCTGTTTGTGGTGGTACTGTTGTTAGAATTGTCATGATAGTAGTAGTCGTCGTAGTGGCAGTAACAGAGTATCTAAAATAACAATAGTAATAGTAGTTATAGTAGCAGTAATACGAGAGGTGATCAAAGTGGTAGAAATAATAGTAGTGTTCGTAGTAGTAGTAGTAGTAGACTAATTGTTATTAAGGTAGTTGTCTGTGTTATTATTTTGTGTTAATGTTTCTGGGTTGAGCAGTAACAGAGGCAGGAGCAGCAGTACAACCAGCAGTAAAAGAAACAAGAGCATAAGCGGGGGTAGGTAGGTAGCAAGGTAGGTAGGATAACAGCATTAGAGGTGAGATAACGGTGTAAGCAAATTAGCATCATAGAGGTGGGATAAGAGTGTAGGTAGGATACGTGTATATAGGATAAAGACGAAAGAAATAGGTAGGATAACAGTGTGGGTAGGATAAGGGCGGAAGAGATAGATAGGATAACAGTTTAGGTAAGTTAAAAGGAGGTGAAGTCGACAGGATAACGTTAGCAGCAGAGGCAAGATACCAGGAGGAAGAGTTGGGTAGGACAACATTAGTAGAGACAGGAAAAGAGGAGGAAGAATTGGGCAAGATAGCAGCAGCAGAGGCAGGATAACAGGAGGAAGAGTTGGGCAAGATAACAGCAGGAAGAGGAAAGGTAACAGGAAGCAGAGAAGCAGAAACCAAGCAAGACAATACCCCAGCCGCAGGAGCAGCAATAGTAATAATATCAAACCGTATTTAATGTGCACCAGGCTAATCTCTGAGGCTAACCAGGCCAGAGATTAGGGCCGAAATTTGCACTGTAATTCTGGTCATGAATAATAATGCGATAGTTTAATAGAATAGTCGCAGTTCCGTGTGTATTAAATGAGAGAGGCTGGGGGCAATGCGTGTGGCTTACCCAGTGCCTGTGTGGTTGGGTTCACTATAGCTTTCTTAGTATTACCCTTTTATTTTTTTTTTTTAATGGGGTGACTTTCTGTTTTGATTTTTATTCTCTCTCCAGCGTAGAAAAGATGCGCGCACGCACGCACGCACGCACGCACGCACACACACACACACACACACACACACACACACACACACACACACACACACACACACACACACACACACACACACACACACACACACACACACACACACACACACACACACACACACACACACAGTGAAGGGGTTAATGAAGGCTGTATCCAGCCCTAACAGTTCGGGTAATGTATCCTAAAGGCGTTTTTTATTTCGATCATGCTATTTCCAAACAATTTTAGTTAGACACAGGAATTTTCGACCTGAGAGAGGTTAGGTATAGCCCTCAAGAACACCTTTTAAGATTATTCGTGTTCTCAGGTAAAGTAAAATTGTGAGGAGAAGGCAAAAGTAATGACCTTGGTGGGTATAGAGCCATTTAGTATAATATAGTTCCAATTCCAGGCTTATCTGAACGTGATCCTGGTGGACTGTAGGCTAAAGTTGCAATTTTGCCCTATTTCTCCATTCTTCTTTCGGGGGATAGGGATGGAATTGGGGGACGCTTAGCCGCCCATATATCGGTGTCACCACGTGAAGGCCCACCTCTCCATCAGCGGGGACCATGTAATAGACTGATATATATATTTTGTGTGTGTGTGTGTGTGTGTGTGTGTGTGTGTGTGTGTGTGTGTGTGTGTGTGTGTGTGTTTCCCCCTCTCCACTGTACTATCGTCTACACACATAAATATTCATCCTGACACAAGCCCTCGGACTAGGAATGGCCGTGCGTTATCATTTTGATCGTATCTGCAACGCGAATCAATTGCTATTCATAGTTTTAATTGGCCTTGTTACGGAGCCTGGTATTGTTAGCCCCCCCCCTCTCTCTCTCTCTCTCTCTCTCTCTCTCTCTCTCTCTCTCTCTCTCTCTCCTGCTTGTTCTCATTCACTGTGGCAGGTAGGATGGCAGTAGCAGAGAGGTGATATCGTTAGCAGGTTGTGGGATGGGCAACGCGGTTAGAGGTAGAGAATTGGAGAGATTGTATGTGGAAGAGCAGGCACATGGATAGACAGACAGATTAAACCAGAGAGATAGACAGGTAGATTTAGGTTGATAGATATACGGACAGGTTGATGGAGAGGCAGATGATTGCAAGGGTTTAAGGTCAGTGGAAGGAATGCTGGAACGAAGGAAAAGAGATGCAGTGGACAGAGGAAGGGAAGCAGGGATGATTAACCGTGAAGGAAAAGTAACAGAGATGAAAAGGACAGTGGAAGGGAAGTTGGAATGGGTGAGCATGAAGGAAAAGTAACGGAGGTGGAAAGGACAGTGTAAGGGAAGCAGGAATGCGTAGGAGTGAAGGAAATGAGATGCAGTGGACAGCGGAAGGAGAACATGAATAAAGATGTTTTGAGTATAAATATGTATGAAATAAAATGACTATGGTTATTGTGTTTTCATCTGATGGGACTGGACCACTCACAGTTTGAAGAGAAAAGTCCTGGTTACGTGAAATTCAGTGACCCTTTGTTACGAGGTTGGAATGAATCTCAATGGTTACTAGTCAGATCGCCTCACCAGCCTGACTACACTTGGCCCTTATCTGAGGTGAAAGTGCTTAGGGAACTTTGTCAGGTTAGAAGTAAAGCCTCATAACACAGAAGCACGTGGTTAGTAAAGAGAAGTAAGCTTAATGGAGGCACTTGCGGGGAACCAGGAGATAAGCAGGAGGATCTAGAGTGGTCTGGCTTGGGGAATAATAAGCAAGGAAGAGGAAGTTTAAGACGAGAGAGGAGAGAAGCAGGATAACAGGAGAAGCATGTGTTTGGTAAGAAAAGTAAGCCTGGTAATGGTATTTGTGTAGATCCGAGAATGTAGCAGTAGGATTTAGAGTGGTCTGGCTGTGAGAATAGTAAGTAGGGAAGAGGAGGCTTCAAGCAGGGGAGGGGAGGGGTAGGGTAGCAAGAGCATAAGCAGTGAAAACAAAACCAACCGCAATGGAAGTGCAAAGCAGCCGATCTGAGAGATAAGAAGTAGGATCATGTAAACAGTCAGCTTCTCAGTATAACAAGGAATGAAGGAACAAAAATCGTGGGAGGAACTAGTAAAAGAAAGAACGTGATTCAATTGAAACATTTACTAAGAGGAATAAGCTTCAGAGTGGCAAAGGACTGGAGATTGTAGAGATGTGCAGCAAGATGTAGTGATAAGATGGTGGGATAGTCTAGCTAGGAGAATTATAAGCAGGGAAAGATCGGAGGACGAAAGAGAGGGGGAGAGAGGGCGGGGGGAGGGGAGCTGATAGAGATTCCATTACTAAAATATGAGTGTTTCCAGAAAGAAGGACGCGCAGATGAGCAGCAATATCTAGTAATAAGATGCTGAAGTGCACTACATCTGAGAATGATCTGCAAGAACGAAGGAGAGGCTTAAGGAAGAGAGGGAGGAGAAGCGGGATATCACAGACGGAAGCAGTAGAGAGAAGTAGGCTTTAACGTAACAGAGGAACAAGACAGCAGAAGCAATAGATAAGGAACTAGATATACTGTACTTATAAGCAGATGATATACTCCGGCATAGAGAATAATGAACAAGAAAGAGTTAAAGACAAGAGAGTGGCTGACAAGAGAAGCAGTATCATTAAAACAGAAGAGTAACAAAAGCATCAGAAAGGTAAACAACAAGAGAAACGATAGATAAACGCCATTATCTGTTAATAAGATATTGAAGTGCTCTAGTTCTGAGAATAATAATCAGGGGAAAAGAAATTTAAGAGACGATAAAGGGAAGAAACTTAAAAATGAATGATAAGAAACAAGATAAAACAGAAGCACCAGAGTAAGCATGAACGAAGACATGAGGATCAATGGATAAACATCACTATCTATTAATGAGATGCTGGAGTACACTAGTTCACAACATTAATCGGGGTCAATGAAGCCGAAGACGAGAGGGAATGTAGGAAGAGAAACAACGGCCATTAGACGTTCCCGGAAGCTGCAGATGGATTCACGGACATGCTGGTAGACACACACACACACACACACACACTATTGTTCTACCCACCAACCCTTCCCGTCCTGGCTCAACGCGTCCCCTTGGTAAATAAGGAAGTGAGGCGTTGTGTTGTGCGAAGCTGGTTGCAATTGTGTGTGCAATTGCCTCCTTGCTGGCTGTGTATTACGTTGATGCATGTGGTATCGCCTTGGGGATATAGGAGGAACTGAGTGCGAGGATATAGCGGCGTTAATGTATGTCGGGCGGGAGGGGTTGTGGGGGGGTTTGTGTGTGTGGGAAGGAGAGGTGATTTGTGTGTGGGGGGAGGAGTGTTTTGTGTGTTTGTGGGGGGTGTGAGGGGGAGGTGTGTGTGTGTGTGTGTGTGTGTGTGTGTGTGTGTGTGTGTGTGTGTGTGTGTGTCTGTCTGTCTGTCTGTCTGTCTGTCTCTGACGTATATATGTATGTATGTACAGTATTTATGTATGTATCTGTATGTACGTATATTTGTGTGGGTGCGTGCGTGCCGTTGGTAATAGACAGCGTGCTTTTGCGTAATAAGTGGCAGTAATCCTTCCGTGGGTAGAAATGCGTAATATTCAGCATCGGAATCAGAGTAACCCCTCTCTGACAGTGACGTATTATATTTACTGAGTCTCGCCATATAAAGACGATTGGTATCTTAAGAATATCCTCTCTAGTTAGTGTTACATCAAACCCCCGTCTGAATAAAATTGCCTGAAGGTAAGATGAACAAAATATGCCATCGTGTTGAAGAGATGAATGTGTTTGGTTGTACAGTCAGTGGTGGACAATTTGCTTTTGCATAGTGAATGAGCATAAATCCTTCCGTGTCTAGAAATCCGTATTGCTGTACACTGCAAATATGTCAGCACTGATTTTCTTAAAAAAAAAAAAATCCTGAACAAGTGCACCAGTCCATAGCATGTATCCGGTAATGGAAGGTGGATGCCGAAGTGGTGCCATGTAAAGGTATGTTATGCGTAAGAAAAATGGTGGGCTTTAGGGTGGGGATTATTTAGTTATTGCTTTAAAAGGGGCCAAGGGAGGTCTGATTCGTATCCTTCAATCCCATCATTTAATCCTGGACGTATAATTAACCCATCCAGTCCAATTACATTTTTTTAAAGTTTAATGTTCCTGGCTTTTTCGGTTTTATTAAGCTTTAGAAAGGAAGTGAAATAGTAAAGGATCAATAGCGACTGTTCTAACACCTTCAGTAATAAGGTAAAATAATCGCCTGGAAGTAATAATGAAAAAAAGAAAGAGAAAGAAAGAAAGGAGGAGAAAAAGGAGGGTCACCGCGTCCAAAGGGTTAACTACGGCACTTGCGACTCTCCCCCCAGAGGTCAAGTCCCCAGTGGCGTGTTGACCTCTCATGACCTGACCCTTACGAGTAACACGAGGCCAGGTCCATTTGCCCGCCAGCCCTATCACAACATGGGGAGAGGAGGGGAAGAGTGCTGAAGCGGGAGAGAGAGAGAGAGAGAGAGAGAGAGAGAGAGAGAGAGAGAGAGTTATATTGCTACGTGACTCACGTAATTTAACTTAAGGTGCTATTTATGTAATCTGGAAAATTAATATTAATCGAAAGACATATATATTTTTCTTTATTATGACAGACGAGATAGTATAGAGATCTACATGGGATAGATTCAAAGATACAGAAGACAAAGATACACATTTTTACTGAGACCAAGCTAAGGAGCGAAACTTTACGAAGAACTAAGTGGACAAAATGATGATATATGGAAACCAGGGAGAAAGAGTGAGGATGAAAATTTAGTGAGGCCAACGAGAATGAGGATATAAGAGTAGCCGAGGTATGAGAGAGAGAGAGAGAGAGAGAGATAGCATGCCCCCTCCCCCCACACATACCCCGGGGGGAGCGATCTCGTTACAGCGGCGATAAGACAAATTCCCACTCCCACCCCCTTCCTCCTCCCTGCAGGCTCCTTTCTTCCCCCTCCCCTCACTCCCCTCCCTTCCCCCTCTCCTCCCTCCCCTCCCTGCCCCCTCCCCTCCTTGCCACGTATGATATATAGCCACGCTCCCTAAGGCCAGGCTGGGGGTGGAGAGGTGAAGAGGTGGAGAGAAAGGAAGAAGGAGGCATTGGAGAGAGAGAGAGAGAGAGAGAGAGAGAGAGAGAGAGAGAGAGAGAGAGAGAGAGAGAGAGAGAGAGAGAGAGAGAGAGAGAGAGAGAGAGACAGACAGACAGACAGACAGACAGACAGACAGACAGACAGAGAGCATAAGTCTGAAATGGAAAGAATAAGAGAAGATGGGGACTATGATGGAGAGGCGAAGAGAGAAAGAGGAGGGAGCTATGTAAAGATAGAGAGAAAGAAGAGGGTCTGAGGAAGAGAGAAAACATAGAGGTAGGAGTAGGCATTCTCCCTGAGGAATACCAGGTGGACACACAGCTGAAGGTATTAAAGGCTTAATAATCTCATGGCCACACCCACGGAGGTAGGATTAGGACTCTTACATCTATGGGCACAGCCATAGAGGTAGGAGTGCACAGCAATCTTCTTCGTCAGGTAGGTGTTGCCGTGACCTCTTGACTTGACCAATATGACCGTTTGACAGTTCTCTGGCTTCACCGGAGCCTTCTCACGCCGACTCTACCTTAATCCTACCTCTATGAGAGAAAACGAGGAGAGGTTCTGAGGCGGAGGGAATGAGAGGAGAAAGAGGGCTTAAATAGAGAGATGGAAAGAGAGGAGAAAGAGGGCTTAGGTAGAGAGATGGAAAGGTAGAAGGAAGGTCGCTGAGGAGGAGAACTTAGAATTATACTGGAGGGAGGCAGTTTAGATGAACAGGAAGAGAGAGGAGGGGGAAAAGTTGAGGTAGAAAGAGAGGAGGATGCCTTGAGATAGAGAGAAAATGAGGAGGAAGGGGAAAGGCAGCATGAAGAATGGAGTAAGCTGTAAAGAAAGAGAGGAGGGAAGGGTTAAGAGAAATGAAAAGAGTAACTTTAGGAATATTGGCTGATAAGCAGAGTGATGAAGTGGAATGAAGAAGTAGTGAGAAGGAAATATGTGACCGTGGAGTGCAAGAAGTATGGATTAAAAAGAACAGAAAATGGTAGGCAGGAATGAATTAATTGGTTGTGTAGAAGAGATAGTGATTGGAATAGTGAGGAACTGGTAAAAAAAAGGACGGAGGCAGTGGATAAGAGAACGGAGAGTTAAAAAGAGTGGAAGGAAATATAAGAAAAGATTGAGAGAGTTATGGCGCAGAGCAAATAACAAGTGGCGAAAGTTAGAAAGGAAAATGGTGGAAAGTTAGTGAGTACTGGGAGTGGAGAGTGGATGGAGGGATTGATAAGATGCTGGGGTACAAAGGGAGAGAGAGAGAGAGAGTGGGTGGGAAGAGCAGAGAAAGATAAACAAGAGGAAGAAAGTAGTGGGGAAAGTGAAAGAGTAAACATCAGACACTGGGGTACATGCTGAGTGGGCGTGAAGCGAGAGGGAAATTGAGAGGGAACAGCACTGATGGTATGAGAGTGGGAAAAAGATAGTGGAGGACAGATAGAGTTGGTGAGAAAGTGGACGAGAGAGAGAGAGAGAGAGAGGGAGAGAGAGAGAGAGAGAGAGAGAGAGAGGGAGAGAGAGAGAGAGAGAGAGAGAGAGATTGAGAGAGAGAGAGAGAGGGTGGGGGTAATGAAGGAGTCAAAAGAGTCAGACCCGACCTCAGTCAAAATTGATAAGAAATGAGAAGATAAAGAGGAGATGAAGACAGTATACACGAATAGGGGAAATGTAAATAGATAAGAGTTAATGGAGTATAAATTGCCTTTGTGAGATGAAAAAAAAAGATAGCTGAGAAACAAGAAATGGGTTTGAGAGAGTGAGTAAAAGATATTGTAGTAAAGTTAGAGTGGAGGGGATAAAAAGAGAGGAGAAAGAGAAATAAAATTGGAGGATATAAGAGTGAAAAGATACTGGGGTGGAATTTGAGTGGGTGGGAGAGAGAAGATAAGAACTGATATGAATTAGAGATATAAGGAAAAAAATAGGTTACGATAAAGGTGGTGTGGATGAGAGAGAGAGAGAGAGAGAGAGAGAGAAAGAGAGAGACACGGCGATGATGGAGGGAGGGAGTAGGAAGAGGAGACGAAGGTAGGAAAACTCCTGACGCATGTTGTACAGAAGAAATAATGTGGATAATATCACTGAAAACTGATAAAAGACTGATGTAGTTAGACAATTAAAAGAACTGCTATGAAAATATAATCTAGATGGTAAATTATATTCTGAAAAGGTAAACAGGAAGAAGGAACATGTTTATAAGGAAAGATAACAGGAAAAAATACGAAGAAAGAAATGATGACTGGTGAGGAGAAAACAGAGATGGAGAAAAAGAAAATGAAAAAACAAGAGTGTAAAAGGTAGAGCATGTAAGACAGATTAAAAACTGAGAAAAGGGAGCCAGGTGAGGGAAGAATGGCAGTCACATAGCAGTAATAATCCCGCATAGAAAATAATAAAGGAGATTTATTTGTGTGGGTAATGGAGCATGTGGAAGCTTGGGAAAACGTAGATGAGAGAGGAAGCGTCGGTAATGAAGATGAGAACAAAGAGAAGACGATTAAAAGTAGAGAGAGAGAGAGAGAGAGAGAGAGAGCAAAGAAGTAAGAGACGAATATTGCTTGGAAGGGTGCGAGAGATTTAGCATAGAAAACTAGAAGTAAAATTGGTAAAAAAGTCCAGAAGCTAAAAGACAAGAGGAAAAGTGCTGACAAATCTGAGGGAAATGAGAGGAAATAAGGGAAGGAACACGAGGGGAAAATGACACAAGATAAGCTAAGGGGAAGAGAAGGAAGGAAGAGGGTGTGCGAAACAGAGGGGTAAAGAAACTGTGCGAAGGAGGTGAAAAGGCAAGAAAGGTGTGGAAAGGGGAAAAGAGGGGAAAATGTGCTAGGGAGAGAGAAAATATGTGTGCTAAGGAAAATGGGGAGGAAAGGTGTGTGAAAGAGAGAGGAGGAGAAGAAAGATGTGCGAAAGAGAGAGTGGGTGAGACAGGGCGCTAAAGGAGGATGATAGGAACGGATTGGGGGAAATTTAGTTGAGAGAGAGAGAGAGAGAGAGAGAGAGACAGACAGACAGACAGACAGAGACAGACAGACAGAAAGACAGACAGACTACCACCAAGCCAGTCAGCCGGCCAGACAGATAGACAACCACCAAGCCAGACAGGCAGACACATTGACAGACAGACAGACAAAAAGACAGACAACCACCAAGCAGGCAGAGAGACAGACAACCACTAAGCCAGCCAGCCAGCCAGACGTTCAGACAGAGAACAGGATGAGAGCGCTTGAACCTGGAGTGAGAGAGAGAAGTTGGGCTGAATTAAACGAGAGGCGAAGGTTGGATGAGTGGAGGAAGAAAGGAGGAGGAAAGGAGGGAAGTAGAAGGAAGGAGGGGAGGGAAAAAGAAGGAAGGAAAGGAGGAGGAAACATACAAAAGAAAAGAAGGAAAAAGTAAAGATGGATAAATGAAGAAAACGAAAGGAGGAAGGAAATAGGAAAGAGGGAAGAAAGGAAGGATGGAAAGAGGAAGGAAGGAAGAAAAGGAAGGAAAGAAACAGGAAAGAAGGAAGAAAAGGTAGAAAGGAAGTATCGTAAAAAAAAAGAAAGTCAGTTACAAAAAAAAAAAATTCTTTGCTTTTCCTCCTTCCTTCCCCATTTCTATTTTCCTCCATTTCTCTCCCTCTTCCTGTGCCTTTTCATCCATCTTAATTATTTTTTTCCTTTTCAAGTTCACAAAAATTTTCCATTTTCATTTCCAATAGTTTTTATTTACATATCCCTCAGATTTCTTCATCCATCCATCTTTCCTTGTCAGTTCTTTAATCCTGTTCTTCTCTTTCCTTCCCTCATTGGTGTTGTCCTTTCTTTGCACTTCTTTTTCGTCTTTTCATTCGCCTCTTCGCTTACAGTTCCGCAAGACTTTGTTCTCCCTCTTTCCTCCATTTTTTCCCTTGCCTGTTCCCTCCTTTTCCTCTTCCTCTCTGACTTCTCGTCCTACTCACTATCTTGGGCATTCTTTTCCTCTGTCCACAACTCAACTTCGCACAGCCTCGCTCCGTGCTTCCCCCTGCCTCTCACCTCGATTCTTTTCCACTTTCGTTTTCTCAGTTTCTTTCGACCGCGTTTTTCCCTTCTCTGGCCCACTTCTGCAGCACTGACCATTGCTTTAGCGATATATTTTCTTGTATCTTTCGTCTCTCTTTTCCTTCTTTCCCTTGTCTGTTTCTTTCGTACGTCTCCTGGCTTCCATGTATATTCTATTAGTCAGTGACCTTTCCAGTTTTCATCAGTCAATCAGCCAGTGTATCCTACGTACTCCTTCCTATTTCTTTTCTTTCCTTCTTCCCTCTTTGTCCTCCTTCTCCTCCCTCTTTTTTCTTTCGTATGTCCTTGTCTTCTCACATCTGTTTTTACGACAGTGACCTTTGTAGTTATGCCACCAACTCGGATTTCATCAGCCAGTCAGTCACTCACACCTGTTTTCTTGTTCCTAAATTTTTCCCTATTTCTTTTGTCTCTTTTTTTCCTTCAGGCCTGTTTTTCGGAGCCTCCTCTCGTTAGTCAGTTAGTCAGTCTCGCTTGATTGTTTTTCTGCTTTTTTGCCATTTTTCACCACAGCCTTTTAGTGTGTTCAGTTTTTAACGAAGTGCTCGTCTTAATGTGCTCAGATTGTGGCCAAGTGCTCGTCTTAGTATACTCATTTTGCGGCCAAGTGCTCGTTTAAGTAAGCTTAGATTGTGGCCAAGTGCTCGTGTCTTCTTTGTCTTTGTTCCGTTTATTTTTCCTGTAGCTTCCATGCCTCTCTTCCACTATCCATGCCCACCACTCTTTCTTCGTTGTCTATTTTTTAATAATTTCATTTTAAATTGCTTTTATTTTTTACTTTCACTTCCCACTGACACTCGTTCCTATTCGTCCGTTTCTTTCTTGCCTTAATTTTAACTCTTTTCCCCTTAGTTTCTCGATTCTTCCACATTTTCTCCTTTCCTCCCCTCCCATCTGACAGTTGTACATCACCCAGCCATTCTTCCCCCTTTCCCCCCATTGTTTCGTATCTCCTCTTTCCTCCTCTTCTTCTTTACTCCCCTCTCCTCTTCTCCCTTACTCCTCTCTCCTCGTCTCCTTTACTCCTCTGTCCTTCATTCTTATCACTTTCTTTTCATCTCAGTTCTTTCCTCTTTCTCTCTTTTCCTCCTTCTGCAGATAACTTCAGTCTTCTCTTGCATATCCCATCTTTGTTTTTTCCTCGTCATTGTAAGCCTCGTCTCCTTTCCATCACTTTCCTTCTGTTCCCACAAACTCTTCTCATTATTATTCCTTTTTGACTCTAGCTCACTTTAGTCCTACTTTCTCTCTTACTCATACACCGCTTTCTTACCTCTTTTATTCTTCTCTATTACTCCCTTATTTTCTCTTTCCTCCCTTCCCTGTTTGCACACAACTTCCTTCAGCATCATTTTGCCTTTTCTCCTTCTCCTCCCATTTTCTTCCCCTTTTATGTCTGTTTTCTTTTTTTTTTCCACTTTCATATTTTCTTCTCCCCCCTTCCTCTCTTTCCACTTGCTCGTTACCTCTTCCTGCCCACAATTTAGCACAAACCACGCCCCTTGCATCCCCCTCCTTCCCTCTTTCATTGTCCTTCCTCTCTCCTTCTGTCCCATACATTCTCCTCTCCTTGTTTACTTACTCCTCCTTCTCCTTTACTTTCTTCTCTCCGTTCTCCTTGACTATTGTACATGGCTTCTCTTTCCTTCCTCCTTTCATTCTTTTGCCTCTCCACCGTTCGCAACACTTTCCCACTCTTTTCATTAACTTTCTCTTCTCCTGTACACCCTCTTCTCTCTTTCCTTCGCACATTTCTCCTCCTTGATCACAACATTGCACAGCCACGCCATGTCGCATCTCCCTGCTTTCTTCTTTTTCATTCTCTTAGTACAACCTTCCTTGCGTGTAATTTCTCTTCTTTCTTCTCTCTCCTTCCATTGACTCTCTTGCTCATTGCCTTTACTTACCGACAACTACCTCAGTCCCTTCCATACGCTTCCCCACCTCCCTTCCTTTTACGCCTGCGCCCCTTTCCCCTACCCTTTCGTCGACTCTGAAAGGACGGCTTCAAAACCAGCACTGACCCAAACTTTCCCAATCTGTAGCCATTCCCCAGCAGTACCTTCCTTGCCGTCTCCTGACGTGGCCTTTTATAACAACCGTATACACACACACACACACACACACACACACACACACACACACACACACACACACACACACACACACACACACACACGCACGCACGCACGCACGCACGCACGCACGCACGCACGCACGCACGCACACACACACACACACACACACACACACACACACACACACACACACACACACACACACACACACACACACACACACACACACACACACACACACACACACACACACACACATCTTTGACTACTCCCGCGTTCCCCCTCTTCCCCTTTTTCTCACTTTTTCCTCCTCATTTCATTTAACTATTAGGAAATTGTCTGTGCTAAATCGGATTGAAATTTGCCAGAACACAGCCCTTAAGAGGACCGAGAGTGAGAGGGTTAGTCAGCCACGAAATCAGATCTCTCTAATTCTGTGGCGCTGCTTATACCATCCCAGCCTGATGCAGCCTCACCACCACTTCCACCTAACACCACCACCACCACCCTGTTGATACCACCACCAATATCACACCACCACCACCTCCACCACCACCTAGCTTATAACACCTCCACCACCATCACTGTTACCTTCCCTCCACCACCACCACCTGGCTTATAACACCTCCACCACCATCACTGTTACCTTCCCTCCACCACCACCACCACCACCACCTAGCTTATAACACCTCCACCACCATCACTGTTACCTTCCCTCCACCACCACCACCACCAATTTATTGCCCTATGTATCACCATCACCACTATTACAACCACTCAGTTAGTACCACCACCACCATCACTACCACCCAATTAACACCGCCATGCACCTGCACAAAGCTAATACCACAACCATCACCATCTCCACTATTCACCACCCCACCATACCATTCAACACACCACCTACCTTATCCCACCATATTACCACCACTGACCTAACACCACCACACCACCCAGTTAACACCACCACACCACACAGCTAATACCACCACCACCACCACCCAGCTAATGCCGCCTGCCTCCCCTCATCCACCACGCCACTCACCCGGAAACACAAATCTGATGTAAATAAATAATCAGATCCGAGGCTGCCCGGCCCGAATATTGACCACACGAGCTGGTGCGAGCCTTTAGTGGTGCCGGTGGGGGAAGAGAGAGAGGAGAAGAAAGGGAAGAGGGGAGGACTGGAAGAATGGAGAGGAGAAGGAAGAGAAGAGGGGAGGATAGGAAGGGTGGAGAGGAGAATGAATAAAAGAGGAAAGGGTAGGAAGAATGTAGAGGAAAATGAGGAGAGGAAAGGGTAGAAAAATGAAAAGAAGAGGGAAGGACAGGGCGGATGCAGCGAGGAATGAAGAAAAGAGGGAAGGTAGGAAGAATGGAGAGGAGAATGAAGAAATAAGGGAGGGGTAGGAAGAAAGGAGAGAAGAATGAAGAAAGAGAGAAGTTTAGGAATAATGGAGAGGAAAATAAGAAGAGGGAAGGATACTCAGAAGTGTTAGTTTAAAATATTTCGCTTAATCCATTCAGTACGGTGACATTTTATCTTTTCTGGCCATCTCCAATCGACTTTATCTCGGCCTAGACTTTTCGAGCTGGGGGAGTTAGCTTTAGCCTTCATTAACCAGTTCAGTACCAGAGAACTTTTTATAATTTGCATAAAGTTCTCTCATTAGTGAACAGAATAAAGGAATAACACATCATCGTAGTGAAAGAGTGGAAAGAACATAAAACCAGATTCATTAGCAAAGAAGACAGAGAACAGATTTATATTTGGGAAAAAATGTAGAAACCGGATTTATTTCACTGGAAAAGTAAATGGAAACTGGATTTATTGCACTAGTAAAAGATATAGGAGACTAGATTTATTGCACTGGTAAAGGAAAATGGAAAGGGTTTATTGTACTAATAAAAAAAAATAGAAACCAGGCTTATTGCACTAGTAAAGAAAATGGAAACCGGATTTATTGCACTGGTAAAGAAAATTGAAACTGGATTTACTGCGCTGGAAAAGAAAATGGAGACCGGATTCATATTAACGAAAACAGAGATCAGACTTACTGCATAAATAAACGAAAAAAAATAAAAGATTCATTACATATATTTTTCCCGGGATGTTATCGCTCCGGTTCTGCATCACCTTTGCTCCACTATTTATGCAAATCATGCAAGTTGCATTAGTCCTAATTGCTGGCACTCATAGTCGTTAACATACACACTGATTTTTAGAAAGTGCTTATGATGACAAAATCATGCTTTTTTTTTTTTTTTTTTTTAAGAGAGAGAGAGAGAGAGAGAGAGAGAGAGAGAGAGAGAGAGAGAGAGAGACTGGCCCTCATTTGTTTCGTTTGGAATGGAAATACAGTACGGTATATATAAGTGTCCCAGCTGTACAGTCGTGGACAACAATATCGTTGCCCTTTTTGTTTTTTGTCTATCGGTCTATCTACTTATGTCTTTCTGTCTGTCTATACCTATATATTTATCTATCAGTCTTTCTATGTATTTTATCTATCTGTCTCTGCCTTCTCAGATATCATAATCATGTAAGGTATGGCCACAAACAAATTTTCTCCATGTCACCCCTTCCACCACCAAGCTGCTTTTTCTCCAAGTTATGGAAAAATTAAATAATATTCTTGAAAATTTATTGCTTTTCCTGTAGTGTCCTCTGAGTGGTTCGAAAGTCATTGCTCACGTTCTCATCGTAATCGAGTGGATCATTACTTTTGTCCGCACCTGTACGAAGCCCCTCAGGTATTATGACGTCATTTGGGGGTTTATTCATGCTGCCTCTGGACGGTTTCATCCAGCTCAGGACAACCCCCTCGATGTGAAGGAGTTAAAGATGGCTATGTCTAACCCCTTCAGTTCGAAATGTACCGCGATTTGCACAGAATCATCCTTTGGTAGCAAGACTAAAAAAAAAAAAAAAAATCGCATAGTTAAAGAAGTACCGGGTAAAGGATTTTTGCAGATATGGTCAAATTGATTTCACGTAGGCTAACACCAGACGGTTTTGTTCATCTTAGAAATCCTTTGTAATCCGTGGACTTAAAGCTATCTCAGTCACATTTTTTTCTTTTTTTTCCTGCGGACGATCTTAGGTACTACTTGTATATTCGTGACCTGGACACACGAACGCACTTATGATAAATTCCCAGTCGCAACTCAGGTATGGATTTACAGGAAGGAAAATGGGTCTATCGAATCTTCCTCTAGCTTCATAATTAAATCCTAGTTTCAACACGAAAATTACTGCAGGTTATTTCTGTTTTCTGCTGGACGATCAGGGAAAAGAGTGCAGAAATCTTCCCTTGTCTAGCTCTTCCTGTAGAATCATATGGAAGTTACAACGAAGAATAGATCGTAAATATTTCTTGAGAATCCCATCCCAGGCTTATACCAGACAGTTTTACTCAGCGAGATGGATAGACAGGAGTGAGAGGTTGTGTGGGAAAGACGAAGGATTATGTGGGATAGAAGAGGGGCTATGTGGGAAAGATGAGCGGTTATGTAGGAAAGATGAGGGATTATGTGGGAAAGATGAGGGATTATATGGGAAAGATGAAAGGTTATGTGGGAAAGATGAGGGGTTATGTGGGAAAGACGAGGGGTTGTGTGGATAAGATTAGGGGTTATGTGGGAGAGATGAGGGATTATGTGGGAAAGATGAGCGGTTATGTTGAAAAGATGAGGGATTATGTAGGAAAGATAAGGGGTTCTGTTGGAAAGATGAGGGGTTATGTAGGAAAGATAAAGGGTTTTGTTGGAAAGATGAGGGGTTATGTGGGAAACATGAGGGGTAATGTGAGAAAGATGAGAGATTATGTGGGAAAGATGGGGTTATGTGGGAAAGATGAGGGGTTATGTAGGAAAGATGAGGGATTATGTGGGAAAGACGATGGGTTATGTGGGAAAGATGAGGGATTGTGTGGGAAAGATTTTGATGCAGCTGAGTTGACTAGAGTTGATTTCCCTGGGGTTACATTTTCCAGGATTGAATTATCGGAGTGTTAAATTCTCATGGGACACTGAAATGCTAATTATCCCTCACAGAATCACATCAAACACAGATTAACACACACACACACACACACACACACACACACACACACACACACACACACACACACACACACACATATATGCAGCTGTGTGTATCAATGCATAGGTGGTTCAGAGAGGCAGACACATAGACGCACGAGCTAATATGCAAATTCGTGGCCACCCAAGCTCACAGAAAAGCATTAGTCCAATCACACACACACACACACACACACACACACACACACACACACACACACACACACACACACACACATTTTGTTTATTGTTTCTGTGTCCGTCCCTTTAGAGGCTCCCCTTACTTATTTCCATTTTTTTTCAATCCCTCTTTATAATATCATTCTTTTAATCTTCCCAAATACACTATGTTTCTTTGTCTTGCAGAGATCTTACATATGGAGCCCAAACCAACCTAACTGACTTTAACTGAACCTAACTAAGCTCAAACTAACCTAACTTACTTTAATTGAACCTAACTAAGGTCAAACTAACCTAACTAACTTTAACTGAACCTAAGTCTCTCTCCATTCATTTTTCATAATGTAATATCATCCCTTGGCACTCTGCTCTCCATTCACTATGTTTTTGAAGCTTCACTTTCACTTGTTTTATTTGTATTTTTTTGCCTTTATTTTCTTCCTTTTGCTGATGGTTTCTCTCTCTCTCTCTCTCTCTCTCTCTCTCTCTCTCTCTCTCTCTCTCGTTCCATATTAAGTACCCATAATCTGCCCATCTCCTATTATCCCCATGTCTTCAACATTTCTTCAGTATATGGTAAGGAGGGATTATTTTTTACTATAGGGGGTTAGATATAGACTTCATTAATCCTACACCACTAGAAATCCTCTCTAAGCTGAATAAAATCGTCTGGAGGTGGGAAGAATAACCTAAAAATATATCGTCGGGGTAAAGGGGTTGTCCTATTTTTGCCTTCCAGTTCCTCTCTCGTTTTATCCTTTTATTTGCGAGTCCTGACTTTGATTCTCGGATTTTGTGTGTGTGTGTGTGTGTGTGTGTGTGTGTGTGTGTGTGTGTGTGTGTGTGTGTGTGTGTGTGTGTGTGTGTGTGCCAGGCGTTTGTCTTTCCCCGGGTCTTTTTTTTTTTCCCCCTTCTCATGTCCTCATTTCCCCTACTTTCCAAACGTTTTCATAATTTCTCCCTCACTTTTTACCCGATTTCCTTTGTTTTGTTCTTATTTTCCTCCTTTTCCCTCTCCCTACTTTCCTTTCCTCACCCTCTTCTCCCTATTCCCTCTCCTCACCCTATTTTCCCTCTTCCTATTTTCTTTCTTTTCCCAATTTTGTCACAGTTTTTCCTCTCCTCCCTCTGTTCCAAGTGCCCCCTCGTCCCTATTATCCCTGCTTCTCACCTGTGTTCCCCATTTTCCCCTGCTTTGCCTATTTCAGTCCTAAGTTTCCCTGCTGTCTTTGATCTGTTCATCCGCCCACGGTCTCTCTCTCCCATGTAACTCTCTCTCTCTCTCTCTCTCGACCTCCCCTGACCCCACTTCTTGCTTTATGTATGACCTCATTTGAAGACCCTTGCGATGTGGGAGTTTTTAATGTCAAGCGCTTAGAGTCCTAATTCATGTCTGCTAATTCTTTTTTTTTTTTTCTTATCTTCTTTAAGTGGGTGTTCTCTCTGCCCCTCTTCGTTTTTCTTATTTTCGTTTTATTTCCTTGGAGCTTTGTTTTTATTGATTCTCTCTCTCTCTCTCTCTCTCTCTCTCTCTCTCTCTCTCTCTCTCTCTCGCACACCTTTTTAATCTCATCATTCCTCCTCCTCCTCCTCCTTTGATCTGTAGTTTCCTTTACTTGTTATTTTACCTGAGGATTTATTGATATTCACGTACGTCCCTTATTTTTCCCTTATAGTAACCTTTTATTTGTCTTACTTTCCTATTTTGTGTATTTATAAAGTATGTTTCTCTTCCACTCTTCTTTCTTTACTTCCATTTTTATATTTCTGCCCTTTTTTCCCCCCCGCCTCTTCGTTAGTCTTATCTCGTACTAATAAATGTATATTTTTATTCCGTCCTTTTTAGAACCCATTATCTTTTTTTTTAATCTCGTTTTTTTGTGTTACTTATATTTTTGTAATAATCGTCCACTCGTTAAGCTCCACCTCATCTCCCCCTCTTCCTGTCCATTTTGATTGCTATTTCCCCTCACTGTATTCTAAAATTTTCCACTTATCCCCTTTTTTTTTTTTTTCAATTTTGCATCTTAATTTATATAATTATCTTTCCTTAATCTCCCTTCCTTATAGTCCGTTTCCTTTATTTCCCTTTTCCACTTTACAAAAATTTTAACTTCTTCCACTTCATTATCACATTCAGCATCTCTTTATTTTCTCACCTGCTTTCACACTGCATCTTAGCTCTCAGGCTCCTATGACTCACTCTCAGCTGAAGGAAAGCGTCTAGCGTTAGTAGGAACAGAGTAACAGTTTAGATAAATCACGCGAGGGTTGTTTGTGACAGTATTAACACCCCTAGGCTCCTGTAGTCACTCACCTGAATAAAATCGTCTGACAGTAGAGAGAAAAAGTACTAAATTGCCCGACCGTGATAAGGCTAACCGTTTTATAATTTCCTTCTCCTTTCGTCCCTCTCCTCTTGTGTGCTTTGGCTAATTTTTTTCATTTTCCACCTTATTTAATCTGCAATTTCTTCCCCTCATTATGCCCTTAATCATCCTTCCCTTCCTCCTCTTCCTCTTGACTTATTCTCATTTTTCGCCCCATTTGGTCAGAAATTTCCCCTCTCTTCCTCTTCTCCCCTCTCTCGCGTTCTTCCAGTTTTGATCTCATTTCTCCTTACGTCTCCCCTGTTTATTATTTCCTCCTTTATCACTTTTTCTTCACTCCTCTTTGATTTTCTTTATTTATTGCCTCTCTGATACTCCTTTCTCCTGTTCCGCTTTTTTATCTTTTTTTCATTGTTTTCTGTCAACCCCTCCTCAGTGTCTCAATTTACTCATATTCCTAGTTATTCTCATTTTCTATACATTCTTCCACTCTTTTACAATATCTTCCAAATTTTTCTTCCTTCGTCCCTCCTTTAACTGTTCTATCATCGGCTCTTCTCTTTTATCCTCCCCTTCATCATTCTTCATCTTGCCTCTCCTCCTGTTTTGTCCATCTTTCATCGTGGCATCTTCTCCACAGACCTTCAAGATTTTGCATCATTTGTCACCATCACCAAACTCTGCCTCCCTTTCGAGCATTTTCTCCTTTTCGCATTATTCCATTCATCCTTTCTTCCTTATATTCCTTTAATATTTTTTTTTTTATCCTTCCTTCGGTTCTAGAGACGGATGCCTTCCCGTGGTGGGATTGATATAATAGTCCTGCCACTCTGCCCGGTAATATAAACGTCCCTCAATACCCTCCCTATCGCCACAGAAGAGGATGGTGGCCCGCAAGAGAAGGGTAGTTTTAGCTTGCAGTCCACCGGGTCCACCTTCAGATGAGCCTAGAATTACAACTACTATTACTACTACTAACTACTACTACTACTACCACCACGCTTTCTTTCATTCTTATCCCCCCCCCCCCAATCGTACTTTCTGTATTTCTGTTTATCATTTTCATCAACTTTACCTCTGTTCATTCATCCCCATCCTTCCTTGTTCTCTCTGTGGTTCCTTCTTACGACTCTTCATGCTCCTCTAAGTCATTCTCTTCCTTCCGTGTCTCTCGTACTTGGCTTCATCGTCCATCTGTCTTGGGTGTTCTCTTCCTTTCCGTACCACTCTGTTGTTCCTCGTTCACGTTTTTCCTACATCCTGCCCCACATCATCCTTCCTTGTCTCACCCACACCTTCCCTCCTCCATCAGCTTGTCCTTCCTCCCCTGGTCCCTCCTTCTTTCGCCACCATTCTTCATTTACTTCAATTTTTCTTCATATTTTCTTCTTGAACCCAAACCCTTTCTTCTTAATCTTCTTATCTCATTTCACTTCGTCCCACATTTCTCTTAACTCCTCTTGACCTTCGTCCTCTACCACTTCCATCTTACTAATTCCTTGACTGTTCCTCTGATTCCTCTTCCTCAGTCACTCCACATCTTTGTCACTCCACTTTATCTCCCATTCTTCTCAGTTTTTCTTATCTTTCATCGAACTCCTTCGTTTATTTTATGACGCAAAGACAAATAAGAATGGTAATAAGCATCTCCCTCCGAAGATATTCATAGATATTTTTAATTTGACATACTTGGACACACTGCTATGAAGAAATTGTAGGTCGTCGGCAAAGAGAAAGACACTCTGATTAAGACGGTTCCTGAGTTTGCCACTTACGACCATGAAAGTCTGAGAAAATGGGTTAACTTATTGCATGAGTAAGTTGAATAGGCATGGTATGAGGTTATATGGATACAAAGGTGTTGCGTGTCCACCGTTATGGAGAAAGGTGTGGAAGTAAAATGTCTCGGAGAAGTTTCTTGAACAAGAGCAGTGGTAAAGAGTGTGTGGTTTAACATTGCGGCGAAGAGAGAGAGAGAGAGAGAGAGAGAGAGAGAGAGAGAGGGGGGGGAGGGGAAGGAGCTGAAGTGGTGAAAACTGTCTTACTCACTCTGTCCTTCCACCTATATGTCTTCAGTACCGTATATTCCGAACATGCTGCCTAATTTCCCCATCCTTCCCTCTATCCTATTACTCATTTACCTCTAGCCCTGCACGTTCATACTCCCACACGTCTCCATTTATCCTCCATGACTCCCCCCCCACCCCACCCCACGGCGAGGAGGTGGAGTCTGGGGACCTGTCTGGATAAGCCCCTAATTGACAGTGATACATTAATCGGTGAGGGAGGCAGGAGGAGTTATGGAGTGGGGTTGGCTGCTGAGAGGAGAGGGAACCCGTGTCTCTCTCACGCCTCTTCCTCCTCCTCCTGTCAGTTATATAATTTTCTCTAATATAACTGATTCCAGATTGGTCGTCTGTTTATTATTATTATTATTATTATTATTATTATTATTATTATTATTATTATTATTATCACTATTGTTTGTTCATTTATTTATCACCTTAATTCTTTTATATTTTCCGGTTCATTATCTATGTCTGAATATTGCTTACGAAGTGTCAATTGCTTCTGAATATTGCTTACGAAGTGTCAGTTGCTTCAGCCCGAGGACGTTTAAAATATATATTTGATTTTGTATAACGCCTAGCGGATTTACTCAGCAAACACGTTCCCAAGCCGAATGGGTCGAGACTTTTATTTATTTATTTTTTTAAAAGTGGCTTAGCTAGACAATGAGCCGTATTCTAGATCATTCAAGAAACCCTCTCGCACCTCTTCCTCGGAGGGTTGTGGCAAGTATTACACTCCAGTATTATCTTTCTTATCATAGACAGCACATAGGTTTAATATCGACATGGTGTGCGTAGGTAATAATCAAAAGACTATCAGCACGCAGTATCCAGATTTGCCCTGGGGAGGAAGATGAGTCATGGGGGAATCCGAGTCTGCGAAATTACTGGCTAGTTAGAGTTTCCGAGGTATCTGTGCTGCATTCCAACACATACTCTTTGTCTTTTCTCATACGTTGATTTTCCTGAAGGGTAAAGAGGCTGCGCTAATTCTCAGTTCGTTCAGGCGGTGGACATGTTTTTGTGGTTTATTCTCTCTGCAGCCAGACCGTTCTGTTCATGCTTGGAAAAATTTATGAAAGTAGTAGGGTAAAAACACAGGAGTATAATATAAAACACGTCACGTCCTCATAAAGAGTGAAACCTTCCGAGAACTCTTTTCCGCAAACATTTCTCTCTCCCAGTCGCCTCATGTCACGCTGATCCTCGTAAGGGTTGGCAAGGGGTCGTGTCTGAATTGGGCGGTCGGATCTTCAGTCAAGTCCTTCATGGAGTGTCAGGGCGAGTGAAAGCGAGTGATCAGCCGGGAGTGATTGATAGTGGTGTGTTGTTGTCCCCGGAGCTCAGGCGTGTCTGGCTTTAGTAATGGCTCTGTCTCCCGGCCTTCCTTCGCTGGGATTTTCGTGCCTCCTACAGTTCTGCTTCTGAGAGTCGTGTGCTTAAGCCTCAGATCGCGAAAAGGATGCCTGTGTGGAATATTAAAATTGTCCATTGATTTCACCGCAGTTTTTCTATTGCCCTGCCTTCTTGGAAACTTCCTTCAAGACGATTCAGGGATGTCATGTTTTTCCTTCTTTCCTGCAGCATGTTTGGCGTTGTATTTGATTTATCGTACATACTGTCGTTCAAGCAGCGACTATTATTACAAATATGAAAATAAGTATGTCCCGTTATTTGCAGTATTCTCTGACGAGGCATCACAGAATTGTATACCGATATACCAACCTAATTAGCCTCTCAATTGTAACGTTTCAAAACAGTCCCTGATATAAGTTTTTATAATTAGTGTTATATCTTTAATACGTCTACATACACGTATATGTACGTATGCATGTGCAGTTTATATGTAATTATGTATGTATATTTCAATGTATTTATGTACTTATGTTTGTATATTTGCAAGTATGTATGCATGCATGTGGCTGTTTATCCCCCATCCATGTATTTATGAATGATTGTCTGTGTTTGCATAATTAGTATATTTGTATTTTATTATTCCAAGTCATTGCCACACTTACATAATGCAGAATATTTTGTTGCAGATCCAGAAGGTGAACGCCGCGTAATTTCGTTTTTCTTCCTCCTCGCTTCCCCCAGCCACACCTGCCCCTGTCCACGCTAACACATCCTCTCCCTCAGATTGATAACCCATCCCAGAAAACAGCTTCTCCCACAAAGGTCACGGGTCGGGCTTCTTTGACTTCGCATCAAGGGGTTGGTCGCAGATTTTTATGGACGCTGTTTTTTTTTTTTTTTTTTTTTTTTTTTTTGAGTATGGAAAATTCGGGTTGTTTTCATTCCTTTTGTATGATCGGGTCTTTTGAGTTCTCTTGTAGGGGTTGGTTTGTTTTTTAGGGCTTTTTCGACGGGGGGGGGGGTTGGAAAATTGGACTGTTTTCTGTCCTTTTGTAAAATGGCTTCACATAAATGGTGTGAGGGTCAGAGTGGCAGGGGACAAAGTGGTGATACTTTTTTCATTTTTCATTGGCTTTGCTTAAGTTTTAAGGTAATAGTCCAAAATTTGTGCCTCAATAAAAAGCCCTCTCTTCCGCCCTCCTGAAAATTCTACGAGGGAGGCGACTAAAGGTTCAGTGCGTGACGTTTTCAGTGAGTTTGACAAGTTTTCAGGTTTTAATGGTATCTCGTATCAGAAAAAAAAATGATATGTCTTATGAAAGAAATACGAAAGATTGGATTCATTTATGTCCTCCCCAACGTTAGAAATGAGAGATTGGGAGCTGAACGTGGAAAGGGAATTAAATGGAGAGTTTGTGAGTGGAATATATAAATGAACTGCAAGACTGAGTTTAGTAAATATTTAAGCAGGTTTCTGTAATTGCTCTTAAGGGGGAGAGATGGCATTAAACTCATTTTACTCTAACTTGGCCCAGATTTTCGTCCTTTGACAGCTTATTTCACCTAGCTTTATGGCAGAATAAGACAGCACTATGACTGCATGCTTTCCACAGCACCTCTTTGTGACTAGCACCCCATTCTAGTACTGATCTCTTTGCAACATAATGTTCAGGATAAAAAGATTGCAATTTTAGGCCAAGTTAGAGTAAAAGAGTAGAGGTGAGTTACATTTTGTACCAATGGAAATCGTTTCACAGCACGAGAAGATAAAGAAATTGTAGAAGCGAAGAAGTGATGTCTTATGTTTTTAATGAGTAGGGTGAGAGGGTTAAGGGAAGGGGTAATTGCGGGTAAAATCTCCTTACAATGGGTTGATGACACAAGCATATGTGTTCGAATGACTGAAATTGACGAGGTGAATTGATTGGAGGGATGAGTAACTGGGATGATAATAAGGCCTAATGGGTGAGTACGTGTGTGTGTGTGTGTGTGTGTGTGTGTGTGTGTGTGTGTGTGTGTGTGTAAGAGAGAGAGAGAGAGAGAGAGAGAGATGACTGCCAGATGTGTGCACGTCGACCTTAGTGTGGGTGTACATATGAATGAACACTGAGAATTCGTGAGTTAAGAATAAATGCAGTGAGGGGTGAGCGTTGCATTGTGGATTCATTGGGTAGAGAAGGTGAATACTTGAGTGGAGGGGGAGGGCACGGAAGATAGAAGGGTGGATGGAGAGGTAGATAGATGGACCGATAGAGGGATAGAAGGAAGGACAGAGGACTGGAGAGATAGATGGGTGGATAGAGAGGTAGATAGATTGACTGATGGATGGATAGATGAAAGGACAGAGGGCTTGGGAGATAGATGGATGGATGGAGAGGTAGATAGATGGACCGATAGTTGGATAGATGAAAGGACAGGGGACTGGGGAGATAGATGGATTGATGGAGAGGTAGATAGATGGGCCGATAGATGGATGGATGTAAGGATAGATAGATACAGTATACATGAATGCAATATATATAAACGTTTGGAGTCTATGTTAACTTGTGCTCCATAGAATGTTATGTGTACTGAAGGTAAAACAGTTTGAATTGGAATTTAGACATATACATTACTGGTGTAAAGATGGGTGGGTGGATAGATAAAGAGATAGATAGAAATATAAGTAAATAAGTGGATAGAAAAACAGATGGATGTTAGCTAAGTAGACCAAGAAACGGATAGATAGTTGGATGGAGAAGGGTGAAGCTAGGGTTGCGTGAATTATTGTGGAATCAGGGCGGTGGACACGGTGAATAACTGAGAACTGCAGGTGAGGTCGCAGGAGGTGGGTGGGTGGGTAGATAGATAGATAGATAGATAGATAGATAGACAGGTAGATAGACAGATAGATAGACAGATAGATAGATAGATAGGCTGGCATGTAGGAAATGGGTTCAATTTGGTGCTCACAGAATAATTCAGAACGGAAGATGAGGGGAAAGGATTTGGATGGGTGGATGGATTTGTGGATGGATGGCTAGATGGTTCAACTGACTGATCAGCAGATGAATGAATAGTGGATGGGTAGTTGGATAGATGGATGGACGAGTGGGTGAACTGGTTGATTACTAGATTGACTGACTGACTGCATGAATGGATGAAATCAGGGTTGATGACACTATGGGTTTGGGAGAGTAAACGGATGATATGGGAGGGAAGCTATCTAGGTAAGTGAATATATATATATATATATATATATATATATATATATATATATATATATATATATATATATATATATATATATATATATATATATATATATATATATATATATACACATATACATATATTAAACAGATTATAGGGAAGAATGTCTTACTTTATGTTATTTATGGATGGATGAATTGGATGGAAAAACTGATAGATAAATAAATGAATGGATTGGATAGACAACCTGGTAGATAAGTGAATAGATCAATGGATGAATGGATAAGTGGAAAAATTGACATGTAAAAGTTTCTTCTTGTCATTTTTTCCCTTGCTCACTGAAGCCCACTCCTTAGGTGGGAAAAGAGGTCTGGATGCTGGTGGTTAACGTTATTTTTATCTTTTTCCGGGTAAGGGATGGAGAGAATTCTGTTGGCGTCTTGGTGAGTTATTATCTACATTACCTCCACCAACGAAGTTGGAGGAGGTTATGTATTCACCTATGTCTGTCTGTCTGTTTGTCCAGATGATATCTCTAAAAGTTTTGAATGAATTTCAATTAAATTTGGTGGAAGGGTGGGCCATGGGCCAAGAAAGAATTGGTTAAATTTTTGGGTGGATCCGGATCCGAATCCGGATCTTACATGTATTGTCTCCAAAAGTTCTCATTGAATTTCAGTAAAGTTTTGTTCAAGAGGAGACCATGGGTCAAGGAACAGTTTGTTCAATTTGGGGGCGGATCAGGATCCTGTGTATTCCACACTGTCTGCATGGATCAGGATCTGGATCCATTTTAGTGGCAATGGCATTGGTGAAGGTGCGCTGTCTTAGTGCTTTCTAGCTTGTGTATGTAGCTTGAAGGAGGCCTACTCGTTTACTTTGGTGCCAGCTAGAGAGAGAGAGAGAGAGAGAGAGAGAGAGAATGTGTGTGTGTGTGTGTGTGTGTGTGTGTGTGTGTGTGTGTGTGTGTGTGTGTTCGTACGTACCTGCTATATTCTACCATCCAAATTGCACTAATGTCGGTCTGATATTATTGCTGCGTTATCACCGTCAGTAAGCTTGTCACTTAACTCACTACCGTCGCTCACCACACAGACAAACACATGCATCAAAACACACACACACACACACACACACACACACACACACACACACACACACACACACACACACACACACACACACACACACACACACACAAGCATCATTCACCTGTCACCTGTCACACTTGACTATCGCTTTCATACTACTGGTACGAATTATGTGATAATAATAATAATTATAATAATGACAATAGGCTTTATTATTATTATTATTATTATTATTATTATTATTATTATATTCCTACAGTTTTCATGACTGCAGTTATTACCATTTATTCACCATTCACCCACCATTGACCATCACATCCAGGCATACCAGCCACACCAATCACCAATACCCATACCAGACACCAGTACTAGCCCAGTACCACCACCATCACTACTTGTATTCACATTTACCGCAGTAATATTGTCATTACCCCAAGCAGTCACCACAACAGCCGCTCCTCTGTTGAGAAACACCACAATTCCACCACCACCACATCACCAACCACATAACCCATCACCACTACTACATACCCCCAACCACTGCCACCACCACAATAAATATAACCACCACCACAGGTATCACTGTTACTACTACCACAATAAACATAACACCACCACCACAAATACCACCACCACCAATACATCGCCCCCCTACCCACCACCACCACCACCACCACCACCACCACCACCACCACCAATGATATGTACCTTCATCTTTACGCATCCCTTACCACTACCGCATCCCTCTTTCCCCCCCTCCCCCACGACTACCGCATCCCTCCTTTCCCCCCCTCCCCCAACACCCACCCCCCACCTGCTAGTAACTCTCGGTGCAGACAAACGCAGAATACCCACCAAGACACACGACCCAGACGGCAAATGGCAGGTTGGTCCCCACAGGCCAATATAATTTACCTCTGCGTGTCAATATGTCGATAGTTGCGGCCTCCGTCACAAGGGGAAGGGGAAGTGGTTAATTTTTTGCTTGTCCGTGATCTGGGGGAAGGAAGAGGGAGGCCGAGATGTCAGGAAAGGTGTAAAAAGTTGTAAATTTGACGGTGGCTTGTAAATATGGTGATAATTATGGTGTCCGTCTGAACAGGAAGAGAAAGTGAATATTTTTTTCCCCGTGATCTCAGGGTAGAAAGAGAAAGTATTGAGCAGTATTTAATTACAGTATTTATTAATTTATTCACTTAATAATTTGCCATGTCTTAGAAACGGACACTATAGTATGTTTGTTGTAGCATGTTTGTTAACAGAAAAAAGAAAGTATTTTATTTTGGTTTGTGCAGCATCTCAAAAAATATAAAGTAATTAATTTATGCTTATTCATCATCTATAGAAAGGAGAGAAAGTATTATTTTTTCTTTTACCCATCTCAGAAAACTAAGAGAAAATATTTTTTTGTTTGCTTGTCTCACATGAGGAAGAGAAACACTTTTGCGGAGTCTCAGATGAGGAAGAAAAAGTAATTTGTTTTTTGTCCCAGAAAAGAAAGAGAAAGTGTTTATTTTTTGGTTGCGCTTGATCGTAGGAAGTAAAAAGGGAATATATTTTGCTTCTCCATTATCAGAGGCGAAGATTATTTTTTGTGGAGATAATTTACTTTTTTTCTGTTTCTGGATCCTAAGTCATCTCGTCAGTTTAGAAGGGAATAAAGGACTGAGATGATGATGATGATGATGATGTGATGATGATGTCGATATTTTCAGTGATGATACATATGTATGAATGCTAACAACAGGAAATGAGGAATAGCTCTTTTCTTTTTTCCTATCGACCACGAAAACGAAAAAAAAAGTTTCGTATCTCCAGTTGTGGGGAGAAAGGAAAAAATGAAAAAGACACGTAATGGATGTGAACCCTCAACAGTTATTCCTATTATATCTCGGAGAGAGAGAGAGAGAGAGAGAGAGAGAGGCCTACCCTACCGAGAAAAAAGCTCCCCCATAAAGGCCTTCTGGTGTGATTTAAGCCTGTGAATGTAGAACTAAAGAGATTTATGTTCCAAATATTTCCAGTTCTGGCCCTACTTCCTCTTTGACTCAGGCCAAAGGAGGATGTATTTCACCTCTGTCCATCTCTCTCTCTCTCTCTCTCTCTCTCTCTCTCTCTCTCTCTCTCTCTCTCTCTCTCTCTCTCTCTCTCTCTCTCTCTTTCATTGTTTTTGTCAGTTTGTATATCCGTTTCTGTCCATCTCTTTATCTGTCTGTATGTGTGTGTGTGTGTGTGTGTGTGTGTGTGTGTGTGTGTGTGTGTGTGTGTGTGTGTGTGTGTGTGTGCCTTTGTGTGTGTGTGTGTGTGTGTGTGTATGAGTTTATGTATGTTTGTATTGATGTCTCTTGTCTGTTTCTATCTGTGTATGCACTTGATTACAGGAAAAGCTAAATTTTAACTCTAAATACGCTGCAGTCGTAAAATGAAAACTTTACATTCTTTTCGAGGCAGCGGTTATTATTTTTTTTAGCTCATACAAACCCTCCTCAACCAAGAGATCATGAACTCCCTCACTCCGATGACATATTTCCCGTTTTAGGTTACTGGCTGACGATTTTATTCAATTTGGGAACGACGTCTAGAAGTAACAGTGTTAATGGAGGTTATATCCAGCCAGTCCAATTCGAAAAATCCAAAAGTGATTTAAAACGATCAAGGAATAGGATGAACGGGGGAGAAAAGGCGTCATCGGATTGGCGGTAGTAGTAGTAGTAGTAGTAGTAGAAGTAGCAGTAGTGGTAGTAGCAGTAGTTGTTGTAACTCGAGGCTCATCTGTACGTGAACCCAGTAGATTGCAAGATGAAGTTACCCCGCTCCTGCAGTCTCATTTCAGGGGACAGGAAGAGGAGTTGAGAGGCGATTGCATAGCTAGACAACAGAGCCACCCAGCCGTGTTAGTGCCACCGTGCGAATAAATGACAGAGATACCGTAAACAGTACATATATAATTCCTAAAATAAAAGTTGTAGCTTGTCGACCTATTGAAATGTGGATACTGGCTTCCATAGAGTTTCGTGAGATCGACGGACGAAATTCTATCTATCTATCTATTGCCAGACGCCTCAATCCCGTTTGGGGTGGCCACAAACAAATCGCCTCCAAGTCGCCCTGTCCCCCGCCATTTCACTGCCCTGCTCCCAACTCACACCCCCCTCTCTCATATACCTCTCCACCCCATCTCTCCATCTCATCCTCGGTCTCCCCCTCCCTCTTCCACCCTCCACCTCACTCACATATACTCTCTTTGTCAGTCTTTCACCCTCCATCCTCTCCACATGGCCAAACCACCTCAGTGTGTTCCTCACAACGCTTCCTATCACATCCACATCCACACCACAACGTTCCTTTATATCCTCATTCGTCAGCCTGTCTCTCCACGTGACTCCACAGGCTCCTCTTAAATAACTCATTTCCACTGCTCTCACTCTTGACTTGTGTCCTTCCAACAATGTCCAAGCTTCACTTCCGTACGTTAGAGTTGGTATCACAATACTGTCATGTAGTAACTTTTTTACTTCCATGCTCACTTCCCTGTTTCCTATCACTGCTTTCAAGGAACCAGCAACCTTTCTTCCCTGCTGTACCCTTTCAAGCACTTCACCCTCCAAACCTCCATCCTTACTCATCACACTACCCAAATACTTAAACGTACTCACATTTTCCAATTCCTCACCATCCAACCTCACTGTACATTCACTGACTTCACCTCTCTCAAAGACCATCACTTTACTCTTCCCTACATTCACCTTTAGGTTCCGTTTCTTACACACTCTCTCAAACTCATCCACCAAGCCTTGCAGCTCCCCTTCGTCTTCACTCAACAACACAGTATCATCTGCAAACAACAGTACAGGGAGTTTCCAAACATTATCCTCTCTCACCAGGGCCACTCCAACATCCACTACCCTACCTTGTACCTCTTTTATTACCCCATCCATGTACAGATTGAACAACCATGGAGACATGACACATCCCTGTTTCAAACCAACTTTCAAAGAGAAAAATTCACTTAGTTCACCATCCACACGCACTGCAGCCTTCGCACCATCGTACATACTCTTCACAGCATTCAACAACTTCCCATCTACTCCATATATTCTTAACACTTTCCACAATCCTTGTCTATCCACCCTGTCATATGCTTTCTCCAAATCCATGAAAGCCGCATACAACTTCTTTCCCTTCTTTAGAAACTTTTCCACTAAAGATCTAAGAATGAATATCTGATCTACACAACCTCTTCCTTCCTAAAGCCTCCCTGTTCTTCTCCAACTAATTTCTCTGTTCTTTCTCTTACTCTGTCTATAAGTATCCTACCATACACTTTTCCTATTATACTAAGAAGACAAATGCCCCTATGATTACCACACACTTCTTTTTCCCCCTTTTCCTTTGTACAAGGGAATAATTATACCTGACTTCCAATCCTCCGGGACTCTACCTTCCTCCCAGGCCAATCTGCACATCTTCCACATCCATTCTACTACTATCTCTCCCCCATGCTTCAGCATTTCACCACACACTCCATCAATTCCTGGGGCTTTCCCCGATTTAACTTTCTTCATTGCTTCCACAACTTCTATCCTACTAATTTCTTCCTGTCTTCTCACCTCCCTCCTTCTCCCAGCCATTCCCCAGCCACTTATACTCGCATTACTTCCATCCTCTACGTTCAACAATTCCTTAAAATGTTCTCTCCATCTGCTCACTTTTTCTCCCTTCTCCACTAGTAATCTACCATTTTTATCTTTCACTCCCCTGCTAACTTCATTTCCACCCTGTCTTACTCTTTTCACTTCTCTCCAGAACATTTTCTTACAGTCCCTCCACTTTACACTCAAATTCCTTCCAAATTCCTCATCCACTCTCTTCTTACTCTCTCTTACTAATATCTTCACCTCTCTCTTCCTTTCCACATATAACTCTCTCTTCCGCCTCTCAACTTCTTCCACGCCCCTATTTCTCATCCATTCATTGTATGCTTTCTTCTTTTGTGCCACAGCCTGTTTCACCTCTTCTGTCCACCACGCTGTTCCTTGCACCCCCTCCGTCTTCTCTTCCTTCCACACACCACATCACATGCTGCACATATTTCTTCTGTAAATATCTTACACACACCTTCCACGTCTCCCATCTGCTCCAGTTCATATTTGCCCAATCGTTCCTCCACTTCTCTCTTATACTCTGCCTTTTTCTCATCCTCTTGTAACCTTTCCACTCTCCTTGCAACTACTCCTTCCTCTCGTCTTTCCCTTCTTCTATTCCTCCACCTTACTTGCATCCTAATTCTGGCCACCACCAAGTAGTGGTCCGAAAGTCCCACTCCCCAACACCTCTATACACTCTTGCATCCTTTACACATCTTCGCATCCTTTCATCCACACACACATAATCAATCATTGCCTTCCTTTCATTTCAGTTCACCACCCACCCTTCTCATCACTCGCCATGTATACCTGTGGATCATTTTATGCCTGAAGAGGGTATTGGCTATCACCAACCCCCTCCCAGCACAAATGTCCACTAACGCACTCCCATTCTCATCTATCTCAGCAGGCACACCCCACTCACCAACTATTCCATCCACCTTCACATTACCAACTTTACCATTCATATCACCAATCAAAAACACTCTCTCATTCCTTCCAAACTTTTCCATGCACACTTCCACATTTGTCCAGAACTCTTCTCTCACTCTTCTAGCACGATCTTGCGTTGGCGCATACACACACACAATCGCCCACATTTGTATTCCAACTTTCAACTTTACCCACACAATCCTTGACCCAACGAAATTACAAGGGTTAAATGAATACACTTACGGTCGTTATTAGATAGCTCGTGCGTAGAGAGAGAGAGAGAGAGAGAGAGAGAGAGAGAGAGGTGTAAGCGGAGGAAGCAGAGGGCGGGCAGTGAGTGATAAACGAGAGGGATATTGACTCTCGCACTCTGGGGATGGAGGAGGAAATAGGGGAGGAAGGGAGGAAATGGGAGGAGGAATGGAGAGAAAGAGGGAGAGAGGAGAGGTGGTGAGTGAAGGAAGGAGAGAATCAGGGAGAGGGAAGAAGAAGGTGAGGGAGGGAAGGAAATAGTCAGGGAGAGAAGGAGGGAATAGACGTCAGGGAAGAAAAGAAGGAGAGAGGAAGGAAAAAAATGGGAAGGGAGGATGAAGGAGGAAGAACAAAATAGGAGGAAGACAAGAAGAAATTGTGAGGAAGAGAAGAAAAAAGGTCATTTGAATGGAAAAAGACGAAAGAAAATAAAAAGGGAGATGAGAGAGAAATAGGAAAGAGTGAGAGAGAGAAAAAATTGGTAAAGAAAGAAATGAAACAGAGAGAAATGTGGGTGAAAGAGATGAGGGAAGGAGGAAATGGGGAGGGTAGGAAGGGACGTGGGGAGAGAGAGAGAGAGAGAGAATAAGGAGTGGGTAAGGAGGAAGTTGGATGAGGGATGGAGGAAGGGAGGAAATGAGGGGGAGGGAATGAGGAAGTTGAGGAGGGGAGGGAAGGTCTGACGAAGGAAAGAATGCTAATATTGGAAAAAGAAAGAGACAGGTAGGAAATGGAAGGAGGGGGAGAAGGAATGGTACAGGGAAGGAGGAATGGAACAGAAGGAATAAGTGAATGGATGTGTGTGTGTGTGTGTGTGTGTGTGTGTGTGTGTGTGTGTGTGTGTGTGTGTGTGTGTGTGTGTGTGTGTGTGTGAAAGAGAGAGAGAGAGAGAGAGAGACTGATGCGTTGTCCATCTTTAGCAATATGTGAAAGGACAGAGCCCAGAGAGAAAGATGGGTGGGAGGGGGAGAAATAAAACGAATAACAAATGGGAAAAAAGAAACCAGGACGAAGGGGGAAGGTGATGAAGGAGACAGGAGGAAGGAAGGAGGAGAGAGTGTGGGAGGAAAATCTGATGCTGAGGGAACTGAGAGAGAGAGAGAGAGAGAGAGAGAGAGAGAGAGAGAGAGAGAGAGAGAGAGAGAGGAGATCGTGACAGATGGAAGATGGAAATGACATGGAGGACGAATAGCCAAGATATTTACATGGGAAAGAGGATAAAAGCTGGATCGATAAGAATGATACGGAGAGAGAGAGAGAGAGAGAGAGAGAGAGAGAGAGAGAGAGAGAGAGAGAGAGAGAGAGAGAGAGACGTAGATGAATAAATTTTTGCATGGGAAAAAATATAAAAAAGTTGAAATGATGGATAGAAGTTATTTGAAAGAAACTGAATTGCGAAGTTAGAATAGAGACAGATGAAAGAAAAGGAGGAGGAGCAGTAAGAGTGGAGAATGTCAGGATAGTGTCGGAAGGAAAAGTGACACCGTGGGGGCAGAATTTACATGGGGAGGGAGAATAAGAGGTTCAGTAGATGGATGGATATGATTTCAGAGATGTGGGATTGCGGGGATAGGCTAGAGGGATAGATGATATGGAAGAAGGAAAATTGTAAAAGACAGGAGGAAGATAGCTGTGACAGGAAGGTGGAAACTATGATCAAAAGAAGTAAAAGGAAAAAGAAATAAAGACACCAAGCCACGTATGTGACCAAAACTTGGATGAAAAAAGGAAAAAGAAAGACACCAAGCCGTTCTTTACGTAACCATCATTCCACCCACTCCAACCATCTCGACCTCCGTCACATACCTCCTCCACCCCATGCTCCACATCACTCTCGGTCTTCCTCTCCCCTCACCCATACACAGTCATACGACAAAAACATGCCCCAATTCTCAGCCTCGCTTTTTGTCTCGCTGGATGTCATTTCTGTATCGGTAAACACAGGCCACAAGGGACCCGCTTTGAAGTCCACGATATTAAACTCAGATGCTGGGCTTGTCCGGGTCTGTTGCGGCGGCGATATTAGTCTCGGCTTTACCTCACTGATCTCGGCTTTAGGACTGTATTGACATCAACCTGGTGCTTTTATTCCAGTTTTACGACTTACTGACCTTGGCCTTAAAGTGTTGTGTATGTGTTATGACGATATTGATATTTGCCTAACGTTACTGATCGAGGTTCCACGTTATTGATCTTAGCATTAGGACTTTGTTGATACTTATATTACGGTTGTATTTCAGTTTTATTGTTCTGTTAACCCCGATTTGGTTTTCTTATCATCTTTTAGACGGTAATGATCTTGGCTTTACGATGCAGATCCAATTCTTGTGCTGCTGATCTTGGTTTGTGACAGTGATCCCTCGCCAGAGTCTGACAAATCTTGAAAGATATTTGACTGTGATAATGATGATCGTTACGGTGATCATGAAAACTTTAATAATAATAATGATGGACAAAGACGAGACGCGAAATAAGAATAATTATCCACCATCCTATTCTCGTTGTCACCACGCCATTCATAGCCAGAGTCAAACAGATCCTTGATAGACCAGTAATGATAATGAAAGGTGTATCTACGAGTATAATGTGAAGTACTGTATATCTAGGAGTATGATGACGACAAAGACAAGCACGAAATAAGGCAAGATTTTTCACCTTTCCATTCTGCACCCTCACTACACCAGCCTACATCTAAGTCAGACAAGTCCCCTATAGAAACTCCATGATAATATTAAGGATGATAATAAAAATGACGATAAACAAAGGAAAACAGGGCACACAAGGCCAAATTTTTCAACTTTCCTTTCTCACACCCTCACCACAGCAGCCGGCGCCTAAGTCAGACAAATCCCCGGTAGAAATCTGATCCATCCTCCCTTAAAGACGATATTGTCCTCACGAAATCGAGCGATAAATCCGAGCCGGTGGTGATTTATGCCCGGGAGTGTGGGCGATTTATCTGGGGTAGAGAGGGCGATTAATCTGGGGAAGAGCCTTACGTTAATCTCAGGCTTGGCTGGGTGTTGTGCCTCGCCTCATTCTCACTGCTACGATTTGCTACTATTACTACTATTTCAGCTGTTATTACTACCACTACTGTTACTATTATTTCTACCGTTATTACTACCACTTGTTTTACTACTACTACTACGTGTACTGTTGCCTCCGTGTGACTTCTAAAGCATTCCTGTTGTTCCTGCCCTTTGCGCCTGTGCCTTTCATCGCATTCATGTATGAGCGTCACCGTGATTCGTGTTTAATTAGTGCATTCCAGTCTGATTGGTGCATCCGTGTGAGACCACTGTATTCGTTTTTATTCTGTGTATTCGTGTACCATCGCTGCATGCATTTTGTGTCGCTGCTTATTATTATTATTATTATTATTATTATTATTATTATTATTGTCTGGTCAGCATATCCAATGAATCCTTGCTCATAGCCTCCACCCTAGCAATGACCTTCACCCTCACTCTCACCCACACCCTCACCCTAACTCTCACCCTCACCCACACTCACAGCCTTACCCTCACCTCCCCTGACCCCCGGTACCTTCCCCCCTCCCCCTTAGCCACCGCTCTTCTCCTCCCTTCTTCCTCCTGTTGGCACACCCTGGAGCGTGACAACCCCGGGGGGTGGCAATATCGCTGTGATAAGTCTTACTGGCAGGTTGTTGTTGCGCTCTCCCACCGCTGCCACCGTGAGAATAGTTCCGGCAATGGGAAAACGATTTTATTTTGTTATCAGTGTTCTCCTTTTGTGGGTTTTCAGGAAATTTAGTTGAAGGGTCGAGGGTCAATTCATGACAAAACATGCTAGATTTGCGAAAAGTAGGTCAAAGGTCAAGATTACAGAGTAGCCACAAAGAGAGAGAGAGAATGTGTGTGTGTGTGTGTGTGTGTGTGTGTGTGTGTGTGTGTGTGTGTGTGTGTGTTTTGTGTGTGTGTGTGTGTACCAGTTTCATTCTTTTGTGTACGTATATTTGTGTGCTTACGTATTTGCATTCGTTGTGGTTGTGTACATATATATCCATTGTGACCAGCCCTGCCTGTTTGTTTGTGTCCAGCGTTTGAACCTTTGGCTAGTTTAGGCTGGTCTGTGGCTGTTTGTTTGTTAGTGTGTTTGTGGTGGCCAGTGGAGGGTAGAGGGGGAGGGGAGGGGAAGGGAGGGGAGGAAAGAGGGAGGGGGAGGGAGGGAGGGAAAGGGTTAAAGTGGGATGTGTACCATTAGCCGAATTGGAATGCTTGTTACCGCTGAGAGAGAGAGAGAGAGAGAGAGAGAGAGAGTATACATGTGGAAGAGATTGAGTTTGTATATTTGCTTGTGATATTGCAATTTTGTATATTATCTCTGTAACAGTACCTTTTTCATTTATTTTCGTTTATATTCTATTTGCATATTTTTTTCCTATCACTTTGCCAATTCTCATTCGTAGTTCTGTTTTCTTTTATTTAGACTTTTTTCTTTCTTTTTCCCTCTCATTCCTTCTCCCTTTCATATCTTTTACATTTTGCAATATTTTTCTCCCTTTTGTTTTTAGCATCTCAGTTCTGCATCCTGTTCAGTTCTCCCTCGCTGTCTCTCATCTCGCTCTCATCTCTTTCGTGTCTCATTCGTCTCACCCTCATTTTCCCCTCATCTCTGTCTCTCTCTTTCCCTGCCATTTCGTCGGTTATCAGTCATCTGTTGTCCTCCCTTTCATCCCATTTCCTCACTCTCTCCCTTTATCCTTCCTTCCTTCTTGTTCCCTTTCCACCTCTAACAGACTCTCATCTCCCTTTTCTTTCTCTTTATCTATCTATTGTTCATTTTTTCAGTAACATTCAGTCTATTTCATCTACCTTCTTCCTTCTTTCCTTCTCACTTTTCATCTTACTCCTTTTCTACATTCGTTTTCATGCTCTTTCCTCCTCCATCTACACTGGTTCTTTTTCTTTTTCTGATTCTATTTCTCTCTGCAGTTTATTTTATTTCTCCTCCGTCCATGTACATCCACCCTAAGTTTTTCTCATCAGTTCATTCCACTTCCCTTCATCGGCTGTTTATTACTCATTCTGTTTCCCTTTCTACCCATGCACCCTTCTCACTCTTATCACCCCTCCCTAATCTTCCCACCCTTCCCCTCCATTCGCCTCCACTCCCCTCTTCTGTAGTCGTCTTCTTTCCCTTATCCTCTTCCCCTCCTGTTCTGTCTTTTCACCCTTCACTCTTCTCCACTCTGCTTTCTCCTCTCCCCTCCCTTCACCCTTCCTTGCCTCTCCCTACCCACAGTACCGTCCTAACTTTTTCTACCCTTATCTATCGCTCAACACGGCCCTCCTTCCCTCGAGTCCGCCAGCTTCCCCTCCCATTTTTCCCTCACTTTTCCCTCATCCGTTTATCCCTCTGTGTTTACCTCCCGTCCCTTATCCCATCCCAAACTCTCTGGCTGTCCCCAAAGAGTACTACTGACTGTGTTTTTCCTTCATCCAACTCCTCATCCTCTTTGTCATCATCATCATCATCGTCATCGTCATCATCATCATCATCATCATCATCATCATCATCAATTATCAGGCTTTACCAGTTCACTTTAGGGTAAACACCTACCCCAGCTTTATTCACTCTATCTCTAAAGCCATCCCTTTATCCAATTCGCTTATTCCACTCATCGTTCCTGCTCTGTCCAACTATCTTACTATTCCACCTGTTCTCTCTCCCTTATAATCATACCTCTATCACGTCTCTGCATTCCTCTATCCATTTCACCCCCAGATTTAATCCTTCCCATCCCATATCCGTCCTAACCTATCCATCCTTCTCCTTCTGTCCCCCCTTCGCCAACAGACTCATCATTTCTGTATCTCTTTCCTATCCCAGACTTCTCCCTTTCAGTCCCTATTCTTCAGTATCATATCCACCCCTTTCTCTCCCCCTCCTCCCTCTCCATTCTTCCTCCCCAACCGCAGTGATGGAGATTGGAAAGAGGGATCAGAGGTAAGGATTGAAAGGCAATTGGGGAGAGAGAGAGAGAGAGAGAGAGAGACCAGAGATAATAATGACAGGAGTAGTGAATTAGCCGGTCGTTGCGAGAGAGAATACTTGTGAATAAAAAGTTGAATATTCAAATGAGTGAGATTAAAAATGAAAAAGTTTGTGGAAGAGAGAGAGAGAGAGAGAGAGAGAGAGAGAGAGAGCAGAGCCTAGATTGTTCTCCCCAGAGATGCTAGAGCTGGTTCGGGTTATGGTGTGAGTGGGTAGGGGCCTGATCCCTCATCTCGTGGGACCCGGGTTCGAACTCCATCGGTACCAGGATGCAACTCTCTCTCTCTCTCTCTCTCTCTCTCTCTCTCTCTCTCTCTCTCTCTCTCTCTCTCTCTCTCTCTCACATTTCGGTGCGATATTTTTCTTGTCTTAATTTTGCTATCAACAGACGATTTTATTGAACGTAAAACGGTCTTGGCTAGCTGAGAGAGAGAGAGAGAGAGAGAGAGAGAGAGAGAGAGAGAGAGAGAGAGAGAGAGACTGTTATTCCCTGACAAACAAATGGAAGACAGCAACAGACAAGCATGTTTGGCTGAGTAAGGGAGAGACAGATCAAAGGACTTTGATTGGTTCTGAAGGAGAGAGAGAGAGAGAGAGAGAGAGAGAGAGAGAGAGAGAGAGAGAGAGAGAGAGAGAGAGCAGAAGGAACGCAAGGGAAAAGCTAAAAAACCGGAGGAAAAAAATAGGAAAAGGGAAGAACAACTGAAGAGGAAGGAGGAGGTAGCAAAGAGAACGTGTAATGAGAAAAGAGGAGGAAGAGAGTTGAGAGAGAATGAGTAATGGGAGACTTGGAGAGAAGCTGAGAGAAGTGAAGGAGAAAGTAAGAAATGGGAAAGAGAGTTGAGATATTGATGAAAGAAGGGAAAGGCAAAGAGAAAGCGTGGTAAGAGGGAAAAGGAAGAGGGTAAAAGGAATGACAAATGGGAGAGAGAGAGAGAGAGAGAGAGAGAGAGAGAGAGAGAATAAGTTATGAGAGGGGAGAGGTTGAGTGGGAAGACTGCGATGTGTGTGTGTGTGTGTGTGTGTGTGTGTGTGTGTGTGTGTGTGTGTGTGTGTGTGTGTGTGTGTGGTCAGGAGAAAGATGAGGAAAATCATTAGAGAGAGAGAGAGAGAGAGAGAGAGAGAGAGAGAGAGAGAGAGAGAGAGAGAGAGAAGAACAATATATACACGAACAGGAGAAAAAAATTGCTTGTTTAAAATGTCAGAGGTTTGTGTAAGGTCAAAGGTATTGTGTTGGGTCAGGGATGTGTTAGATCAAAGAAGGAAAAAGTGAAGTTATGTAAGGAATGAAAAAAGAATATAAAGAATCATAGCTGGAGAATCGTAATGTATTGCTGGGACGGCCCTGAAGTATGTCTACCCTCAATGTTTATAGTTTTTTCATTTGGGGGGCTGATATGTTCTTCCCTTTACCTAGTTCGTGCTTTATACTGGTACCTTTTTTTTTTTTTTTTACTTTCATGGGTTGTAGTATTAATAATTTCATGAAGCACTGACGCCCACACCAGGAGACTGAGCCGTTCACCCAACACACAAGATACCTTCATGTGAGTTTCAAGGTGACACTATATACAGATCACCTTTACACCTTCAGTATTTCAGCATCTCTCCTCTTAATTCTTTCTTTGCAATGCCACAATAACACTCCTCTTGTTTACTTATTCCGTCTTACCAACCTCCTTTTTACTTGCTTTTCATATGCCGTATAGTCTCCTGTTACTCATTTTTTTTTCTAAGTATCATAATAACTCCCTTGTTACCTATAGTATTATTCTTTCCCAGTGTTTTTCATTCCCTTTTCATTCTGTTCATTTCCTCACGTTTTTCATCTTGCGTCCTTATTCCTTTTCTTCCGTCGTTGTTCATCAACCAGTTTACACCAAACTTCCCCTCCCCCCTTACCTTGCAACACTCCCTTCCGGTTCCTCATGCCCTCCCCATGCTCATACCCCAACCCTTTCATTCTTTCCTTCTCCATCCTCTTTCCCTCCTCCCAACTCCAAGCAGCTTTCCTTTTCCCTCCGCTTATTTCATCCCCCACATCTTCCCTCTCCTCCTCCTTCCCCTCTCCCCCTCCACAGTCCCCTCCCTCATGGAACACCTTTCCCCCCTGTCCGCCCCTGCCCATTCCCCATCCGTAAGCTGCGTTAAAAGGCACTGCGACGCTGTGATACAACTTTTACGAGAGCTATTCACCCCCTCCCCCACTACCACTCCTTCTCCTCTCACCTACCCTACCACCATCCCTTTGCAACCACGTTCCCTATCCCCCACCACCACCTACCACTCTGTCTCCCTTGCCTCCCACCACCTCTCCCCCTGACCCCACCATAAACCCCTCTTTCTTCCTTGACCTTTCCACCTCTCTCCCTCTTTCCCCACGCAACTCCATCCTCTACCCCCGACTCCTCACCACGTCTCCCCCTCCTTCTCCCACCACCAACCCCTATCCCTTGCCCCTAAACCTCTCTCTCTCCCTCCCCAAGACCTCTCCTCCTTCCCCTCTCCCCCAGTATCGCAAACCCCTCCCTCCAGCTTCTCACCTCTTCTCCTTCCTCCCCTTCAACACACCATCTCTTCCTTGCCCCCGTCCATCATTCCCCCTCTCTCCCCACCTCTCCCTCTTCCTCCCCACTTCTCCCCCTCCCAAGTCCCAGCACCCCACTCTTACCGCAGCCGGCGGTAGTGCTTTTGCTGAACACATAAGAGGCCTGGAAATTGTCGTGTTCACATTTATTATTATTGCCTCACAACATATTTATATTTCATGTTTATATTATTTTTTATTTACTTATATATTTTTATGTTTATTGATTATCATTATATATTGTGTACCTACCGCAAAACCTTTAAAAAATAGAGATCGCCTTATGGCCAGTTTTTAGCAATTTAATGTTACCTGACCAGATTTCTAAAGCAGAGCATTTAATACAGGTAATAAGTGGTCTGCCAGGTGATTTCCTCCACTCGGTAATGTGGAGTGGACTCGGCCGGGGCTT
>NC_136971.1:14615552-14643052 GCF_032717465.1 Coenobita brevimanus | reverse complement strand
ATCAGTAAAGATCTCGAACCTTGAAGGTGCGGAGAGAGAGAGAGAGAGAGACAGACAGACAGACAGACAGACAGACAGAAATCCACATCTGCTCCCACACGATGTAAAAGTTATAGAGTGGGAAAAGGCAGGTAGGGATCATTTTTATATTGCACATGAATAATGTATTTAATATATTCTTTCCCTCAGTTCCTTTGGGGGTTACTGGAGAAGAGAGAGAGAGAGAGAGAGAGAGAGAGAGAGAGAGAGAAGGTGGGAGATGGAGTCTTTTGATCTGCTTTTTTTGTGGTGGGATTTTTTCTTGATTTTTTTCGTTATGTAATCTTTATGGGTTTTATTTCTTCTGGTTTCCTTTGGTTATGATTTTGCCTGTGTGTGTGTGTGTGTGTGTGTGTGTGTGTGTGTGTGTGTGTGTGTGTGTGTGTGTGTGCGTGCGTGCGTGCGTGCGTGCGTGCGTGCCTGCGTGCCTGCGTGTGTGTCTGGGTCATCTTTTTCCCACTCTTCTAGCATTGCCTTCATACCGCATTTTGTGTCTGTTTGGAAATGGATAGAATGGAAGAATGGATACTTAGGTGGATGAATTGATGGTTGAACAGATGAATGGATAAGCGGATGCATGGATGATGGGATACAAAGGTGGATGAATGGATGGAAACACAACTAGGTGGATGCATTTAGCTGGTAGTTCATCTGTCTCTGTTGCCATCGTTAATCACTCTTATCTAGTTATCTGTTTGTCTTGATTGTCGCCTATTTTTTTGTTCCAGTCCTCCTTATGGTTCTGTATCTATCTGTCTATATATATCAGTCTAATTTCTCTGTTTCTCTGTGTTTGTTTTTAAGCCTCTTTGTCTGTATCTGTATCTGTATGGCGCTCTGTAGGTCTGTCTGTCTGTCCATGTCTCTCTCAGTCTGTTTATTTCTCTAAATGTACGTCTGTCTGACTGTCTGTCTGTATGTCTGTCCATCTGTATATCTGTCCATCTTCTTTGTATGTCTGTCTGTCTTTGTGTCATTCTATCCATCCGTCAATCTTTCCTGTCTGACCGCTTTTCTATCTTTACAATCCCTTTCCTCACGTTCCCATTTTTCTATCTACATCTAGTCTGTTCTTTCTGCTTGCTTGTCTGTCTATCTCTCTATCCCTTCCAGCATCCTATCTCTCTCTCTCCCTTCCAGCATCCTGTCTCTCTCTCTCTCCCCTCAAGCATCCTACCTATCTCTCCCACCTCTCTCTCCCCTTCCACACCCTTGCTCTTTTAGATTCACGAGGAGGGGTAAAGGGAGCCTGATATTCAAATGGCCGCGAGGTGAGTGTTGATGGGGGCTTGAGATGGGAAGAAGAGGGATTTTCACGTCTTTCAGGCCCCATCAAGGCAGGGGAGATGGGGTGATGATCGCCCCTGGGATGGAGGTGGAAAATGTTGATGGTGGAGGATATGTTGGAGATGGAAGGGACATGATGGTGGTGGTGGTGGTGGTGGTGGTGTGGGTGTAGGTGTTTGTGGTGGTGGTGGTGGTGGTGATAAGGAGTGGGGAGATTAGGTAATGATGTCCACGAGAATGATGGTGAAATTTGTGGTGAAATGTGAAGATGGTGGGCATATACTGAGGGTATGATGCGGTGGGGGTGGTGACGATTATGTGGTGATGAAAGTGATGATGAGAAAGGTTGATGATGAGGGAGACGTTGGAGATGGAAGGGATTCAGCTGTGATGATGACGATGAAGAGAGGAGTGATTGGGTGGTGATTGCCCCTGCGAAGACGGTGAAAGTGGTGGTGAAAAATTTGTGATGGCGGTAGATATATTTGGTGATGACGGTTTATTGGTGATGATAGTTGTGATGATATTGATGGTGGTGATTCTGTGTCATGATGCTCTACCTACCTACCCACCTATCTGCCTACCTACCCACCTATCTGCCTACCTACCTACCTACCTATCTACCTACCAGCCAAAGAACCAGCCAACCTACCTACCTACGTACTTGCATGTTTATGTGCTTGTCTGTCTGTCTCTCTGCTCGTATGTTTGTATGAAGGTAAATATATCTACCTATCTGTCCATCTGTCTCTATTATGTATCTGTCTATCTGTCTATCTATCTGTCTGTCTGTCTGTCTGTCCCAAACCTAACCATCTCTCACTCTACTGTACGTTCCCATTAACCTGTCTACTGCCGATGTCCTCTGATGGTGTCAGGTGTAACGAAGGCATTCCGTGGTAGATGGGATGGAGGGTGGAAGAAGGAGGGTAACGAGATGGAGGAAGTAGGGAGGGAGGGAGGGACGAGGGGAAGTGGGGAAAGGAGGGAGGGAGGGAGGGAGAGAGAGAGGAAGGGAAGGAGGAAGAAAGGAGGGAGGATGAAGAAGACGGAAAGATGCAGGGGAGAATAAAAATGTAAAAGGTAAGCAGGAGAGTCAAGAGTTTGAGAGAGAGAGAGAGATAGAGAGAGAGAGAATAGTATATTACTGAAATAAGCAGAGAATGCTCATTATTGAAATAGACAAAGAAAAGTAAGGATGTGAATAAAGATTAGGTATAAATCATCATCATCATTTAAATTAACCTTAATATTCTCCCTTATTTTCTCCCCTCACTCTCTTACAGCTGATCGTTTTTACTAACCCACCCCATCTTGAGACGCGGGAACCTTAAGAGAAAAACAAGAAATTATAAAGAATGCGAGAAGAATGAAAAAATGGCTGAGTTGTTGATAGATGAGGGGAAGAAAAGGGAAGATAAATGAGGCTGTGGTGTGAGGAAGGAAAAGATGGTGTAAATTAAGGGCAAAAGAAATGAGATGTGGCGAAGGATATTTGACTGCTGTAGAGATGTGAGGAATCGTGTATGTTATTGATGTGTGCAAATGAGGAGGAAATAGTGTGGGAGTACTACTTGAATTTTGATACCCGGTTTCTACAACAGTAACTTTATTTTGTATTACACTACTACGTTTCAGTGAGCAAAATTGTGTGCTACTACTGGTACAACTACTACTACGGCTGCTGCTGCTGCTGCTGCTGCCGCTGCCGCCGCCGCCGCCGCCGCCACCGTCGCCGCCGCCGCCGCGCCGCTGCCACTGCTGCTGCTGCTAGTAATAATAATAATAGTAATAATAATCCATCCATCCATCCATCATCCAATCCTATGTTTCCCCATGAGGAGCGTAGGAGCCCGGGGCTAGGCAGTTGGTCCTGACATTTAAGATGAGTGAGTGTAGCCTATACACTGTATATACACTGTATATGGCTAGTGAGGGAGTGATCGCCCTCTACCTACACAGATCAAAAGCCCTCGGGAGCAGGGGGGTGGTTGCTTTCTCAGGCAGAGGAACTCCTTGAGAGTGAAATGGCTGGGAAGCATGCCGGCACGTGACTGGCTACAGCATAGCTGGGTCTTTCGGGTGTGGGCAATCAGGCAAGTTAGCTGCCTACTGCGACTGCAACACAATGGCGAGGTGTTCAGGAAGTTAGCCAAAGAAACCTTGATGGACTGAAAGAACAATAATGGCCCCTAGTCCCGTGCAGCCCTTAAATGGGCAGGGGGTGCTAAGAATCTCACGGTTGCCTCAATTACAATCTAATTCCTTTGTCAATGCAAAAAATACAATTAAAATTGGTAACTGGAATGTGAGAACGCTAAATCATGACTGTAAAATCGATGAGTTAGTGAAGGTTTTTCAAAATTACGGACTTGATATTTGCGCTCTGACAGAAACTAGATTAACTGGAGTCGATAAGTTGGATTTGGAGGATGGTATACGTTTATTGATATCTGGTCGACAGGACGGAATGCATTATCAGGGAGTAGGATTGTTGCTGGGTTGTAAGGCAAATAAGGCTTTATGTGAGTGGGATCCTATAGATGAGCGATTGCTATACGCACGGTTTAAATCAAATCATGGCAACATCAGTCTGTTTGTGTGTTATGCACCTACTAATGATGCACTCGATGAAAGGAAAGACACATTTTATGAAAAGTTGCAAGAAGGAGTAGGAAGGGTACCTAGACATGATGTTTTGATCTGCGTTGGAGACTTTAATGCAGTAATGGGCTGTTCAAATGAGGGATTTGAGGCATGTATGGGTAAGATGGGAGTTGGTAGTAGGATGAGTGAAAACGGAGTGAGGTTTGGAAGCTTCTGTCTAGCTAATGACTTAGTCATCGGGGGCACACTCTTTCAGCATTGCAATATACACAAGACAACTTGGGTGTCGCTGTGTGGAAAATATACAAATCAGATTGATCACATCGCTATCAGTAGGAGGCATAGAAGTTCTCTGCTAGATGTTCATGTTAAACGCGGAGCGGATATTGGTAGTGACCATCAACTCAGCATTGCAAAAATAAGGTTTAAACTTAAAAATCAGAAGAAGGAAAAATCTGGTGTTGGTAGATACGATATTGTTAAGCTTAGAAGGGAAGGAGAAGAAAAGGAGGAATTCAGATTAGAATGCAGAAATAGGTTTTTGGTGTTGGAAACGTTGGAAGAGGGGGAGAGAAGTGTAGATGAGATGTGGGAGGATGTGAACAGAGTTTTGCATGAGACTGCTGAATGTACGATTGGAAGGAGACATAGATTCAGGAGAAAGAAATGGATATCAGAGGAAACGTGGGATATGATAAAAAAGAGAGGTGAGGCTAAATTGAGGAGTGAGATGCAATGCGTTGATGAACGAGAGATTGAATTAGCAAGAGCTGCGTACTGGAGTTTGAATTCAGAAGTAAGAAGGTTAGCTAGGAGAGATAAAAGAAGATGTGTGGATGAAAAGGTTGCAGAGACTAAAATCCTAATAAACAAAAATGATGGACAGAGTCAAAGAATAGCATATGAATCGATTAGAGAACTGAGTGGTAATGCAGGTAAACGCAAGGAAATACCAATTAGAGACAGGGAAGGAAATTTATTGACCAAAGATGGAGATATTTAAAAATAGATGGAAAGAGCATTTTGAGACAGTTCTTAATAGACCAATACCACCAGAAGAGGATATACCGTCTGCTCAGGAAGATTTAAATATAGAAACAGGAGAGTTGAGGCTTGCAGAAGTGGAGAAAGCAGTAAAACAGTTAAAGAATAATAAGGCACCAGGGGAGGATGGTTTATTTCCGGAAATGTTTAAAGTGGAGGGGGATAGATTAATAATGATCTTGTCCAAGCTATTCAATAAGATATGGGTGACGGGGTTACTACCATCAGTTTGGAAGAATGGTGTAATTGTTAAAGTTCCGAAGAAGGAGACCTGAGTGAATGTGGTAATTGGAGGAAACTCTTTATCACCGATAGCTTTGAAAGTTTTCAGTAGAGTGTTGTTAAATAGGTTGGAGCCGGTGGTTGAGGGTATTCTGAGGGATGAACAGGCTGGTTTTAGAAAGGGACGTGGTTGCAATGATCAGATCTTTATAGTTAGGCATTTGATGCAGCAAGTTAATGAAATGAGAGTACCGTTAAGTCTTTGTTTTGTTGATTTTGAAAAGGCTTTTGATAGTGTTTCGAGAGAGTCTATGGGGAAGATCATGAGACATTATGGAATACCAGAGGAGTTTGTGAGGGTCATTATGAACATGCATGAGGACACATTTTGTAAAGTGATGGTTGATGGTTGTCTGAGTGATTCGTTTGAAGTCAAGTCCGGAGTAATTCAAGGTGGTGTTCTATCGCCTTTACTATTTATATTGGTCATTGATTACATTATGAAACGTGTTGGAACAGAAACCAGTGCAGGTATACTTTGGGGAGAGAACAGGAAACTTTTGGATTTAGATTATGCAGATGATATAGTTTTGATTTGTGATGGGCCAGAAGAGATGCAGAGGGTGTTGGACTGTTTGGTGAGTGAAGGTCGCAAGGTGGGTTTGGTTATTAATTGTGGAAAAACTGAAATAATCAATATGAATATGGAAAATGCGCAGGAATGTGTAATTGGAGGTATGGTTGTAAAGCAAGTTGATAGGTTTAAATATTTAGGTACTTATTTAGCCAAGGATGGTTCTTTGAACTTTGAATTCGAGGAAAGGTTAAAGAAGGCTAATCAGGCAATGGGAATGCTTAAAAATATTTGGAATAATAACAATTTCTCTGTGCATACAAAAATCAAACTTTATAAGGTAATGGTTAGGAGTATCTTAATTTATGGACACGAGTCTTGGTACAGCACAGTGACTATGGAAAATAAATTCTTGGTGTTTGAAAATAAAGCACTTAGAAGAATATTAGGAGTTAAGTGGTGGGAAAGGATACCAAATAGTAGAATTAGAGAAATAACGGGAGTGCAGCCGATCGATGAATATGTTAGATTCTCACGATGGAAGTGGCTAGGACATGTGTATAGGAGACAGGGAATAGTACGAGGTACACCAGGGTGGGTGGCACCTGGTAGGAGAGGTAGAGGAAGGCCAAAAGAGACGTGGGTGAGGACAATGAGACGGGAAGCTGGAGATGAGTGTTGGGGAGATCTTGAGGAGTTAGCACAAGATAGGATGTGGTGGTGTGTGTTCATCGAGGCCCTATGCATCCCCGAGGGTGCCACAGGAAATGATTGATTGATTGATTGATTGACTAACCTCACTCATCCCTGAGTGGCATTACGTGAGCAATAAACCCAAACCACTCCTTGGATATAAACCTTCACCGGCTCAATCCGATTGGAGCACAATAATTACCCACTAAACCACCAGGCGCCACAGTTTGGTTATATGGTTACCACCCAGCGTAGTAAATAGTTTCCTGGTGTACAGGAAACCATTTGGCTTGTCACTCAGTGTAGAGTCACCCATAGGCAGAAGAACGGAAAGAATGAAGGACTGAAAGACAGAAGAGGGAGTGTAAAGTCACCGGTAGGCAGAAGGACGAGGAAAGAATGAAGGAAAGAAAGACAGACGAAGATGGAAGGAAAGAAGGATGGAGGAGAGGACAGGGCAGACACCCGAGAGCAGCATTATATTGAGTGAGTGGATTGTGAGCGCCCCCAGCTACAACAAAATAATAATAATGATAATAATAATAATAATAATAATAATAAATAAAATTAAATGTAGGCGTACCTTATTCTTTTAGCATGTAAACATATCTCTGTTAGTTCAAGAAATGGGCAAATCAGAAGTAAGAATAAAGAAAAGAAAAAATCCACACCCTTTGACTTAACTTTTTTCCCCTTGTCTTTCCTCACACTTTTTTCCCAGTCCTTCCTCTCACACATTTCTCCCCGCTCCTTCCTCTCACACTTTTTCTCCTCTCCTTTCTCTTACACTTTATTCTCTTCTCCATCCTATCACACTTTTTCTTTATCTCCATCCTCCACACTAGTTTTCCCTCTCCTCTTCTCACAATTTTTTTCCCTCTCCTTGCTCTCACACTTTTTCCATCTCTTTCCCCTCACACGTTTTTTACTTCTTCCTCACACGCTTTTGCCTCCCCTTCCTCTCACATTTTTTTCCCCTCCCCCTCATCTCACACTTTTTCCTGCCTCCTTCCTCCCACACTTTTCCCTTCACCTTCCTCCTCTCACACTTTTTCCCCTCTCTTTCCTCTCACACTTTTTCCCCTCACCTTCCTCTCTTATTGCAATTAAGCGTCTCAATACGGAGATGGACAGAGATCATTACCTCCTGATTGCACGCGGGCATTTCCTCACTGCTGGGCCTTCGGATTTCGCCGGATTTCTGGTCGACTTTTGCGTGTGGCTTTTTTGGACTGGTCTCTTTCTGGAGTTGTTTTCTTGGGGGTTTTCTTTAATGTTGTCTAAAGGTTTCTTATTGTTTTCTTATTGCTTTTCTTGCTCTTCTCTTTAATGGTTTCTGATTCTTTTTTTTTTAATTGCCTTTTTCTATTCTTTTTCGCCCGGAGTTTCTTTTTTGCGCTTTTCTGTTTCTTTGATGTTTTCTCTTTATTGGTTTCTGTATCTTTTTTTATTTATTTATTTGATTTTTGGCTGATCTTTTTCCTAGGGTCTTTGCGGGCTTCATCGTTTCTCAAGTATTTTTTTCATTTTTTTTGTTTTTACCGATCTTTTTTGTTTTGTTTTTCTTCTTCCTCCTTCCTTACTCTGTCCTTGTCTGTTACTTTAATCATCCACTCCATTTTTTCCTTTTAATCTGTTTCTCATACTTTACGTTTTTTTTTTTACATTGCTCTTTTCTTCTCTGTCTTTACGTTTTCTCCCTTTATCAGTGAAAATAATATATAGACACATACATACATACATACATACGCTACACATAAAGCATAATCAGTAACACCCAGAACATATTTTCACTTGCACACAATAAATGCACACGCACGCATCCACATATTTATGCAAACAAACACAGATATACGCACATAGGCATATATACAGGTTACACACACACACACACACACACACACACACACACACACACACGGCTTCCCCTCCACCACCGCTTACCATTGTCCTCTGTTTCTGCTATTGTTCATCCATTGCCGCTCTCTCTCTCTCTCTCTCTCTCTCTCTCTCTCTCTCTCTCTCTCTCTCCAATATTCCTTTTTTCTCATCTACTGTTTTCTTTTTTCTTTTCTCTCCTCTCCTATCCTGTCCTTTCCTCTCCTCTCATCTCCTCTTCTCTCCTCTCCTCTCCTCCTCTTCTCTCCTCTTCTGTCTCCTCTATTCCGCCTCCACCACCGATCTCTCCATAATCTCCATTCCCTTTGCAATCCCTTTTCCGCTTTTGTCTCTCTCTCTCACTTTCCTCCGCCTCCCTCTTCATTTTCCCTCCATCCGAGTTACAGTGCCAAGGAGGATATGCTTTTGTTTTTTGTCTGTTTTTACGTTTGTTTGTTTGTTTTTTTGGTAAACTGGTTATTTTTTCACATCGTGTATGTTTGTATTAGGTACGTGTAAACAGACTTGTAGTTTTGTTTGTGTTTGGCCAAGATTTTTGTGTAGTTGAGTTTGTGTGTTTTTTTTATATGTATTAAAAGATTTATTTTTAGTACAGTTACACGTATAAAAATCTTGACACAGACAGGCCTATACTCTGTTTAACCTTTATTACCATCCCTCAAGGCCTCGCTTATATATTTTGATTACGTAATTACAGCCCAGCATCACCTACACCTGCATGGGTACTAATATGGCTGTGAGATTTAATACATATACACATGTAACCTATAGTGATCATATTCCTTAATTGTAGCCATCCTCTCTTCCTTTCCCTTCCATCTTTTCATCTCTTTTTTTTCACCACTTCCCCGCCTGGTTCCCTCTATCTCCCTCCCCCTCTTTTCCTTCATCTCTTCTCTCTCCCTTCCTCCATCCTTCTACTCTTCACTCTCCTTTTCCTCCCTCCCATCCTTTTACTTCTTTCCGTGCCTCCTCTGTTTCCTCTCCCTTCCTTCCTCTCTCATTCATTTTCCTTCTTCGTACCCTTTCTCCTTCCCTCTCCCGGTTTTTCCCTTCTTCGTTCCATTGCTCCTCCTCCACCTCTCTCATATTTTATTTTCCCACGTACATTTCCTTCTTTATTCCCTCATCCAATTTTCTGGCCATGACAATAAATTCTGACTAGGAAGCGAAAGAACCCTCAGGAAAAGAAGGGAAAAAAAAGAGACAAGAACGAAAAGAGAGAAGAGAGAAAAAACGCCCATCACTATAACGTTCATTGGAATATATTGACATAAGAAAAAAATGAAAAGAGTAGGAAAAATGTTCGGCCCATATTGACACTATGAAGAACGAAAAATTGGAAAACGAGCAGAAAAAAGACACTCCCATCTCCATCATGATTATTGAAATATGTTGACATTAAAATTGAAAAATTGAGGCGAAAAAATAAAAAGCGTCGGTCTCCACCACCCTCATTGAAATATATTGCCACTAAGAAAAAAAAAAGAAAGGAAAGAAAAATGTTTTAAAATGTGTCCATCTTGATAATATTCATGAAAATATGTTGTCGTTCATTAAAAAATAATAATAATGATTGGAGTGGACGAGTGAGTTTTTTTCTCTCCCCTGACGAAAAACACTACATTTTGCATCTTCACAAACGCCCTTTTCGGTAAATGTTTCTTCTTGTTCAAAATGCTTATCAAATGCATATTAATTTTGCTGTTTATTATTGTGCTGACTAAAAATATATTTGTTTTTCTTTTGTAATTTTCTCATTCAATACGAGGTCAATTTTATCCTGCCCACACATGATGTTCTTAAACCTTTTTTTCTTACCTTGTTTTATTAACCCTTTCAGTATGAGGACTCTAAAAAATCTTGCATATGCGCTATGGTTGGAGGTTTTATCTCATATATAACGTTTAAATAATTTTTGATTGAATTTTTTAACCTTTATTTTAAAAGCTTGAATATCCGACGCTATCACCTTCCGTACAGAGTAGTAGTGTATATATATATATATATATATATATATATATATATATATATATATATATATATATATATATATATCGGGTATGTGTGTGTGTGTGTGTGTGTGTGTGTGTGTGTGTGTGAATATACAGTAGATAAAATTATATGTAAGTGAGAATATAGATAGAATAAATATGGAAATGAGAATATAGATAGAATTATGTATGGACGTGAAATATTGATACAAGCATAGGTACACACCCTTCTTCACTTCCATCATTCATATCTTCCTCAGAATGTACCTATGCACACATATGTATCCGAAGATGTATACCGTATATAGACGTATAGACAGGCACGCACCTTTTCGTCACTTTTATATTTTCTCCCCTCAACTGGCTCTCTCTATTTCCCTTGAGGCCTCACATTTCCTGCGGGAGGGAAGCCATTGTGAAATATGATATGAAAGGGAAGCTGAATGGAAGAGGCGGTCTGGGTATTGTCTATATGGTGTGGTTGTGGCGGTGGTCTTGGAGGTGTGGAGGGTCGTCGTGGTAGTGCTGGTGGCTGAGGTAGTTGTCTTAAGTGTGTGGTAGTGGGTCGTTGTGCTGGTTTGATGGATGGTTGTAGAGAGAATGAGTGGTTAATGGCAGCTTTGGTGGTCTTGTAGGTAATGAAGGATCGATGTGGTGATGGTGGTGGCTGAGGTAGTTGTAAGTGTGTGGTAGTGGGTCGTTGTGGTGGTTTCATAGGTGGTGCGAGTGAATGGTTAATGTTGGAGGGTGGTCATAGATCGTTGTGATGGTGGTGTGTGTTTGGGGTGGTAGTCCTGGTGCTGGGATTGGGTCGTTTGGGTAGTGGTGGTCGTGGGAATATGTCGTGGTGTTAGATAAGGTTTCTGTAAATGGTACGGGGAGAGAGAGAGAGAGAGAGAGAGAGAGAGAGAGAGAGAGAGAGAGAGAGAGATTTACGCCCCAAATCCATCAGTGTCTCTGTATATCTTTAAATGTAACACTGCTAATGCACGCAATTATCAAGCGTGCACAATGAAAGAGTTGGGGGAAAAATTGAGGAGGGTTGTACAAAAAATAAGTGCTAATTAAATGGTGCGTGCTTAATGGATTTTTATCATACTCTCTTTCATACTTTTCAGACTCACTGTAGAAGTTAATCAATGCGAGGGAATATTTATCTTTTATCTTTATGTCAGTTGCTATCAGGTTCATCTGGCCATTAATCCTTTTCCTGTGATGACCTTTTTAACCCCCTGACCCTCTCTTCTCGACTTCTTTTTTCCATGACCCCCCTCTTCGCTACTGTTTTTTCCTTGACCCCCTCTTCTTCGGCACAACTCTAGTACTTTGCTCCAAGTAACGCCAGACGATATTTTTTTTTCACCTGCGTGAGTCATGGGAGCCTAGGGAAGTTAATTAGACGGCTAATGGACAATTATACCGAGTTCAGGAAGGATCTGTGGTGATGGTAATTGTAGTAGTGGTAGTAGTAGTAGTAGTGGGAGCAATGGTGTTATTAATAGCAGTGGTAGTAGTAATAGCAGCAGTGATGGTAGTAATAGTAGTGGTAGTAGTAGTATGAGGAGGAGAACGATGACGACGACGGATCGAATTTCTCTTCCCCCACAGTCCACCCATTCCACTTTCAAGGGATTGGGAGTGAGTTGGCGACTTTTTGAATAGCCAGGTAGTAGAGCCGCACGGTCATACCGGTGCCACAGAGCGAAGGCGTCCCTCAGAAGTACCATCAATCCATTTCTGGTGGTGAAGCGGCTAAGTGTAGTAGGTAGGAGGTAGAAACAATCCCATTAAAATGATGTAGACGAAACGTGATAGTAAAGATGAAAAAAAAAAAAAGTGAAGGATCATGAGAACGAAGATAATAAAGGATGGTATTTAGGGAGAGGATGGAAAGCGAGAGACTGACGAGGAGAGTGTATGTGAGTGAGGTGGAGGGGGGGGGAGAAAGAGGGAAAAGCCAAGGATGAGATGGTATGATGGATGGAGAGGTATATGAGAGAGGGAGGTGTGAGCTGGAAGCAGGGCAATGAAATGGCGGGGGACAGGGCGACATGGAGGCGATTTGTTTGTGGCCACCCCATACGGGATTAAGGCGTCAGGCAATAGATAGATAGATTTAGGGAGTGTGTCCAGAGCATTGAATATAGAGTTGTTTAGCCAGTACTACACCACAGTGACCTTAGTGAGCTGCGGTACCCTCTCGAATTGCCACTCTGATGGATGGTTACAGTTCACATCCCAACCCCCATCCCTCTCGACCTCACACCCCGTCCTTCCACTCCTCCCACTCACCCTCCCTCACACACACACACACACACACACACACACACACACACACACACACACACACACACACACACACACACACACACTGATTTATAGCAATATGTATTGAAGGGGATCATGGTGCAATTAGGGGTAGATTAGAAGAGAGAGAGAGAAAGAGAGAGAGAGAGAGAGAGAAGCATTGTTAGAGAGGATTAGCAGAGGCGCAAGACAGGATTCACAGAGAGATGACAAATGTGATACAGAGGATTAGGGAGGAAAGGAAGGATTATTAGAATAGGAGGGATAATGGATTTGATAGAGGGTTAGAGAGAGAGACACACACACAGACAGACAGACAGACAGAGACAGAGGCAGAGGTTAGGGGCTGGGGGAGGAAAGAGGGGGGAGAGATGATTAGAAGTGATTGGGAAAGCAGGGTGGGAGATATGGGGACAAAGAGAGAGGGACAATAGACCTACACAAAAAGGAAATCTGGTGGAGAGAGAGAGAGAGAGAGAGCGAGAGAGTCTTCACACAACTCAGTAGGGTAGCATCATAATAAGTCTCTACACCTTTTCCATGGTACTTCCTCATGACCAGCACCACATTCTAGTGTTAATCTCTTACAACTACTCAGCGTTCTAGATGGGTAGATGACAATTTTAGGCCAAGTTAAAGTAGAAAGAGTACAGAAACTAACTTTGTCTTCTGTCCAAGCCTTACTCCTGAAATTTACACCCCCAAGAAGCTCTCCCATCAAGAATTATGCCTTGTATGAGAACGACAATGTTTCCCGGATAAAATGTTTGGCTGTTACGTTTTCCCCTCCACCGAGTTAATTGCCAGTCTATCATTTCTCCTCTCAATAATTTTTGCCCACGACGATAATTCATTTTTCTTTCTCTCTCCCGCAGGTAAGGTTTCAGAAGTGTTGTGGATTCAGCCGCCAGACGGAGAAAGACGTAATGTATTTTTATTATTTTTCTGTTCTTTGATGAATAGGGTAGTACCGTAATATATGGAGGCGCTTTTATTTTCCCTCTCATTTATTTTTTAGTTTATTTTTTGAGGCCACCCCTTACAAGATGCGGCGTCAGGGAATTATAAATAAATAGATACCTAGAGGGAGGGAGATGTTTTAGGTGTCGAAGTGAGAGGAGGGGAGAAGTATTCGTAGGGACTTTGAAGAGGAATATTCTTGCCTTTGTGCAAATTGTCAGTTCCTCCTACAAACACAGCATCCCTTCACTTCGATTACTTATTTTTACCTCAGTTCCGGCTGATGCTGAGATTTTTATAATTAAATTGAAAAACCTGTAGTAGTTAATGGGGTGATAAAAAGTGTAATAAATCTCTTCAGTTCGGGATGTATATATCACTTAACTAAATTATAAAGTCTGGAGATAATCAAGAATTGCCTGATATAAAATGATGTGCGAAGATAAATTGGTTAAATAAATGTATGAAGGGGCAACGATGAAGGAAAGGGGAGATGAGAGGAGAAGTACATGAATAAGGAATAGGAAGAGGACAAAAGAGGAAAGGAACGAAAAAGAGAGCGAGAGGAATGACAGGAGGGAGAAGGTTGTGGAAGAGGAAGGGAATGGGAGAAAAGGAAGACGAGAGAGAGAGAGAGAGAGAGAGAGAGAGAGAGAGAGGAGGCTGGAAAGAGTAAGTCAGTAGGTGGCATGATGGAGGCGCGCTGAGGTAGCAATCTGAGGGGGGAGTATAATATAAAGGAGTGTTTTCTCATTCGGGGGACGTCTTTGAGAGAGAGAGAGAGAGAGAGAGAGAGAGAGAGAGAGAGAGAGAGAGAGAGGGAGCTGGTGGCAGAAATGAAACAATAAAATAAAGGCAATTGAGCAGAACGCGTTGAAGGTAGAGAGAAATGAAAGAAGGAAAGGAGCAAGAGAGAGAGAGAGAGAGAGAGGGGAGTTGGGTACAAAGTCGAGAAAGAGAGAGAGAGGCGAACTTGACATCATGAACCCGGAAATAAAGCGTAATCCCGTATATTATCATGGTCGTCGCTATTTCAGTGTCGTGGTAACTGCGCCTCGTGTTATTGGAGGGTGTAGGTGGGTGTACGTGGGTTTAGGTGGATTATAGGTGGGTGTACGTGGGTTTAGGTGGATTATAGGTGGGTGTATTTGGGTGTAGATTGGGGTAAGTGGAGCGTATTGGGTGTAGGTGGGTGTTGGAAGGTTTAGGTGATCTGTAGGTGGGTGCGGTGAGTGTTGGAAGGTGAAATTTGATTGTTAGAGGGTGTAGGTGGGTTGTAATGTGTGTAGATGTGTGTGGATGAGCCGTAGTGACTTATGAAGGTAGAAGAAGCTGAGGTAATTGGAAGAGTTTGAACAAAAGGCAACAGAGGAAAGTTATTGTAAAATATATGAACGAGATAATGTCATTTAATATGCATTTTAAATCGTCATCATCATCATCATCATCATCATCATCATCAGTATCCCATTTCCAAATAAATATTCAAGTAAACTGGCTCCAGAAACAGATAAACAAACTCATAAACCAAGGCGATCTATAAATTTTTACTCCAAATAATTACCCGAGCGAAAACCCTGCCATTCAACTCTGGCGTGAGGTATTGCCCCAGCCAGCCAAAGATAAATGTAAAGTTAGGGCCTCGTTAGTGCAGTTGTTAGCAGTTCACAGGAGGTCGGTATAAGGAGTTCCAGCCATTTCCTGCCGGGCTGTAAAATTCTCCCCTGATATCCGGCTTCAAGTGGGCTCCCAAGACCGGCTGTTCGTCATTTAGCACTGCCAATACGAATACTTTTTTTCTCTTTTTACTTTAGGGCCGGACGATTTATGTCATTTTAGGAAAGACTATTATTTATACGATTAGAAACAAAATACATTAACTTTAACATGACTTAGCACCTACAATACATATCCCCCTCCTTTTTTTTTTTTTTTTTTTTTTTACGTGCAGACGACTTCTGTCATTTTGGGAAAGATATCTGTTATTTGTGTGATTACAAACAAATTCCATTATTTATAGCATTCTAAGAAATTGCCCGTAATTTAAATGGAATCTTCTTACGTTAAACGAAAGAATATTAGAAGACGTCCTTAGTTAAAGAGGTCATTATACACCATTTCTAAGTCTTTTAATCTGAGGAGTTTCTTGTAATGTTAATGAAAGTGTCTACTGGATAGAATATAAACGAAAGGGTTTAACTTTTTCTCTACAATGTTCTCCCACCCCACTTTTTTTTTTTTTTTATCACCAAACGACTTAATCAACTTACTTTATTGTCATGGTTGTGATGATTTTTAGTATTTTTTCCGCCTAACACCAGACGATTTTATTCAGCTTAAAGTGAGTCGTGGAAGTCAAGCAGTTTTGACGATGTCGGTATTACCTATCTGATCATCGGGACAAGGCTAATATTCTGCTCCAACTACCGTATCACCAGACGATTTTACTCATCTGATAGTTATAGAAACCTGACGATTTCCTTCAGCCGAGAGTGCGTCGTAGGAGCCTGGGTGTGTTAATAAGGTTCACGGGACGGGCCTTTTGTTCGGTCAGTATTATGAGAGCCTGTGAGAGTGAAGGTAATTGGGTCCCGATCCCTTCCCGAAGATAACGTTAATTAAAACTCCTCCTGCAGCGGGGCGGCACTAAACCCCTTCATGGCCGCGGATACAGGCACCCCAGGGAGGCTCCGGGGGCGGCCATCTGCGCCCTTGTGAAAAATATAACCCGGTGGAGGAGATTTTCCCGCCCAAGTGCGACTGGGAGTAACGGGCGGCGGTATTGGTGGGGGATGATTAGAGCGAGGAACTGGGTAAGGCGCTTTTTTGGGGGAGGGGAACTGGGGAAGATGTTGGGGAAACTGGCCAAGACGTTACTCCATACTAAGCTGAATGAACTGGCCGGTGTGAGACGAGCTGGCCAAAACGTTAGTGTGAAAGTGGCTGGCCAAAACGTCGTTGTGGTTATGAGAGGAGCTGGCCATAATGTCGCTGCAAGAGGAGCTGGCCAAAGCGTCATTGTGAGAGGAGCTGGCCAGAACGTCGCTATGAGAGGAGCTGGCCAAAGCGTCGTTGTGAGAGTAGCTGGCCAAGACGTCGTTCAGAGAGGAGTTGTTAGCCAAGACGTCATTTAGAGCGGGGTGAACTGGCCAAGACATCGTTACATCGTCTTCGCGAGATGAGATGTTTTTACTGAAGAGTGTGTGCTGGGGGTGTGAGTGACTTGGATTGGTGGGAGTGAGAAGGGATGATTAAAGCTTAAAGAAATACAATCAACGTCTTTTGGCCTTCGGGTTATTAGAGCGGGGACAACTTGCCAAGACGATACTCGATGGCACTGGCCAAGAAGTCATTCGGAGGAGCTAGCCAAGACGTAGTAAAGCCTCCATCAGATTACTCCGCCATCAGGTTATGAGAGCGAAGGAAACTGGCCAAGACGTCATTTAGTGCAGCCATCAAGTTACCAGAGCGGGGAGAACCGGCGAGACTTCATTCCGCCGTTAGCGTAGCGGCGGAGTTAATCCCTTCTCAACGATGATTGCTTCTTGGTTATATTTAGGCCACTGTCAGATGTTAGCATATATATATATATATATATATATATATATATATATATATATATATATATATATATATATATATATAATATATATATATATATTGTTTACGGAACAGAGAAAGATAACGTACACTCTAAGTGAGAATACTAAGAGTCACTACTGTCCCGTAAAGTTCCAGGTTCAAAACAAAGGAGTTAGGTAAAATTACAAGTTAAAGTTTAATGCTTAAACTAACAACAAAACATTCAGGACTCATAAGGATAATGTAATGGCAAAAACACAGGTTAAATATATGGTTAACTGCAATAGCCTCTATTAACACGAAATTAGCAAGAGTAAATTTATCTAAGTCAGCCCTGATAAAATGAGATACCAGATAATACTCAGTGAATGCCAGATAAATATTTACAGATACAAACTATTATCAAAAATGACTGACATAAAGAACCCCACATGAATTACAAAAACTTCACTAGGCCTACAAATTAAACTTATGCTATACAGTACAAGAAAAAATGCAATAACAGTTATACTCAAATTACACACAGCTGCTAGATGGTTGGAGACTTCTTGAGCACTCACAATAATAATATCTGTACAGGGTAGGACAGAGATGTGAACAAAATGAGGAGCAGATCTAAGTGGCAATGATGCAGAGACTGAGCTCATTATATAGGGGCCGGCAGAGCCTGATACAACTTGTAAGAGGACGCGCAAATGAAAGCCATGGGGAAAAACGATCGACAATCCCGCACTGAATAACAGAAAGGACGACTTACTCTACTATAACGGTAGAAGGGGGGGGACTGAGGCAGAACACGCTCGTGATCAAACATGCAGCAACTGTGCGTTAAAATTACACAAAGGATGATGAAATCATAGGCTATGTAACACCTCCCCACAAAGAAAAAAGAAATTTACAAAGGAAATTTCTTATTACTCTAAAACAATCTGTATATGGCACTACAGACCATGCAAAAGTCTTTCCTAGTGTTACAAAACATGAGATCTCCCTAGCACGTTCAGTCATAGGTACTTGCCAGTATCCCTTTAACAAATCAAACTTACTTATGTACCTAGCCTTTCCGATCTTGTCTATGCAATCTTCCACACGAGGGAGAGGGTAAGTGTCTGTTTTAGTTATCTGATTAACACGTCTGTAGTCGATGCAAAGCCTCTGTGACCCACCTGGCTTAGGGACCAGAGTGACAGGAGAACTCCACTCGCTCTGACAGGGCTCAATCATCTTGTGGTCCAACAGGTAGCCAAGCTCCTGCTGGATAAGAGGAACTTTCATTGGGTTCACACGGCAAGGAGGCAGTTTAATTGGCTTTGCGTCTCCAACATCGACATCATGCATCAACACAGTAGTTCTTCCTGGAGTGGCACGGAACACTTGCGGGTACTCCTGCAGTAATGCCGAAAACTCCTGCCTTTCCTTGGGAGGTAGATGACCAAGCTTAGTCTGGAGATCATTCATGATATCAGGATTCTTCCCCAAACTATCACTCAGGCTCATACTGCATGGGAGAGCTTCACTTGCAGACTCGGGTGGAACAGCTACAGTGCAGACTGGATTATTTTCGTCCCGCCTGTGATATAACTTTAGCATGTTGATGTGACATAGTTGCTTGCTCTTTCTACGATCTGGTGTGGCGATGACATAGTTGACATCACTGAGTTTCTTCTCCACGAAATAAGGGCCACTAAACTTGGCTTGAAGAGGTTGCCCATGAACTGGTAGCAGAATCAAAACCTGATCTCCTGGCTGAAAGTGGCGTAACCTGGACTTCTTGTCATACCAAGTCTTCATCTTCTCCTGAGCAGCTCCTAAATTCTCTCTCGCCAGCTGTAAAGCAGTGGACAGCCGTTCTTTGAACTTCATCACATACTCCAGCAGGTTGACGTCATCTTCCTCCGACAGCCAGCATTCCTTGAGTAACTTAAGGGGTCCTCTTACTTCATGGCCAAACAGTAGTTCAAAAGGTGAGAAGCCCAGTGATTCATTTGGAGATTCTCTTGCAGCAAACACAACGAATGGAAGACCTTTATCCCAGTCTTTCTGATGTTCCAAACAGTATTTCTTGAGCATCGATTTGAGTGTTTGATGATATCTCTCCAACGCTCCTTGGGTCTGGGGATGGTAAGCTGAAGACGTGATCTGGGTGATGCCCAACTCTTTCAGAGACTGCTTGAAAAACTTTGACATGAAATTACTTCCCCGGTCTGACTGTACCTTCTTAGGCAGACCAAACTTTGTGAAGAACCCCAGCATTTCCTTAACCACGTTCTTTGCTGAGATGTTTCTAAGTGGAATGGCTTCAGGATAACGAGTAGCCATATCAATCATGGTCAACACATAAGAAAATCCTGAAGAAGTCTTAGGAAGAGGGCCCACAATATCCACCAACACACGGGTGAAAGGCGCCTCAAAAGGAGGAATGGGAACTAGAGGTGCAACCTTTTCGGCCTGATTACACTTCCCCACAACTTGACAGGTATGACAAGACTTACAATACCAGGAAACATCCCTGAAGATACCTGGCCAGTAGAAGTGTTTCAAAATGCGTGCCACAGTCTTCCTCACTCCAAGGTGTCCTGCCAAACTGGAATCATGAGCCACTCGAATGATATCCTGCCTACAAACACGAGGGATGACAACTTGATGTACAACCTCCCATTCACAGTCGGCTGATGCTGTTGGGGGTCTCCACTTCCTCATAAGTACTCCTGACTTTACATAATAACAAGTAGACGCACCGGCTGACTCTTCTTCACTGTAAGCAGAGTTAGCTAGACCTTTCAACTCAGGGTCAGCAACCTGCAACTCAACCAACTCTTGACGAGACAAATTATCAACACTACGGGGTACTGCCTCATCTGGTGAGTGGTCCAAATTAGCAAGAAAAGTGTCAGCTAGGATAACATCATCATCATCATTATCCTCTAAATCACCAGTAACTTTAGACTTAGCCCTAGTGACAGCACATGCAGGGAACACATCAGGGACATCACAATCCTGGGACGCAGCCACTGGCTCACTAGACAACTGAGGAGCTGGACACACTTGACTTCCACCAATATCATTTCCAAGTAAGAAAGTTACACCTGACATTGGGAGTGTCTCAACCAACCCAACCATAACAGAACCATTAACAAAACCAGACTCTAAATTCACTCTGCACAGAGGAACAGAGAAGTAATTATTCCCTACACCTTGTAAGATTACAGTTTCATCAGAGGAATTAACATTAGAGCCTAGAACACTGGTCAGCATAAGGGATTGGCAAGCACCTGTATCACGATATATTTGAACTGATTTCCTGTCATTACTGTCCAGAGGACTGACAAAACCATCAGACAGGAAATTAGCACATGAACTCTTGAGAGTGTCACCCACGTTACTGCTCAAAGAGGAGCTCCATCATGAGAATTTAAGTTACCCCTCAAAGCAGGTTCAGTTAACTCAGTTAAAGAATTCTGGGAACTCTCAAGAGTGGACACTAGACCCAATTGACTGAATATTTAAAGACTCCTTTTTGTTCACATCACGCTGTCTCCTGAAACATCTCTCCGTAGTATGACCAAGCTTACTACAATAAGTACATTTACTTTTCTGAAATCTAGAGGTGAAGCTGGTATTTACTTCCTGAGAAACATCATCTTTATTCTCTTTCCTGTTACCTGTACTCTGAGTAGAGGCAACGTACTTACTCTCAGCTTTCCCTTTTTCTCTAGAATATCTCTTGTGAGTGAGAACATACTCATCAGCTAAAACTGCAGCATCAGACAAACTATCTATTCTTTTCTCATCAAGATATAGGCTTACATCTTTATAAATACACCTTTTGAAATCCTCCAGCAAAATCATCTGCTTAAATTTACCAAAATCAGAATCCACATTCTTAGAATTTAACCACTGCTCTAACAGATCTTCTTTGATTTTTGCATACTCAACATGGGATTGCTTATCTTGCTTGTAAGTTGTCCTAAATTTTACTCTATAGGCTTCAGGAACAAGCTCATAGGCCTTAAGAATCAAGCTCTTAACTACATCATAATTATCAGATTGATCCTGAGGCAAAGATGCATAAGTTACTTGAGCTTTACCGGTGAGAACAGTTTGAAGGAGTACTGGCCAATACTCCTTAGGCCAAGTAAAACCTGTAGCTACCCTCTCAAACAACTGAAAATACTTTGTTAAATCAGATTCATTAAAAGGAGGGACAAGTTTAACATTTTTAGCCACATCAAAATCATCAGAGCAAGATGATCCAGTTCCACCTTGTTTCATGCGATACTCATGGTCTGCCTGAATCCTAGCAAGTTCAACTTGTGCCTGTATCTGTGCCTCCTGAATCCGAGCCTGAGATTCCGCCTCCTTAGCCTGAGACTCAGCCTGCTTAGCCTTTGCCTGAAATTCAGCTTCTTTAGCACGAGCCTCCTGCAGAGCTAGCTGTAACTTAGCTAATTCAATCTGCGTTTGCTCATTTGGAGGAGTTACATTAAACAAGCTTTTATTAATCATGCCAACAATTTGATCTTTAGAATGATGAGAGTGAACTGCAATTCCCAATTGTTGAGCAACGAGCTTAAGTTCATTCTTTGTTCTGTTTTCTATATCACACACTGTTTGCACATTTGACAAAAAATCTTTGGCTTCATCAAGTGTAGAAATAGTAGCCATCATGAATATATCACAGTCACAAAATATCAAACAATATCCTTATGATAATATCCTGAATATCCTGATATGAGGTCGCCAAATTTATGTTACGGAACAGAGAAAGATAACGTACACTCTAAGTGAGAATACTAAAAGTCACTACTGTCCCGTAAAGTTCCAGGTTCAAAACAAAGGAGTTAGGTAAAATTACAAGTTAAAGTTTAATGCTTAAACTAACAACAAAACATTCAGGACTCATAAGGATAATGTAATGGCAAAAACACAGGTTAAATATATGGTTAACTGCAATAGCCTCTATTAACACGAAATTAGCAAGAGTAAATTTATCTAAGTCAGCCCTGATAAAATGAGATACCAGATAATACTCAGTGAATGCCAGATAAATATTTACAGATACAAACTATTATCAAAAATGACTGACATAAAGAACCCCACATGAATTACAAAAACTTCACTAGGCCTACAAATTAAACTTATGCTATACAGTACAAGAAAAAATGCAATAACAGTTATACTCAAATTACACACAGCTGCTAGATGGTTGGAGACTTCTTGAGCACTCACAATAATAATATCTGTACAGGGTAGGACAGAGATGTGAACAAAATGAGGAGCAGATCTAAGTGGCAATGATGCAGAGACTGAGCTCATTATATAGGGGCCGGCAGAGCCTGATACAACTTGTAAGAGGACGCGCAAATGAAAGCCATGGGGAAAAACGGTCGACAATCCCGCACTGAATAACAGAAAGGACGACTTACTCTACTATAACGGTAGAAGGGGGGGACTGAGGCAGAACACGCTCGTGATCAAACATGCAGCAACTGTGCGTTAAAATTACACAAAGGATGATGAAATCATAGGCTATGTAACAATATATATATATATATATATATATATTTTTTCCGCCGTCGTTTGTTCGCAGGGTTGTGATATTGGATCTGGATGAACTTTTTGTGACGAATGTGGAAGAGCTTTTTTTTTTTTTTTTTAAAGAGATGTGGGGGGGGTGAGGTGTGTGAAGGGGCTGAAGGAGTTGGAGAAAGAATGGGTGGGTAGTTAGGGTGGAGGGGGGACTGAGTTAAGGTGAGAGGACATAGCCTTACATGTATAGGTAGTTTTTTCTTTTTATCCAGCTGTTTATTTATGTATTTGGAAATAGTTGAGACTTGGAAAGGACGAGGCAGGGAGGGGTCGGGAAGCGTACAGAGGATTCAGCTTTAACCATTCCGATGCGACAACTTTTTTCTTAGTTTATTTCGTTTTACATTCCGATGATTGAGTTCAGTTTTTGGAGGGTCTCTCCTAAACTTGTTAATTTTTTTTTTTTTTTGAATGAGGCAACACTAAAAAAAAGATGACATCATTTCAGTGAAATATATCATCAGCTGTGTGACTGCTTGATTTTTGGAGAGAGAGAGAGAGAGAGAGAGAGAGAGAAAGGGGGGGGAGGTAAGACAGTAGGAATGGAAGCAGGGTAGCATGGGTGTGGGGAGTGGAGGGATAGCCCAGCTTAATGAGTTGCTTGTGTATAATGTGGAAGGTGTTTCTAGAGGCAAGGTGAGATGAGAGGTGGAGCGAAATGAGGAGTAAGAATTAATTGGGAGTTGAAATAGGGGATCGGTAGGGAAAATAGAATACCGACAGAGTGGATAGGAGGTAACAGTCATCCCTAATCACTATCAGTATGGACATCAGATAGGTAAGGGATGTGCAGGTGGCGAGGGAGTGAGCAGGGGGTAATAGTCATCCCAGATCACAATCGGTCTGGGCGTCTGATAGGTAAGGAATGCTCAGAGCGCCGGGTGACGTTACTGTACCTCTGGGTGGGTCGGGGTGGTTTTATACGCGGGCAGGATCCTCGGTATTACACCCGAGCGATGGTTATGGCCACAATATCCATCCCAGGCTTACTCAGGGGGCTACATTCTCCTCCAACACCTGAGTGGAGGGCAGGGGAGGGAGGAAAAGGAGGGGGAGGGAAGGAAAAGAAGGGGCTGAGTGTAAAGAAGGAGAGATAGAAGAAGGGGCAAGAAAAAAGAAAGAGTTGGGGAAAAAGAATGGGATTGGTATGCAGTAGGAAAGCAGGGTTGTAGTAGTTGTTGTTGCTGTTGTTGTTGTTGTTGTTGTTGTTGTTGTCCCAAGCCCATGAGGTCGTAATCTAGATGAACCACAGGCTGTAATTGTCCCTCTGCAGTCCATCATTCCTTTTTCTGGGGACGAGGGAAGCTGAGGGACGTTTGTATAACTAGCTTTATCAATGCCACCAATGCTGGCGACTCTCTTCAAAGCCGAGAAAGAGAAAAAGAGAGGGGTGAGGGGGAGGAAAATGGGAATAGTGGATGACAGTAAAGAAGAGAGGGATGAGCAAGTTTGAAAAATAAAAGGGAAGGAAAGGGAGAAGAGAGTGCAAAGATGGAAATAAGGAAGGATAGGGAGGAAAGAATGTAAGAGAGGATGAATGTAAGGAAAAATGAGGGAGGGAAGAAAAGGAGGGAGAAAAGAGTGACAAAGTGGATGTAAGGAAAGAATTAAAGAAAAAAAAAACAAGGATAATGGATAGCAAAAAGGTAGATGGAGCAAGAGGGAGAGGAAAGAGATGGATAACGGGGGCATAAAAAAAAAAAAAAGGTAAGGAATGAGAGAGAGAGAGAGAGAATGAATTTGTGTCTGGAAGAGTGATGCAAAAGTAGAAGTGTTATTCCCCTTTCCCCCAGCACTATGATTGACTGGGTAGGAATTTTGTCAAGTTTCCTCTTTAGCCCCCAAATTTGTCAAACCCATTCCATCATCTATTTTTTTGACGTTCCATCCTTTTTATTTGAGGGGAAGGGGGTGTTTGTGTTAGTGTGTGTGTGTGTGTGTGTGTGTGTGTGTGTGTGTGTGTGTGTGTGTGTGTGTGTGTGTGTGTGTGTTTTTGAGAGGGAGAATATAATAGGTAGGCAGACAGACAGAGAGACAGAGACGGACAGAGAGACAGACAGACAGGGACAGAGAAAGAGATAGAAGAAAGGAGCGAGGCAAGAGAGAGACAGAGAGAGAACAATAACAGTGCATCATCCGAGAGACAATTACGAGACAATTACTACTATTTTTCAGGCCTCCATGTCAGGTAATGAGAGACATTAAGTACCTTTGACTGGTTTAACTACATTGTCTACTTTGCCTCTCTTAATTACCTGGGAGGGGCACAGTGTAATTAGTCTTTTAGCCGTGATTTTCTCCCCCTTTGTTGGAGCCGCTTGTTTTGGCGCTTGTTTTGATTTTGACTTTAAAACTAGGAAGAAAAAAAAGTGAACACAGGAAATTATACAGTCAGAAAACAAAGGCGTGTCTAGAAATACTGCAACGATAACAACAATTTACAGAGACTGACAGACACACAGACACACAGACACAAAGATAAACAGACAGACATATACAGACAGGCAAGGGATTGATCTTCGTATCTTGTCCTCCCAGTGTTATTTTTTCCATCTTCCTATTCTTTAATTTAATTCAATATCTCCCTTTCCATTATATTTCATTCATTTCCCCAATACATTTCATTTCCTCCCTTTTTTTTTTTTTTCATTCCTCTTCTACCTTCTCTATGATCTTCCTTTCTCCTCTTGTATATTTTATTCCATTTTCCCTTCTCCCTTATTTTCTCTCTTTCTCCTCCTTTCATTTCTTCCCTCGTCCCCCTTCCCTCTCAAGCCTGTCTCTTTCTTACCAGACACTTAAGCACATTTCTCTCCACATCTCTCTTGTTACCCCCTTATTTCATCCCTCACTCCCTTCATTTCTCTGTATCTTCCCTGTTATCCTATTATATATCCTTATCTCTATTTTCATCATTTAATTTCACTTCATCTCCCTTCAGCTCTCCTCCTTTGTCCCCACCTATCCTCTTTATGATCTATTATCTTCCCTCAGTTTTCCTCATCTCCATGCATCTCTCCTCAGCTTCCCCTCTCCACCTACTTCGTAAGGATTTCCTCATTCCCGTTATCTCCCTCTTCGGCTCCCACATCCTCTCCCCTCCCTTCATCTCTCCTCATCTCCCTTCCTCTCCCATTTCTTCATTTCCCATTTTCTCACTTTATCTTCCTTCATCTCTGTTTCCTCCTCTGATCTCCTCACATTTCCTCTTCCCCGCATCCCTCCTTATCTCCCCTCATCTCCTCTCATCCATGCTCATCTTCCCTCATCATCCAAGCCTCCTCAAATCTCCCCACATTACCATCTCCTTCCTTCATCCTTATCTCCCTTTATCTCCCCTCATCTCAACGCCCTTCATCTTCCCAGGCCTCCCCAAATCTCCCCACATTTCCTCTCCTTTCTCCCCATCTCCTCCTCCCTCCACATTCGCCCACCTAACGCCTAAGGATCTCCGAAATCCCTGGTTCTCTGGCCTCCTACCTGCTTCATTAACACTCTTACAGGCCCCATGACTCTTCCGCCTTCAGTAAGATTGGGCCGGTATCCTTGCCAATGGTCCTTGCTTTGCTCGCTCTCTGTCTGTCTGTCTCTCTGTGTCTCTCTTCATTCTAGTCCTTGCATCTCTTTCTGTTTCTGTCTGTCTCACCGTGTCTCTCCTTCTTCTGGTCCATGCTTCGGTCTATGCCTCTGTCTGTCTCTGTCTCAGCTCGTTCATTTCTCTCTGTGTTTTGGTTTTTCGTATGTTTATCTCTCTGTCGCATTTCCCTTTTTTTTTCTTTTTCTTCTTGTGTGTCTGCTACTCTGTCTCTTGTCTGTCTCTGAGTCTCTACTCTTTCTTCATCTCTCCCGGTGTGTTTTGCCTTTCTGTAATTCTGTCTCTGTTTTTTTTTTCTGTGTCTCTGTCTTGCCTTTCTCTATGTCTGTCACTGTGTCTCTGCTTTTTCTTCTGTGCCTGGATGTCTGCCTTTATGTCTGTCTGTCACGTCTCTGTTCCTCCTCTCCTCTCTTCCTGCCTTTGTGTCTGTCTTGTCGCCGTGCATCTTTTCTCTGTCTGTCTCTGTTTCCACTCCCCTTTCTGTTGTCTGCCTGTGCGTCTGCCTTTCTGTCTGTGTGCATTTACTCTGTCTATCTCTGTTCCTGGTCTTCTGTCTTTCTGTCTTTCTTTTCTATCTGTATCTCATCTCAGCCTCTTTGTGTGTTTTTTTTCCTTGCCTGTGGCCGTTAACTTGCTTTGGCTTTCTTTGTCTCTCTCTTCTCTCTCATTCTGTTTGCCTCTTTGCCAGGCTTCGTAAGACTCTGGTAATATCCCTTTCCTCGTGTTTCTTTCTGGAGAGGTTAGGGATTGGAAAGAAGAGGAAATGAGGCAGAGAAAAGGTGGGGCGGAAATGTGGGTATGAAAGGAGTGAAAGTAGAAGTAGGAGAAGTGAAGGAATGGTAAGAGTATGGGAGGAAGAAGAAATGAGATGGAAGTGATGGATGGAATGCATGTATGTGTATCAGAGAGAGGAAGGAGCGAGAGAAAAACAAATAGGAGAGGAGAAGAAATGAGAATAAGAGGTAAGAAAAACGGAAGGAAAGAGGTAAGGGATGAGAAGAAAAGAGGGGAAGACGAAGGAAAATAATGGGAAAAAGAGGGAAGGAGAAAAATGAAAGAAATATAGATGAAGAAAATGCTAAGAAGAATAGAAGAAGAGAGTAGGAGA
>NC_136971.1:14523052-14613052 GCF_032717465.1 Coenobita brevimanus | reverse complement strand
GAAAGTGGCAAAATAAATTGGAGTCGATTCCATACGTTAGAAAAATACATGTATATTTTTATCGACTTATTTATTTTTATCCACCAGTAATTAGAGGTAAAACAAGCCAATAAATGTTATCAAATTAGTCTAGATCAAATAATCAGTTAGATGGACAGGGGGAGGACGTGGGGAGGCAAATTGATGAGTGAGTTCCATGCGGGGCGCTGCAAAGGCCTCGGGGGAGAGTTGCAATCATCGGTAGTAATGGGAACCCACCACTAGGGAGGGGAGGAGAGAGAGAGAGAGAGGGGGGGGGGAGAAATGAATGATACAAGGAAGGATGAGGGGAGAGATGAAGCGAAAATAGGAATAGAAATACTGAGAGAGAGAGAGAGAGAGAGAGAGGGGGGGGGGGATGGAAATGAATGATACAAGGAAGGATGAGGGGAGAAATGAAGCGAAAACAGGAATAGAAATACTGAGAGAGAGAGAGAGAGAGAGAGAGAGTAGAAACCAAAATGGGAGTAAAATATGTAAAATGTGAGAGGAGAAAGTGCTTGATATGCTGATAGGCTTATTATTGATACCTCCAGACGCTTCCGTTCAGCCTGAGAAGGATCTGTAGGAGTATAGAGGTTAATTAATGCCTTATCTAACCCCCCAAAGTTAGAAAAGTCTCCCTAGCAAAACCGTCTGGGGATAGGAAGTTTTAAGTAAGGAATTGGTCCTCAGGAGGATGGGGTGAATGGTCTCCCCGTACACGATATAAGTCACTTGGTTGTAGAGAGAAACCATATGACTACCTAATTAGTGCAAAAATTAGTTCCTTGTTCAAGAAGTTGGTAGTAAAGTGAGTTAGTGAGAGGGAGAAGTTAAGTGTAGATGAAAAGAAGTTATGAGCACCACGAGTCTTAGTTAAAATAGATCACAATAATTTAAAGCATTTTTACGTGTTCTTTCTCACCTGTCGATAGATCAGTTTATCCAGAACATTTGTTATTGAGAGATGACAGATTACACGACTCGTAACATCTATAACACCGAGAGGAAATAGGTTACACTACCTGGTGCATAATATTTTTTCGAGACATAATAGGTAACACAGATCTAACACCGAGTTAGGATAGGATGCATTAGTTTGACCATTTATATTACCGAGAGATGATGTGCCCTTTGCCTAAAACATTTGTAATGTCGAGATGAGAGGTCACGTTAACATTGAGACGGAATATATTGTCAACCACGATGTAATGTTGTTGTTGTTGGTGGTGGTTGTGATGGTAATGGTGATGTGTGTTGTATGTGGTATGTTGTAATGGAGGTTGCAGTTGTGGTGATGGCAGTGGTAATAGTGTTTGGTGATGGTGGTGGTGGTAGTGGCTGTAGTGGTGGTTGTTGTTGGTGGTGGTGGTGGTTGTGATGGTAGTGGTGATGTGTGTTGTATGTGGTATGTGGTAATGGAGGTTGCAGTTGTGGTGATGGCAGTGGTAATAGTGTTTGGTGATGTTGGTGGTGGTAGTGTCTGTAGTGGTGGTGATGGTATTATTAGTAGCAAGTGGCAATGATAGCGGTGGTGGTTGTGGTGATAGAGGTTAGCAGTGGTGATGATGGTAGTGTTGGTAGTGGTTGTGATGGAAGTAGTGATGGTGACAGTAATAGTGGTGGTTTTGATATGGAATGCGGATGTGATAGCATTGGTGATGGAGTGTGGCATTTGATGATGGTGGTATCAATGGTAGTGATATTGGTGGTGATGTCTGGTGTGTGGTAATGTGGTGATGGTAGTGGTGGTGGTGGAGGCTGCGGCAGAGAGCAGATAAGCCGCATGCGGTGCTCCGGCTCTATTACACGTGATCACTGGCCGCGTGTTTGCTCAGCGCACCTCATTTACATCCCACTCACCCCGTTATCGTGCCCAATATTTTATGTTTTCATTCCAAACCTGGAGTCGTGCCTCACTGAATGAGATAACGTGGGTTTTTGAGGTGTGTGTGTGTGTGTGTGTGTGTGTGTGTGTGTGTGTGTGTAAGAGAGAGAGAGAGAGAGAATAGTGCCGCACTCTCCATGCCACTCCACTGGGTTGGGGTAAAGGGGGTAGGGGTAGAAATTAATGAATGGAAGATAGGGGGTAGTGAGGGATGTGGGGGAGGTGTTTGAGAAAGAGAGAGGGGAAGGGTGAGTGTTATGGGAGAGAGGGAAGAATGGAATTGAAGGAAAGGGGAAAGAGAAATGGGAAAGCATTGGACTGGAGCAAGGAACCGTTTGGGGAGAAGAGGGGAAAAGGTAAGTGCATGAGGGTAGAGGGAGGGAGAGGGGAAATACTTTGAGGAGTGGGAAAGTGGGGAAAACGAAGATGGTAGGATGGGACTTGAATATAAGGGGGAATGGATAAGACTGGGGGAAGGGAGAGGGGAGTGCCTGGGGTAGGGGAAAGAAGGGAGAGGGTACAAAGTGCTTGAAAGGGGAGGTGGGGTGATTGGTACGACTCAGTGTTAAATGGAATGTACCTGTTGATTTGTTGTGGGGGCATTGTGTGGCTGGAATGAGAGATTGCTGTGGTGGATATGACTTTGGAGAGAATGGGTAGAATGAGTTTCGGTGAAGTGTGAGTATACCGTGATATTTTGACTAGAATGAGAGTGTCCTGTGTGGGTTTTGTTATAATGAGAGTAAACTGTGCTGGTTAGAATGAATGTAGACTATTCTGAAGGTGACTGTGGTTAGGGTGAGACTATACAGTATGTTATGGTGGGAATGAATTTCGTATCATGCTGGAAGGACGAATGAATATGAAATACTGTTCTGTGAAAACTGAATTCATATTCAAAATGGACATATTAGAAAGTAAAAGTAAAAAGATATGTTCAATAAAAATAATCTAGGAAAAAAAGTATATTAACCTCATATTGGTCAAAAGTTTACAAAAATATATATTCAGCTTAACCCGTGACGATTTTTTTAATTTCTAAGGGAGGACTCTACCCCTCTAATTACTTTTGAAACCCTCACTACAAAAGGTCTGCCATGAACTTAAAAAAAAAAAAAAGGAAATAGGCTTTAGCAAGAAATAAATATAATCCGCCGTCATACCGAAAGAGTTAAAGAGGAGCAGTTAGAAATTTCTGAAAAAAATTACTAAAAAATTTCTACATATTGGAAAGGTATGTACGTGTTTATTTATTTGTTTATTTAAGTAGTTATTTAGCTGGTTGGATAAGGAAAGCTACTGAATATGGGAATTACTGATGGTTTGAATAAATGAATGCCGGATCAAAAAACGGGGAAATTGGTAATGCCTGGTGGTGGGAGTGATCGGGTGGTGAATTGAGAGAGAGAGAGAGAGAGAGAGAGAGAGAGAGATGAAGTACAGCAAGTAGACGATAAACAGCACGTGAATCATAGCGGGAGAAGGAACATCGTGAATTACTGTGTTTATATACGTACTGAAATGTGCTGTTATTTATGAGGAGGAGATGGAATATAAAATTTGTAGGTTATTTATGTTGATTTAGCAAAGATTTTCAGGAAGATGACTTACATTTCCTTGATTAATATTGTTTTTAGGTAGAAGGAGTAATAAACGCGTATTTGTAGTCGAGGTAGTAGTAGTAATAATAATAGTATCGTAGTTTAGAGTCAGTCCATTCTTACAGCTTAGTAGTCTCTCTCTCTCTCTCTCTCTCTCTCTCTCTCTCTCTCTCTCTCTCTCTCTCTCTCTCTCTCTCTCATCCAACCATCCACCTCCTCTTCGTTTCCTTTCTCTCTGTCGTTAGTGTTCTTCCCATCTCCGTTCTACCATCTTCCTTTTCCCCTCTTCCTTCTCCTCCTCCTCCCCATTTTCAACCTCTTATCTTGCCCTCCTGTCCCCCATTTTTACTCCATTCTTCTTTCATCATCTGTATTCACTCGCGCCTCCCATTGACTGTTGTTTGCCAATCTCTTTACTCTGATTGGTCGCCCCAGCCACTCCTCTTCTTGTTTCCTTTGTATTTCTGCCTTTATTACAGTCCTCTAGCTTTGTTCTTTATTGTGTCCTTATTTATGTCATATTTTTATATCCTCATCATTCCTTGTAAATTATTTCTATACCTTCCTTTATTTTCATTTTTTTTCCTCTCCATTTCTTGCAAATATCTGGTCTTTCCTTTATTTTCATCTTCATTTCCTCTTCATTCCTTCTTATAACTTTTGTCTGTTTACCTTTCTTACAGTCGCTCACCTGTATTCTTTATCTCTTATTAATTTATTTTGTTTTTTCTCCGTACTCTTCTTTATTCCTTTCCACTACGTTCTCTGTCTGACCCTTCACACCGGTGACGTCTTTTGTAATCTCTGTTTTCTTGTTTACGATTATAACTTAAACTAGCCCCTCGTACTGAATGGAGAGAGAGAGAGAGAGATTAGTGGCCTTATCAGCCTGTTAATTCTGATTCCATATTTACTCAAGCAAATTTTACATAATATTTTCTTACTATTTAAACACATGTCTATTCAGCGTTAGTAGAGGGGGTGAAGGGAGGGGGGGACTGAGGTAAACTGCGGGAGGCGATAACGCTGTTTGTCGACATTTAGAGCAGTTTACAATGGGCCCCAGTTTGCCAATGACTCCGGCCGGGTGTGACCTTGTGACGCTGCTGGATGAAAGGAGGAAACTGAAATCGAAAAGGTGTGAAAAAAAAAAGTCACTTCTGGACTTCATTTTTTGCTTGGATTCTCATGAGTTAATTTGGTATCGTGCGTTAGTTCGGTGATAATATTTTAGTTATTGGAATGTAGGATGGATAGACAGACAGACAGACTGACAGACAGATAGAGAAATAGTTAGATAGAGAGAGAGAGAGAGAGAGAGAGAGAGAGAGAGAGAGAGAGAGAGCAATTTATAATCGTATTTTACTTCGGTCACAAAATTTATGTTCCATGGATTTTGGATGATAGATAGATAGATAGATAGATTGATAGATAGATAAACAGACAGATACACAGGCAGACCGGTTGCAAGAAGGTTATAGGGAAGGTGTATGAGAAAGAGAGTGGAGTAAAAATGGAACGTTGCATAATGTGGAGCTCCAGTCCTCCGTGTTATTATGTGGAAGGACAAAGCCAGAGAGAGAGAGAGAGAGATAAAGAAAGAGAGAGAGAGAGAGAGAGAGAGAGAGAGATAAAGAAAGAGAGAGAGAGAGAGAGAGAGAGAGAGAGAGAGTATACGGAGAGTATGTGAGAAAAAAAGTGTGTATAATGTGGATACCCTCCAGTTTTCTCTGTTATGTGGAAGGACGAAGCCAGAGAGAGAGAGAGAGAGAGAGAGAGAGAGAAAATGATGCTGAAAATACCACCTGTTATTCCCACTGCCCTGTACCTGTAGTGATTAGCGGATAATAGGTAACGTAACACCCACACACTCTTCCTTGCCTCCCAGTCCCCCATGTTATTTTCCCTGTCACTAATGGTGTTTGGCAGGCTGTATGGAGGTGGGAGCGAGCGAAGTAAACAGAGAACAGTAACCTTCTTTCTCAGTATCTCTCCTTCCCCCTCCACATCTCTCCTTCCCCCATTACAACCCTCTTCCCCTCCTCCCTCCTACACCTCTTATTCCCCCTTGCATCAGTAACCTTCTCTTTCCACATCTCTTCTTCCCCCTCTGCAACACTTACCTCCCCCCATCCTTCTACACCCTTCCTTCCCACTCTTCACCCATCTTTCTCCTCCCCCCCCTTTACACCCCTCCTTCCCCCCTCTTACATCCTTCCCTCACCCCCTCACAACTCCCCCGCCTCGACGCGCCAGAAATAATGACAGTGTTGAGTTTATTTCTTGCCTGGACGCCGTGAGCAGCGAAGTGGTGGCAATTTCAACGCCTGGTATTGTTTTTCCTCGAGAATTTTACCAGGCGCCGGATTCACAAAGACACTTACGGAAAATTTTCTTCATAACTAAGATTTCTTTTACCAGGACGAGCAAGAGATAAAGGAGGAACCGTCACTCTCCTTGCAATGTCCGTACTACGAAATGAAATCTATACATAGTTAAAACAGGGGAATGTTTGTAGATCCGTTTGTGAATGTGAATCGGGGTGAATACAAGATTTTTTAGAATTTTTATATTCTGCTTGTGGCTCTTTGTTATTATAATTATATGAAATGGAAAAATGAGTGGAAAATACTGGGTAAGCTTTGTGCCTTCAGCTCTTTACGTATCTTTTTTTTTTTCATCCCAGACACTGAGATTTATCACCTAAACTGATAAAAAAAGGTAATAACGACAATAATAATAATAATAATAAAAATAATAATGATATTAATATTAATAATGATAAAAATGATGATAATAATAATAATAATAATAATAATTAAAATATTAATAGAAGTAGTAGTACCGTGGTAGTAGTAGTAGTAGTAGTACTGTAGTAGTGGTAATCATCATCATCATCATCATCATCATCATCATCATCAAATCATCTTTATCTTCATCATCTTCATCATCATCATTATTATTTCGGAATCAAGATTAGATTTACATTTGTCATTATCGGAACGAATGATGGAGACTTCTTAATAATACCTTCCTTGTGTGGGGTTTGTAGACAGAATATAATGGCCTGGAAAGAGGGAGAGAGAGAGAGAGAGAGAGAGAGGTGGATCTTTTGTCTTCCAGCCCGTCTCTCTCCTGGATGGTATTGATTGTGTACTAACTCACCGTAACAACTGACACTGGCTCATTTCCCACACTGCTCTCTCTCTCTCTCTCTCTCTCTCTCTCTCTCTCTCTCTCTCTCTCTCTCTCTCTATTTTGTAAATTGCCAGGTGTTCTTATTCTTTACTGCCACACTTCCTCTCATTTCCTCTTCCCTGCCTCATGCCTCCCAGCCACTCGATATTTCCTTTCCTCTTCCTTCCTCATTTCCTCTTCTCTCTGTTTCTTATATTTCTTTTCTTCCAGGTCATCATCCTACTTAGTGTCCTTTTCCACTCTTCCTGATCTTTCCTTTACGTCTCCTGTTTCATTTCCTCTCTCATTTTCAAGTTTTCTTCCTCTCGTTCGCGTTTCATTTATTTTCGTTTAGTATATTCTTCGTATCTCGTCTTTTCGTCCATTTTCAACTTTTTTTTTCACACCCTAATCCCCAATCTCTTTCCCTGCAGCGCCTGATCTCCATTTTCGTTGTATTTAATTCCTTCATTGCATTTTTTCATATTCTTTCTTAGCTACTTCAAATTTTTTAATGTAATCCGTCCTTCAATACTGGTTCTTTAATTTCTTTCATATACTTTTTAAGATTTCCTTCCTATTATATATTATTTGCCTTCCTTGTTCCCAGTCCTTTGTATACCCTAATTCCCGGCCTGGCCATATATGCTTTCCTGCCTCCCAATCCCCCGTCACTCTATCCTCCTTCCCCCATTCCCCCTCTCCCAGTTCCCTTTCCCCCTGTCCCCCTTCCCCCTTCCCCCTGTCCCCCTTCCCCTATCCCCCTGTCCCTGGTACTTCAATCCATTTATAATTCATTTTTCGTATCACTAATCCCCAATCTCCCCACCTGCATAATCTGGTCCTCCTTCTCCTAATCCCATTGTGTCCTACTTCCCTCATTTAAATCTGGTTTTGTATCTTTTTAATCTCCAATCCTTTTCCCCGGCATAATCTAATCTCCAACCTCGTCATACGTAATTTCCCGCATTCCAATCCCCCCAGTCCCCCCAATCCCCGCTACTTGTCCCCGGAGCTGTGATATATTCCTGTCTGCCGCAGAATTTACAGCCCCAGCCGCCCCAAGATTAAAGAGTCGCGGTAACACACTTGCCTCTTGAATTCTTGAGCGAGGCATCCGCAGAGACAGCCCCAAGAGAGAGCCGCTTCGTGCGTGGGTTGTGAGGTTGGAGAGGTGAGGTGAGGTGAGATTAGATTAGGTTGGGAAGGTGGGGTGGGGTCCGATGAGGTTTGGTTAGGTTAAGTTTTCTAGCTTTATATAATACACCCGCCTCTTGCACTGTTGAACGAGGCATCTGCAGAGACAAGCCTGAGAGAGATCCGCTCAGTGTGTGTGAGTTGTGTGGTTAAGGAGGCGAGGTAAGGGTAGTTTAGGTTAAGTTACATCAGGTTTGTTTATGATGGACGTAGTTAGGTTAGCATAGTGTAAGCATGGTTAGGTTGGGTTGCATTAGGTTGGGTTGCATTAGGTTTGGCTAGGCTAGGTTGTGTTGAGTTAGGTTGGGTTAGGTTAGATTAGGCTAGGTTATATGAAAAGAAATTGTTTCTGAATCCTTCACTCTAAGGGTTCTTATCCATGCTTAATACATCACGTCTGGAGGTAGCAGAACTAGTGAAGTGGGTTAAAAGGAGAGAATAGGGGACTTCAGTAGATAATGAGCCGTATCGACTTAAAATGGCTCTTTAGTATCTCTTCCTTACCAGTTTATATCCGTATCTGGTAGGTTCATATATAGATAGATAGAGAGATATAGATATAGATATAGATACATTTGTTTAGGTTAGAATGCAACCTGTTTTAGTTTCGTTTCACTTTGTTTCGTTTCATTTTTAAAGGCTCCAACATGCATCCATACTCTTCCCAATCTTTATCGATATAGAAGAAATAGATATCTAGGTAAAAGCCAAGGTAATAATAACCTCTGATATGCAAACTAAATCGCTAAGAGAGAGGTGCAAGGGAGCTTCTCATCCCACAAGAATAGTGTGTAAATGTGTCCCCAGAAGACTTTGCTTCTCCTTTCACGTCCGTACTCCTTCCGCTTAGTATGGATGAAGCGGCCTCTGATATGCGTATGAGTGTGTGTGTGTGTGTGTGTGTGTGTGTGTGTATGTGTATGTGTGTGTGTGTGTGTGTGTGTGTGTGTGTGTGTGTGTGTGTGAGAGAGAGAGAGAGAGAGAGAGAGAGAGAGAGAGAGAGAGAGAGAGACAGACAGACAGACAGACAGACAGACAGATAGACAGAGAGAGACAGAGACAGAGAGGCTGGTGCATATGGCACTGTGTGTGTGTGTGTGTGTGTGTGTGTGTGTGTGTGTGTGTGTGTGTGTGTGTGTGTGTGTGTGTCCCCTTCATATAGATAGGCAGATATATAGATAGATACACAGACAGATAGATAAGAAAATAAGACTAGAGCACATGTCTGTAGTACAGGATGGCGGTACCAGTGTTTAACAAATAAATAAATAAATAAAAAAATACTGCCTTTCTTCCTGGAGCCAGATAGAACGGTAAATATAGACATAGATGACTAAATAGGAAAAAAAAATACTCCTAGGCTATGGGGCATTTTTCTATAACCGAAGTAGTGTTAGACTAAGAAGAAATATATCAAATACGAGTATTGTATGACGCCGGCTTATCCGATGTTACTCCAACCCGAAGATAGATAGATAGATAGATAGATAGATGAATGGATAGACAGACAGGACAGAGAGATTGGATAGATAAGTGTAACGATGAATAACACGACCGAGTACATGTTGATAGTGCATGAAAAAAAATCCATGCAACCATTTTCAACACTATTCCTTGTTGATAGATAGAAAGATAGATAGATACATAGACAGGTCGACAGAACAGATAAAACGATAGATAACACTACTGAACACTTGTCAATAACCGATTTATTCTGTGTGACGAAGAAAAATAACTTCCTTGCATATATATTCCCACGTCAACTCTGCCCTGTTCCTCCTCCTGTAAATCCTGCTGTCTTGTGAGGCAAATTTATGCGGGTTTGAGCTTCACCTCTCGATCAATGAATCCCATCATAAGTGCAGGGAGAGGGAGAGAGAGAGAGGGGGAGAGAGAGAGAGAGAGAGAGAGAGAGAGAGGAGTGGAAGCGTGGATGAGGAATGAAAGCGAGGAGGTGAAGTGTGTAAATATGTGTGTTTATGTGTGTGTGTGTGTGTGTGTGTGTGTGTGTGTGTGTGTGTGTGTGTGTGTGTGTGTGTGTGTGTGTGTGTGTGTGTGTGTGTGTGTGTGTGTGTGTGTGTGTGTGTGTGTGTGTGTGTGTGTGTGAGAGAGAGAGAGAGAGAGAGAGAGAGAGAGAGAGAGAGAGAGAGAGAGGAGGGGATGTGTGGAAGAGAAACTTAGGGTGCGAAAAACAGAGCATCATCTGAATATTTAAAACAGGGAGGACGAGCGAAATCTGTTAGTGTACCCCGTGTGTGTGTGTGTGTGTGTGTGTGTGTGTGTGTGTGTGTGTGTGTGTGTGTGTGTGTGTGTGTGTGTGTGTGTGTGTGTGTGTGCGCGCGCGCAAGTTTGTAAGGTTTTTCGAGGGACCAGGCATGTTGTTATTCCAAGTCCGCATGAGGCTCTGTTTATTATTCATCCCCAGCTCTTGCCTGGCTGAAAGGGCACCAAATGAACGTGATGAAGAAAAGATGCATGGAAGATAAGAATGTAAGAACGTAAGAACCGGCAAGGGAATGAAAAATGAGTGTCAAGAATGTAAGAATTAGCAAGAAATGACTGTCGGTAACGTAAAATTTGGCAAGAAAATGAGAGTCAAGAATATAAGACATGGTAAGGGAACCAAAAATGTCAGTCAAGAATGTAAGAGCTGTCATGGAAGTGGAATATGGCAGTCAAGAATGTAAAAACCAGAGTGAATAAAAAGAAAAAGGAATACTGCATCAACATCCGGCCAGAGAAAATATAAAAAATCGAAAATAAAAATTAGGCAAGCCGCAAGCAAAGTAACCAAACTCAGGGCAATTTTTCACGCGTGTTGATGAAGGTACACAACCGCACAATCTCTGATCGCAATATTTTGGCGCCCGTGCTTCCGCTTGCTCTCACATTTTCACATTACATAGTTCCCCTCCTAATCTCGGCAGTTTTCCCACAATGCAGCGTTGATTCTGGCTTGTATTCCTTATGTTCTTTATACCTTTGGAGAGAAAAAGAGGAATGCTGGAGTGGAGGAGGAGTACGTTAGGGAGGAAGGGAGTAGCAGTGAGTGGTGAACGGTGAGGTAGATTGGTGAATAGGTAGGTACTAAAAGACATATAGATAAATACATAATGGATGATAGATAGATAGACAGGTAGATAAGGAAATAGATACATTCTGCTGGTAGTTGAACATACAGATAAAGAGATAAACAAGTAGACAAGGTGGTAGACAGATAGACAGTTTTTCCTGCGTGTGTCTTAATTCCCAAGAGTAACAGCAATCAGGTGAAAGTGATCATCCTCCGTTACCTACTTTTCGGCTCGTCCTGGCTAGTGATCACAAACAAGCTTTGGATCATTTGCTTCTCCTTACTAAGATTCGCTTTTGCAGGCCGTTTCTGAATCCTTCCTACCTCAGGCTTTCCCAAAATTATAAATCCTACTTACTAAGGTGGGATTTTGTTGGAGATTTTAGAGGCGTGGACAGTTTTTGCAGCCTCCTTTCTTTGTCTTTCCCCCCTTGAGAGAGAGAGAGAGAGAGAGAGAGAGAGAGAGTAATTTTCCACACTTATATCGATGTGCATTCCATACCTAACGTACCTGAGAATAATAACGTGCAGGATCGCAAAATAAACTGCGCAAGGAAAGGTGTTAGGGTGCCTCCTCGACCTGCGAGAATACAGATTTTGACTTGATGTGGAGAAACAGTCTTGGTCACGTTTTTGTTTTGTTTACCTGCTTCCTCGTCCACAAACTTTGATTTTCTTAGGTTGATTCTCTCTCTCTCTCTCTCTCTCTCTCTCTCTCTCTCTCTCTCTCTCTCTCTCTCTCTCTCTCTCTCTCTCTCTCGGGCCGTGACTGATGTCTTTTGATTGGAGTTATTTTTTTTTCCCCTTCGTAATAGCTTCCTTTTGTCTAGCATGATGTGTCCTTTTTTTCGCCTTCTTTCTCTCGAGATAATTTTTGTTGGATTTCATAACTCAATTTTTTTGCCATCTTTCATAGCCTATAATTGCTGCACTTTTTGTTTTCTTTTTTTAAGGCGCCTTTCTTGCTTGTTCAACTGTGCCTGATTTTATAACTGATGTCTCCTTTTGTTGTGATATCTGTCCAGTTTTTTTTAGCCCTCTTCTTCTTTGACTCTGATCTCTGTCCATTTGTGATTGTTGTGTTTCTTAATCATGATATTGGAAGTATATTGGTCTCGATGGCCGCTCAGATTTGCGGATTCTCGTCCAAGTCATAATCTCGGCCAATTCTGAGTTTTTAATATCCGTCCAGTTTTGTGTGTGTGTGTGTGTGTGTGTGTGTGTGTGTGTGTGTGTATTCTTGTTATTATTATGTGTTTTGTCTTTTGGCCACGATCGCTACCCAGTTTTATGGTTATTGTGTTGTTTTAGGTCATAAAGTCTGTCCAGTTTTCTCTTTATCCAGTTCTGTGGTTGTTAGTTTGGTTGTGATCACCGCCATGTTTTGAGGCTCTGTCTTATTCCTCTTGCTTGATCCGTGGGTCGTGCTCGCCTCTTGGTTCAACGTCCTTGTGTGTGTGTGTGTGTGTGTGTGTGTGTGTGTGTGTATTGTTGTCTTCCGCATCGTCCTCGTTGTAAGCAGTGTTATCAGCATTTGGTCGCACTTCCCCCGCTCTCTCCCTCAGCAGATGTCGTGTGGTGAAGGGTGTCGCGTGTGTCTGTGCGCCCTCTCTGGCATTATCACCACCTGGGCTGCTTCCCACACGCCGACACTCAGCTCAGGCGGCTTGTTTGTGAGGGATAACTGTGGGAGATGGATGCTTGGATACGGATCACCAGGCACTACTGAAGGAAAGGAGATCTTGGAACATGTTTGCTGGTGGTGGTTGTGGTGGTGGTGGATGTTGGCCAAAACAACTTGGTCCTCTTCCGCCTCATCTTGTATGTTTTCACTTTGACATATATATATATATATATATATATATATATATATATATATATATATATATATATATATATATATATTGTTTTCCAGTTAAATACAGGTGGTCATATAATAAGGAATGTTGAAATACATCTCGTGATAACGCCATTGTAGATCACTTTGAAGTAATATTCTCCATCAGTAAATGTTTGTACACTTGGTTGAGTGATATATGTTTGCTGGAAGAATTGGAAATGAAACTGAGTCAAGGAAATAGTTTACCACAATAGTCTCAAATAGAAAAAGAAAACACGTCAAATTTCACTTACTATTGCCAGACGATTTTATTCAGCTGAGGAAAGGAGTCTTTAAGGGCTTGATAAGGCTATATGTAACATCGAAATGCGATCGTATGGAGAAGCAAGAATAAAATGCAAAGAGACACCATGAAAGGATTACAGGTATGAAGGTTTATTGTTAACTCACTAGGTAGAAAATTACTTTGCTCATAGTTAAAAAATAACTAACTCATTACTTGTAGGGAAAAAAACTCATTAGCAGAAAATATTTCGTAGCTAAGATAATGGCAAATGCCCGTAAGAAAAAAACTCGCAGGTCATAGAAAATAGTTGTGATCGTGGGTAGAAAATGTCGAAGCTGAAAATAACACTTTACTGTAAGGAAGTTAATAAGTCACAGGTAATAAGTAGAAAACAGGTAGGTGCTCGTAGGTGAAAAGCATAATTGGTAGAAAGGATCCCGCGACTCATACGTAAAAAAATATCTCACTCCTCATTGATATAAACAGGAGAGAACAACACACCAGAAGGGCCATCTAAGCAGCTAATTATACACGCTTCCTCACTCGCCACTCCAGCTTCATTATTTAATTGGCGACGCAGAGGTTTTTCACTTGTTTTCTAGTAACTTCAGAGGTCTCTTAATTTAGTAGTTATTCAGGAATTTCTAAGCGTGTGTGTGTGTAATTCACCGGGTCGGTCATTATCACTTGATGGTCGTGATCGTCAGCTTTTTACCCTCCCGGAAGGGAGCTGAGAGCTCATATAGTCCGATCTAAGGGCAAGGCTGTGACCTTCACACACACCCACCCATCCCCTTGCTCAAGGGGGACAGTAACCACCCACTTCATCAGTGAAACTTTTCGCAACCTGAGCGAGGCGCGAACTCCCGTCCACCAGTTGGCAAGCGAGAACGTTACCACTGCGCCAGCGAGTGTGTGTGTGTGTGTGTGTGTGTGTGTGTGTGTGTGTGTGTGACCTGACTGCACTCCCAAATTACTTCACAGGAGTTTTCCCCGCCAGATCAAACTTATGCCAAAAATCCCTGTCAGGCCCCCCCTCTTTCCCCTGCCAGCCCCCCCACATCTCCCCTTTTTTCCCCTGCGCGCTCCTTCACATGTCTCCCCCTTTCCCTGAACCCTCCTTGTGCCCATTTTTCCGCCTTCCGCACATGTCCCCCTTTTTCCTTCCCCCCACACGCCCCCTTTTCCATACCACCCCACCTCATACTCCCCCACCTCATACTCCCCTTTTCCCTGCGTCCCTTCCTCCCACATACCCTCCTTCTCCCTGTAATCGTTTTCCCCACTCCCCAGATGCCTTCTCCCTTTCCAGTTTACCTTATATCTTTTCTCCCTTTTTCCTGCAACCCTGTCTCCCCCCCCTCTCCTTCTCTTCCTACTCCCTCCCCTCTGTCTCCCCTTTCCTTCCCCTCCCCGTACACTCTTCCTCATCTCACCTATCCACCTCCCTCCCCTTCCCCTTCCCCCTCCCCTTCCCCTTCCACCTCCCCTTCCCCTTCCCCTTCCCCTTCCTCTCTCCCCCTCCTCTCTCCCCCTCCCCTTCCTGCCTCCCCTCCCCTTGTTGTCTCCCCCTTCCCCTTCCCCTCCGCTCCCCTCACTCCTTTCCCTCCATCCCCTGAGAGTGAGGGGAGAGGGACCTCAAGTGTCTTCATTCTCCTCCTCAGTTTTATAAAAATCAGGACCAAGTTTCCCCCAGTTTTACGTCTCCTTCAGATGGTAGGGGGAGGGGTTGGGGGGGCTGGAGAGGTGTGGGGAGTGAATGGAGTGGTGTGTGGGGGGCTAGAGGGGATGGGGGTGTGGAAGGGGGGGGGGTTATATACGTTGGGTCATTTCCTCGGGGCTGCAGCAGGTGTCCACAGAGGCGGTGCTCCCATATCCCTGCAATGGGGAAGTCGACCGTGGGAGCAGGCTAGTAGAAGCACCACGTTCCATATTTACAAACCTTCTTTAGCTGAAGCCGTGTATAAGATTGCTTGTTTATGCAATTTTGTCGTCACTTATAGAGCCACCTAACTCTTCACAGCTAAACAACAGAATTTTCGATAATATTTTGCCTTTACGGAAACTAGTTTATCCAGGAAATTGTTTAACACTAGCTTTCATGTACCGTATGTACTCATTATTATTATTATTATTATTATTATTATTACTTTTTTGTCTGGCTAAATCCAGACGCTTTTCTCCAAGAAATTTCATTCATTGCAATAATTGCTCAAAGACGTTTCTTCTAACTACAGATTGCGAAAATTTCCTTCATCTGAGAAATAATCGTCTTGCGGCAGCGTGAGTAAAATGAGCTGGTGTATCCAAAAAAAGTGCAGAAGTTGAGATCCTTGGTAAATACGGTGTTAGGGGCAGGGCGTCGCCATAATGAAGAAGGGAGCACTGGAGGCGGCAGAATGCGTATAAAAAACTTTACAAGGTCTATACTGCTCGTGCTCGGCTCCCTCCATCTTGAATAGGACGGGTTGTGGGGACGGATGTGGGTGTAGGTGTGGAGGGAGGGTGGGCATGGGTGTGGGGACGGGTGTGAGTGTGGAGGGGAATCGGATACGGGTTTGGTTGAGTTGTGTTTGTGTTTTTGGTTCTGAGTCTGGGTGTGAGTGCGGGTGTGGATGTGGGTGTGAGTGCGGGTGTGGATGTGGGTGTGAGTGTGAGTGTAGGTGTGGGTGTGGGTATGGGTATGGGTATGTGTGTGGATATGGGCCTGAATATGGATGCGGGTATGGATTGGGTATGGATGTGAATGTGCATTGGTGTATGGATGTAAACATTGGTATGTGGGCGTGGATATGGATGTGAGTGTGGTTGCGAATTTCAGCGTGGATGGTTGCAGGTGTGGATTGTAGTCGTAGGTATGGATGTGGGTGTGGATGAGGTCAGCCTGGCTCGCGATTTTTACGTGTTTGCTGCCTGGCCCACCTGTTTTTGACACAATGCCGGTGCCTACTTATTCCCTGTCACTCCCGCCCATTTTTTTACCCTCTCTGCAGGCATTTTACGTTCCTACCCGCCCACTTTTACGTCCCTATCAGGCTACTTTTATGTTCCTACCAACCAATTTTTACGTTCCTACCCGCTCGGTTTTACGTTTCTACCCACCCATTCTTACGTGCTTACTCGCAGTTTTTATTTGTCTACCCACATTTTGTTATGTCACTATTCACCTGTTGTAAGCCTTCAACACCCGGCCACTTCCCTCCCATTTATGACTAGAGCTCTTGGTTTTTCCCATCTGCTGCCACAATCCTGCCCCATCCACCTTCACTTGATTTTTCTTTGTACATTGCCATTGTTACATTTCTTACTCATTTCGTATACCATTCCACTGTCTCTACAATCTTCACCTTTCCACCTGCTTACAATCAATTGCCCACCACATATTCGTAAACCTCATCCCACCGTAAAAATGAATTGCTATTTTCTTTCGCCTACTTTTTTCTTTATATAATATTTCCATATTTAAGCTGTCTGCCATCCGCCTCAAGAATTTTGATTTATATATATATTTTTTTCTTCATTCACTCTATCCATCATTTTCCTGTTCCCCCACTTATATATTCATGAACAATCGTTTTTTTTACATTTTTGGTTTCGAACCGATGAAGGGAGATTGCTACCCTCTTCATTATTAGCATTAATTTGACAAGATATTATTAGTTTTGACATAATTTCGAACCAGTGGTAATGAACATCTCTGCCACTATCTTTCATTACCCACTGGATGCTGCTGCTGCTCCATCAGTATCAAAACACACTAACATAGGCTTACACTCACCATTATTTATGTGCTTCGTCGCCCTTCCCTTAACCAGAGCTGAGAACAAAAATCTATCCTTCCCCCCGCCCTCCCCTCCGTCTCATCCGACCTCCGCCCCACACACATACCTCCACACCCTCCCACCGCCACTCATATTCCATCATTTTGAAATTACTCACCACCGCACTCGCTCACTGTCAGTCATAGCCTTTCCCACTACCCACACCCTTATCCATTTTCTACCATGCCCACAACTGCAGACGAAATGTGGTATTCACAGTCCTCTATGGTCACAAATGGACACTCCGAAACAGTCTTCCTCAGTTTTTTTCCCCTTGCCTTCTACTTCGGCTCATTTGAACGCAATGTTGATTTGTCATATCTTTGTTCCATTTCATTTGTTTTTTGTTTTGTTTTGTTCGATTATGCTTTTAACCCTTTTGTTTTGTTTTTCTGTTTCGTCCTTTCGTTCGATTCCCCTTTCCCCCCCTTTTTTTTAAAATCCTTTGAACACATATCTCATCACCCTCCCTCACCCTATCCTCCCTTCCTCCTAGTCTCTCTCCCTCACCCTATCCTCCCTTCCTCCTAGTCCCTCTCCTTCACCCTGTCCTCCCTTCTTCCTAGTCTCTCTCCCTCACCCTATCCTCCTCCCCCCTCCCACTACCCACAATATCCCCCCACGAAATCTATCCACACATGTTATCTCACTCCCATTCTCCTCTCCACTTTTTACCTCCAATAATTTTCCTCTCCTACCCTGTCATATATTTTTCTCTGCCTTCATATTTTCACCTTTTTTGCTGCCTCTTCTTCCCATCTACTTCTCATTTTTTTCTTTCACTTTACTCGGCCGTATGTTACATTTTTCTCTCTCCCTGTTCTATGTTACTTTATTTTTTATTTTTTTTTAGCATCTTCCTGCCTCCCATCTCTCTCTCTCTCTCTCTCTCTCTCTCTCTCTCTCTCTCTCTCTCTCTCTCTCTCTCTCTCTCTCTCTCCCTCCTCCCCCCCACGTAATCTACAGGGTGAGTCAAAAGTTTGGAAACAGGAGAGGAGGCACATGATATTAAGGTGCCGTACCTCCTATTCAGTGCACATTGGCTGTTTTTTTTTCCTAGTCTGTATACTTCCCTTGACCCTATAAAAGATATATTTTTCACATAGATCTGGACTATTGACTTACCTTATCGTTTACATCACTCTCTTTTTTACCTAACCTCGGCCCAAGTGTTCGTCTTGTTACAGTTTATTTCACGTAACCGAGTGGCGAAAAAGACAGTGTTATCATTCTACATCTCTTTCCATACCTTTTCTCCCTCCTTCATATTCTGGAAGTTTTGGGCCAACTTAGAGTAAGAGGAATATAACATACATGAAAATATTAACCCGCCCAGCCCAAGGACGTCTTTTGTATAGTATTCTTGCTGTATCCACACCATTTGATTAATTAAGGGGAAACCTGAGGCAATCAAAGGGGTTACAAGATAGTCTCCATTAATTTACCCCACCATGAAAGATCTCAGTAAATCTTCCAGCATTCTTTCCTCACAGTTTTTTATGTTCTCTCCTCGCTTTCCTCATTTTTTCTCGTTCATTTATTTTTTCACAGTTTTATTATGACTCTGTTAGTCCCCTCTCTCGCTTGTCTCATGCTCTTCACCTCTACCTCCTTCTTGTCTCATGCTCTTCACCTCTACCTCCTTCTTGTCTCATGCTCTTCACCTCTACCTCCTTCTTGTCTTCTTCTCATCACCTTCATTTTCCCTCACTCATCTCACGTTTTTATGTGCCATTTTCTTCTCTCCATTCTATTCTTCCGTCTTACCTAAATCTCCTCTCATCTTTATCGTGCCCATTTCCCACATCCTCATCCTCATCGCCTTGACTATTTAATTTTCATCTTCTTTTCTCCTCTTTACTCTTACTCTCCTCATATCCCTTTGTACGTCCTCTTCTCACTCTGTTCGTTCTCATAACCTTTAATGGTAGCCAGTTCCTCTGATATCCATTTCTCCTCCTCTTTCGTCCTCTCTTCCATTAATCCTCTCCCTCTTACATTCTTCACATCAAATTTAAGTCCTTGTATCCTTCTCCTCATGTTCCTCTTGAATTTTCTTTCTCTCAAACTCAGCACCTTTTATGATCATTCTCCTTTCATTCTCATTTTCTTTTTACGCCCCTCTCTCTGTCTCCTCATGCTCCCTTTCACGCTAAGAGCACCCTTTTCTGCCCCTTACCTCTTCCCATTCTCCTTTTCTTCACTTTTCTCTCCTTTCCTTTCTCCTCTCATTCTTTACGTCCCTCTCTTCATCTCCTCTTTCCCTAGTTTTCCTTTCCATTCTCTGACGCCCCTGGCACCTTTTTGTACCCCTTTCTTCTGCTTCTTCTCATTTTCTTTACCTCTCATCTCCTCATCTTTCTCCTCATCTTTTTCTATGTTCCTCTCTCCCACTCCTCATCCTCCTCACCCACCTCACGGCTATATTACTGTAAGCCGACGCCGCTGAGCTAACTAAGGATGTTTTACGCTGCTCTTCAGGTATATGAGTTTCTGGCCTGGAAAATAACGCGGTCCCTCCCCTCCTCTCCCTCGAGTGAAAACATTACCCCCTCCCTTCACGTCCCCCACCCCACCCACACGCAGGATATGAGAGTCAAACTGACTCGGTCTTTCGCTATATTGCTCGTGTGTGTGTGTGTGTGTGTGTGTGTGTGTGTGTGTGTGTGTGTGTGCTTATATAAATGCATAGTTCACCGTGCTGTTATTTTTTTCCTGTGTAATCGTTATTTGAAGTGTGCTCATGATGTGACAGCTTAATGCAGTAATATAACAAAACCTTCCATCACACACACACACACACACACACACACACACACACACACACACACACACACACACACACACACACACACACACACACACACACACACACACACACACACACACACACACACACACACACACACAACTCCCTAAGATCCCAGTGCAGACGTAAAACTCAGGCCGCAGGGAATCGCCAGGACAAATAAGAAAAAAGCTGTGCAAAATCTACCGTCGCACATATCCAAAATTAGTAATGCATTGTTCATTACCTCTGTCCGTCGTGCTAAAAAATTGAGACTTCATTTCTCATTTCTGATTTAACAGGGATGGGAGAGAGCCGGGGGCAGCACCGGTTCTATCATTAGCACCTTCATTTCATTTCATTTTTTTACCGTCTGTGCTGAACTCATGAACGTGTCCCTCGACCAGTATAGTTGGTGTAGTCTGTCGAAAGTGGGCGGCTTCAAAATTTTGTTCCTGATATTTTCATGTAAATGGTTCCTGAACGCATTTATATATATTGACACACCGTAGGTACATAGATCAGATACATGGATGGATGGATAGATGGATGGAGGAATTGGTGGTTCGATGGATGGATGGGTGGATAGAGAGAAGAAAGCCAAACCTGAAAGTGTGGAAAATTTGTCAACTGCAAAGAGATCGCATACAGACGTGGTTCAGAATCAGTATGTGGTCATATCGAGATGAGTGGACATTGGATTTGTCAGACTGGAGGTCATAGGCAGAGAGAAAGCTAAAGAAAGTGTTACCCCGTTGACCACTTGTAAATATCAAACTGACTACATAAACATTCCATCAAAATTGAACTGAGCAAAGTATGAGAATATGTGGGTAGACAGGTGCTACATGCCCACCGTAAAGGAAAAGGCATTCTTACAGAGCTGAGAACAAATACTGAATGCGAGAGAGAGAGAGAGAGAGAGAGAGAGAGAGAGATAGTGCAGCATTACACAGGAGAGAGATAATGAAAGGGGTCGGTGAGAGGAGGGGAGTTGATGGGACGAAAAGCCTTTGATTTCACAGTTTTACGGAAGAGCTCTGTGTGTTGCGTGTCCCCCTCCCGCACATACGCTGTTGGCCTTAGTTCTGTATAACCTTTCTTTTGTTTACATGTCTACCTCTTATTTTCAACTAAGCACCCTAACATCTCGTGATAATTCAGGAAATGTTAAAGTTCTTGAATTTCGCTTCGTGAACTCTCGTATTTGCGCATTCGTGCCTATTTTCGTGTCCAGGTGTTCAGTAGCAAGGACATCTGATCCCTGGAGGTCTTTTGTGTTCTTTTACGCTCTTTTGTCCTTCGTCAGTGCACAATAAGTTTTATGTTGTGTGTGTAGCTTAATGACACTCTCCATTTAGCTCCGTCACCGCGAATCAGCCTAGACTGGAATGAAATCGCCTTTTTGTTACTAGAATAAACTAACAAATAAATCAGTACTGGAATTAATTTAGTGGATCTGACTTAGTTACTGGAAGTCCCACTCGAGCTAAAAAAAAAAAAAAAAAAAATCCGATGCCACATAGTCATGGGGTTTAACATACACACTCTCAGTGTTTTCTGATCATGATTTTAGTCCTTGGTGAACTGACGAGTGCGAGTCCTTTATTAGGTTAAGCATCTCTTGTTACGTGTATGTTAACTTTTCTAGGACCTACGACTCGTATGTAAGCGAGGAATAATCCTTTGCTTTAGTACCTTTAGTTCCAGTATATGACTTGATTTATTTTTCGCTTATGACCTGTATACAAAATAGAGATAGCTCTTCTCTATTTAAGCATATCTTGTAATATTTAATAAACAGATCCAGCCCGTAAGACTAGCATACAAATAAGGATAGTTAGTTTTGATTAAGTGTCTGTAGCTCTATTCTAACGATTTTACTGACCTGGGATAGTCCTCCGTTTGGTTTCAGGATAGTTCCACCGCCAGTCTCGTTTCAAACCACCCCTTCCGGGTTGCTAAAGGCCTCGGTAATATAATCTACCCTCATAAGCCTCCCCTCGTCAGCAGGATCTGTAATGCGAGCCCCCTTTCCCTGCCCTCAAACCGGATTATCAGTTCTAACTCCATTGTGATTACTGAAGGGGACTTGTTTTTTTTCCTGTGTGTGTGTGTGTGTGTGTGTGTGTGTGTGTGTGTGTGTGTGTGTGTCTTTTTTTTTAGCTGGTGTGTTGCATGGTGTCAAGTTGTTATTTTGTCAGCTCGAGTGGAGTGGTGTTGACAACGGATGCTGTGAGGATTGCGGTGGATGGAAAAACCTGTGTAATTTAAGAGCAGTTTGCTTTTGTGCCGCTGCTGGAGAGTTTACAGTGCTGTTTGGCGATTTTGGTTCGTGGATTTTTGGCGACATATCGTTTTTTTCTCGTGCAGTTTCTCCATTTCCTGCCGTTGTCAACTACGCACGCTTGGTCTTTTAGTAGAGCACACACACACACACACACACACACACACTCGCGCTTTAGCCTTTACTTTTTTAGTACCTTTGCCATTGGTATGACTTTGTTGTTATTAAAGACATTGATATAAAAGTAGGCTAATAAGTGTTTCCGGTTATTATTATTATTATTATTATTATTATTATTATTGTTGTGTTTTATTTTCAGGTAAGCGTCGTTCTTCCCATGCCATACTACAGAAGTTGTAAGTATAATAGTACACTTTATGTACATATAGTGTTGCACAGTACATATATGCAAGGTACTGTGATGTTTTGTAAGTGTGGACTGTTTTAAAGTACTGTTTCTCTCGCTGTGCTACTTGCAAAAACACTGGACGAAGACTTTTAAAGGATGGTAATAGTTATCCACTTCCCGTAACCGCGTCTTATCGCCCCGGTGAACGAACTGAGATTTATTTCATTTTCACAAGATCCCTATCCGATTAGATGTGAGAAAACTCCGCACTATATTGTTATCTCCGGCATGAAGCTCTTCCTGAACGGTTGGACATATTTGGCTGATTGATGGGACGTCAGAGTTGGATACCTAAATGTCAGTTTGGTTGCGGTAAACGGATGTAAATTGAATATAAAGCTACGTCGTAAGCTGGACAAGTATACGATTTCTTTCTTCCCTGCTGAAGCGATAATTGAGTTTTTCTTTCTTTCTTTGTCTTTTTTTTTTTTTTTTCTTGTACATTTTTGGTGCACTGTGTTTATCTTGCGCATCCTAAAATCGTCTCTCGTTCCCCGAAATGTAATGCAAAATAAGGTAATGGGCAACCAACGAATTAAAAAACTAATATTTGGTCCCCCTCACCCCCTTCATTTGCCCTCACTTCCTACTGTTGTGATTCCTCTAAAATATTCATCAGAACTTTTAACCGATCATTTAATTATTGGTATAGATGTTTGTCACGTCAGAAATATTTATAGACACACAAGTAAAAGGCTAAATGTAATAGTCTCTGGTTTGGGTCAAATGCTGTGGTATTGTTAAGGAAGTCGGTACGCAAGACAAACGTTGAAAATAACACGATGAGACTCTTTACGGTATATAGTATAGAAGGAATGAATAATGTGCAATTGTTTAAGCCTGGTTGGTAGATTATTATAATGAAAACAGAGTAATTTTGTGAAGAGTATAAGTTGTTCAGCCAGATTCATGATATAGTCTGTATAGTTTGAAGAAAATACAGGAAAATACACTATATGGTGGCTAAATGAAACTGATATGTGGCCGAGATAAATTCGTCAGTGTTGGTTGCTGCGACTCGCCAGACTGGTTTTCAAAGGCCGTGGAGAGTAAAGCAGGGGAGGAGACATGACCTCCAAAGCCCACTTCTTTGCACCGACCATTAGCTTCCTGTGTGACACCTTCTAAGCATCTTTACTACGAAAGTGGAACGGGGGAGAGGGGATCAGTAGGGTGCATAAATCATCTGGCACGACCTAGTAATAAAATGTAACAGAAATCATGGTACTAAGTAGATTGTAAAAAAGCCTTGATACAATATTATTCCCAATCGTAAGCCACATATTCTGAACACATTACTTTAGTGCTCAGTGCAGTACCGAAGTGAGCACATAGTCTCGCACACTGCCATAATCTTCCTGTGCAAAACCCGCTTTAAGCTTAAGTTCGAGGAGTGGGAGATTTTCTGTATGTGTTCGCAAGTGCCTATCGTTCTTGTACTTGGGCCCAGATTTTCGTCTTTTTCCGACGCATTTCACGTTGCTTAATGGCAAAATAAGTGTTGCGACCTCATCCTTTCCATAGCACATCGTCTTGACCAGAATCATATTCTAGTGGTACTCTGCTGTTACAACTCAGCAGTCAGTATGAAGAGATGGCAATTTTTGGCGAAGTATAAGTAAAAATAATATAAAAAAAGCAAAATGCCATCATACTGTAGGAACTAAGAGAGTGTATTTTCTTAACCATCTTCACTTCGAGGATAAAGTCTCTCCTAAGCTGCGTAAAGTCCTGCTGCTGGCAGCAAGACTAGAGTACAAAAGGCGTCATCATACTGAAGGCATTAAAGCCTTCGTAGGAAATGATACCTAGAACTGGTATCCATCCCTTTGAACACTCAGCTATGACGTCAAGTGCAGAAACAAGTGAAGCATGTCTCTGTTACACTGGCCCCCGGTCTGAAGTACTTGCCTGAAGCACCCGTCTGAATAGCTATCTGAGCTCAATCTGAAGCAGTTTTCTGAAACGCCTGTCTGAAATATTCTTCCAAAGCCCCCGCCTGAAATACCTGTCTAAAGCAACCACATGAAGTAGCCCCACTTGACACAGACTAAAGCATCGGCCGGTACCCGTCTGAAGCACCACCTGGCCACACCTGAAGTACCTGTCTGAAGCACCCGTTTGAAGCCCTGTGTGAAGGACGTGTGTGAAGTCCCACCTGTCCGCAGCCGACTACGATGCGGCACAAAGGGCAGCAAGTGTTGTGAGGTAAGCCCACTCGCGGGGAAGTGGATCCTTTGAGACGCACCGTGACTGTCACACCGCCACCCAGACACAGCCATAAGAAGCTTACGCACCTCCAAGCATAGTTAAGCTGCCTGCCTGCCCTGAGGGGGCTTGGGGGGGGGGGAGCTGAGAGGCAGAATAGGGTTCCAGGGTTCGAAAGGATAAGGAAGGTGAGGGGTGGTGGGCGGTGGGGTAGATTGGCAGAGTTTGAGAAGGATAGGGAGAGGGTGTGAAGTGGTGTGAGTTATGGAGGGACTGATATTATAGACAGAATTACGGAGGGGTGTTGGATGTGAGTTAGAAGAAGGGAGTGGGAGTGTTAGATTTTGGACAAGGATAAAAAGTGTTAGGGCTTGAGAAAGATTGAGAGGATGAAAGATGGTGTTAGTCAGGGAGAGATTAACAAAGTAGAGAGGGCTAGGATGAGGTAAGGTGGTGTGAGACAGGGTGATATGTGATAGGCATTTGAATAAAAGGAAGAAGAATGAATCGTGTGTATTAGAGTGGCCAAAGGTTCTCCAAATACTTCTTTGTAATGACCTCATCCTGCCATTCCAGGCCCCCCTCCCTCATACACGAGTCATTCACAGGGTAAACAGGAGGCCAAGTAGCATCCCTAAGAAATATTAATACTTTACTTGAGCTACCCATGCCGCAGGTGAGGGTAGGAGGCAAAGATGAAGCAGAATTTTTCTCCTCCTCCTCCGCCACATCTCATATTTCCTACCTCTCCGCCACGCCTCAGACGCCCTACCTCAATCCTTCCCTCCCTCCCTCCTCAAGTTCTCCCCCCTCCTCATCCCCCTTCCCTCGCCAATATTTCCTTCCATCACCCCTCCTACTTCCCATCCGTCTTACCTCCGTTCATCCCTTGCTCCCTCCCTCCCCCTCCCTCATTATTCTCATTGTCCCTCCCATCATCCATCCCTTACTACTTCCATCCTCTCATCCCCCCTAGTGTACCACCCATTCCCCTCCATCCTTCCATCTTTCCTCCATCCCTCCATCCATTTCCCTCCTTCCCTCCCACTCTTCTATCATTCAGGAGAGAAGCTGCCATAAACCCAGCCCTTCCCTTCTTTCATCCCCTGCACCTGACCTCCCACCTCTTACCTACGGCCAGACACACCGAATTTCAGCCGTATTCTCGGCGGCTTGGCGGTTTTCGTTACACCTCTCCCTCAGCGATTCATTTTGTATATAGCACCTTAACCCTCTCAGACAGTAGAAAGAGAGAGAGAGAGAGAGAGAGAGAGAGAGAGAAAAGATTATCGGATGGAAGAAATTAAAATAATCTTTGTTTATATCAAGGTCTTCTCACAACTGATCCTCCAATGAATTAAATACGATCCTCTAAACAGGAGAGAGAGAGAGAGAGAGAGAGAGAGAGAGAGAGAGAGAGAGACAAAAGATTATCGGACGGAAGAAAATTAAAATAATCTTCGTTTATATGAAGGTCTTCTCACAACTGATCCTCCAATGAATTAAATACGATCCTCTAAACAGGCTATCATTTTCAAAGCGTTAGCAATATTAGGCCTTTTTATATATTTTTTTCTCGTAGTGCAAATAATATTAATGTATTTTTTTTTATTTTATTTTTTTTTGGTTCACTTTTGATGAGATAATTACTTTGTGAATGGAGGTTATCGAGCTGGGAATTTTCATCTGATTTTGGTGTTTTTTCAGATTTTTTCTTATCAGACGCTAATTAAACGCTTGTCCAGTGTGTGCTGACCCTCTGAGAATTTTAAATACAGGTATATAATTTTCTGATAAATATAATTACCGCAGATCATTATAGTAAATTCATTTCTGTGTCCAAAGCAGTGTGATTACGTCTTTATTATTAGTCATTTATTATTGTTGTTATTATTATTATTATTATTATTATTATTATCATTGTTGTTGTTGCTGTTACTACTACTACTACTACTACTACTACTATTTTTATTACCCTTTTGGCAGCTTAGGAAAATCCCCTGCTCCTCTAGTCTGCTATCTAACCCTTCAATTTTCATCGTTCTCTCCTCATATGAATAAAATCGTATCAAGAGTACTGTAGGAAGGAGAACGTACATACTGTAAAGTCCTTTCGCTACGATGACGCAAACTTTTCCTAGATAGGATGCTGAAGTAACTCATATCGTAGGATGCTGTGGCAAATTGTGTGTTGTATAAGTGAGGATGGAGAGACTAACTAGGAGAGTGTATGTGGGTTAGGTGGACGGGGGGAGAGGGAGGGGGTACCAGGGATGAGATGGAGGGATGGAGTAGAAAGTTATATGAGAGAGGTGTAAGTTGGGCGAAGGGCAGCGAAATAGCAGGGGACAGGGCGACATGGAGACGATTTGCTTGTGGCCACCCCTTACGGGATTGAGGCGACCGGCTATAGATAGATACATATATAAATAGATAGAGTGCTGAGGTTGTTCTTGAATTTGGTGAAAGAACAAGGTTAAAGACAAATGGCTATCGACCACAAGAGGCAGACGGTCAGGTTTTGCCAAAGATCAGTTTCCCCAAAAAATATGACACGTAACCATCGAATGTCCAACCAGGTCCCTTAACTGTACTGGTGGGATTGTGATGGAGAAATGCTGGAGGGGAATTTTGGGTAGATGACTAGAGAGCCTTGGTGTTGGAGATTTGAGTGGACAGTGGTTATGATTTTGGTGGTGTGCTGAGAGGATGGTGTTGGCTGACGGTGATAGCTGACATTAGTGCCTGACAGAGATGGATGACAATGACGGCTTAAGGTGATGGCTGACAATGGCGGCTAACAGTGACAGCGTAGGGTGAGTGCTTATTGTGAAGACTGACAGATTCGACTGACGGTGCTGGCTGACAGTGTCGGCTTACGGCCTTTGAGTGGCTGAAAATGGCAGCCTTTGTTGGCTGTCGTAAGCGGTTTGTAGTGAATGGCGTTGGCGTCTTTTGTCGGAGGGTGTGGTGGTGAGTGGTGGAGGTGTGGTGGCGAGTGCTGATGGTGGTGATGGTGGTGGTGGTGGTGGGTGGTAGTGGTAGTGGGTGGTAGTTGTGGTGGGTACTAGTGACTGGAGGTGGTGGTGGTGGTGGTGAGTGGTATTGTGATGGTGGTGGTGATGAGTCCTGCGGAGGTGGAGATGGTTTTGTGTTGTGTATTCTTGGTGTTGGTGGTGATGGCGTAATGGAGGTAATGATGTAGTGGTAGAGTTGATAATAATGATGGTGTTAGTGGTGGCTAATACAATGTTGAGTGGTGAAGATGGCGGCGGTGGTGGTGGTGGTAGTGCTGCTGGTGGTTAATGGTTTAGTGGTGGAGATAGCGGTGAGTGGTGGAGGTGGCGGGTGGAGACACTGTGGCTGGTGAAGATGTATGGGGCTGATGGTCGACAGCCTTTTTAAGCGATTTTCCTTGTCTTGGCCAGGAGATGGACGGCTGGGAGGTTGGGCACACTGCCAGCCCTCTACCCCCTCCCTGCCAGCCCTCTCTCCCTCCTCCCTGCCAGCCCTCACCCTGCTAGCCCTCTCCCTGTCAACCCTTTCCCCGTCAGCCCTCTCCCTACCAGCCCTTTCCCTGCCAGCCCTATCCCTCTCTCCTCTTTCTTCCGTATTTTCTTTTATTCTGTCTCAAGTAGGGCTGGATCTCACCCCATCTCTTGTCTCTGCTTTAAAGGCCTCACTCTGCTTATCCCTGAGATTGGTTTTACTCTCTCACCAGTTAACGCACCTCGTCTTGCTCACTGTTAGAGAGAGAGAGAGAGAGAGAGAGAGAGAGGCAACTGTGTGTGTGTGTGTGTGTGTGTGTGTGTGTGTGTGTGTGTGTGTGTGTGTGTGTGTGTGTGTGTGTGTGAAACGGGGAGACAGGCACAAAGACTGACAGTTGAACGAACAGAGACAGAGCTTACCCTCCATTCTAATTATGCGTGCCATCTTATTGTATCATTTAACTAAATTTTTTTAGCACGTAGCTGATCATTTGTGTAGGTTTAACAAGGTAGTTGTGTGGCTGACTTGGGGGAAGAGATGGACTGGGGGAGGGGTGAATAATTACAGAATTATTGAATGGTCGCTGTAGTTACATCACCATTCTCATCTCAGTGTGAACTATGTGTACTGCAGGCTGAAGATGACGTTTTTCCGCATTCCACCGTCCTCCAGTAGGGGGATAGGGAGGTGATTGAGTGACGTGTGTATAATCAGGTAGCTCCGCCGCTTGGTCATATATGTGCCACCACTTGAAGGCGTCCCTCTCCAGTTCCTTAATGCATGGTCGAAGAAGGATGCATGGTGTGTAGGTAGAGAAGGGATGTTGCGAATAGTCAGGAGCTGGAGGATGATAGGGATATGAGAGTTGATAATGAAAGTGGAGAGAGGATTGACAGGAAGGAGTTATTGTAGATGAGTATTGAATGGCTGAATAGAAATGGGTGGATAAAATGAGGATGGATAGAACAGACTGGGAGAATGGGCGACTGAATGCGAGGGGAAGGGATGGAGGATCAGGAGGATGTCAAGGATGAACAGGAAGGGGAAAGGGGCGATTAACGGGAGAAGGCTTTAGATGAGAGCCCGTGAAAATTATAGGAAGAGGCACGTAAAGAGAGGCGAGTGAACGACATGAAACCAAGGAAAATGACTAGACAAACGGAGAAAACGAGGGCATTGAGAGAGAGAGAGAGAGAGAGAGAGAGAGAGAGAGACCCAAGTATCACTTACTCCCAAGTTCACCCACCACCCCCACAACAACCCAACAACAGTGCAACCCATCCACATTACAGCCCCACCCGTGCATGCAACCCACTCCCTTGGTAGCCAGCCCACCCTTGCAACTCGCCACCTTAACAATATACCACCACTGATCCCCCACCTTTCAATCCACCACCACTACAACCCACCTCCTCTGCAACCCACCCGCATTGCATCCAGCCCCGCCGTGCCTGCAACCCACTATGCTAAGCTATGGTGGAAGGACTGTGGGGAGATAAGCTGGAAATTTAGTCGGCAATGATGATCCCAAGTTAGCTCTGGGTTGTATGATAATGGGGCCGGGGAGCGACGTAGAGGAGAGATGGAGTGTCGTTTGGGAGAGAGAGAGAGAGGGAGAGGGGGGGGAGTGGCACTGCATGTTTGTGTAGGGAGTAATGTTGAGAGAGAGTGGGATGTGAGTGTCTTTGTGTTGGGGTAAAATTGAGAGAGAGAGAGAGAGAGAGAGAGAGAGAGAGAGAGAGAGAGAGAGAGAGAGATTCAAGTCTAATCGAAAACTGAATTAACCAAGCAATCCCACCCCCCAAAGAACTGCAGCTGAAGACAGAAGAATGTATGCCGTAAGACAGAGATAGCGAGATTGCCGATAGTAGAGAGAGAACGAGAAGAAGCAGAGAAAAAGGCAGTGGAAAATGTCGGGGGAGGGGGAGGAGAGAGAGGGAGAGAAATGAGACAAATGACTTAGGTATAATAGAAGAGAGAGAGAGAGAGAGAGAGACATGAGACAAATGGCTTAGGTATAGTAGAAGAGAGAGAGGGAGAGACATGAGACAAATGGTTTAGGTATAATAGAAGAGAGAGAGACATGAGACAAATGGTTTAGGTATAATAGAAGAGAGAGAGGGAGAGACATGAGACAAATGGCTTAGGTATAATAGAAGAGAGAGAGGGAGAGAAAGGCGTGGATAAATGCTGGAGGAAGTGCAAATAGAGTGACTTACATCATACAAGAATGTTAGGAGAAATGAGAATACTAAAGCGTAATTACGAACCTACATAAGCGTGAGCCTGTATTTTGAGGCTATAATGGTCCGCGTTTTTATGATCACGTACCGCACATTTTCATTCCTTTATTGCGAGTGATGACGCCTAAGCTGAATACATTCTTTTGTGTGCTGGAGAGCGCTGCCTTGACGTGATCACAGCGCCATAACCCCTGGGCCAAGGGAAGAGGGGCAGCTTCACACTAAGATGAACGTGGGGCCACAGCTGCTGCTAATACTACTGTCGTAATCCGTTGCCAAGAATTAAAAAAAAAAAAAAAGCTGGATCTGGCCCCCCTTAGCACAGTGAGTCTATCATATACTAAATAAGTTCATATTGCGGTAGAAGGAATAAAAAATATCTTTCTGAATAGTTTAGTCACTGTATGTGGCCTTTTTAAATTCATATCACATTTAGCAAGGACGCATCGTCTTTAATTACGTTGCTGTTGTACCCTTATTGCTCTGTCCCCCACTGGATTGTCAGTACTGTATGAGACGATCAAGTCAAACATATCTTACCCACGTTTCTGTTACACATTGCACTAATATATCTCCTGTCACCTATGTTTACCTTTACAGAGGGCCTTGTTAATTGTCTTACCTGTGTGCTTTTGTTTTATTTTTATTTTTTTTTACTGCAGGCTCTTAGACGTCTGACCTATGTGACTTTTTTCATATTATTACACAGTGCTCTGCCACACTTCATACCTATTTTTTTTTTTTTTTTTTTTTTTTTTTTGCGGATGGCTTTGTTACATGTCTCACCTCTATGCCTGGTTTTCATTTTTAACGCAGGGCCCTCATGTTAAATGTTTGATCTGTGTGCTTCCTTTTATTTATCTACTTATTTTCTTAGAGTTCTGCATCACATCTTACCTGTTTCCCCCTTTTCTTCCTCTCTTTGCCACTTACCGAAGGCGCACCCCTATTGCACCCCAGCCTGCCCTGTGCCGCACCCCTTGAAGGCCTCTACTGATGAACTCTGCCCATCCTGTTTATCACCGGCCCGCGGGATTGGTCCGAAGAGGCACCCACCACTTTAAGACTGGGAGGGGTAGAGGGGGAGAGGAGAAGATTGGAGAAGATTGAGGAAGGGAAGGAAGGAAGAGAAAGGAGATTGAGAGGGAGGAAGGAGATTGAGAGGGAGGAAGGAGGGAAGAAGAGGAAGACTGAGGAAGAGGAAGGGAAAGAAAGAAGAACTGAATGCTGGGAGATACCAAGGAGAGGAAGGAAGGTAGAAGAGAGGAGAGGGGACAACAAACTTGGGGAGGTGGAGGAGAATAGAAGAAGGGGAGGAAGAATGATGAAGAGTGGGGGAGGAAAGGAGGGAAACAGTAAGAAAAGCGAGGATGGGGAAAGAGAAGGGAGAGGAGAGAAGATATGAGAAAAAAAGTACGAGGGAGAGGGAATGGGAAGAGGGAGAGAGGGAAGAAGAATGGGTCATGGGGAGGTGAGAGGAGAAGGGCTAAGGGAGAAGGAAGAGAAAGAGAGATAAGGAAGGGAAAAGAAAGAAAAGGATGGAATGGGGAGAACAAGGAAGGGGAGAGGGAAGAGAAAAGAGAGGGAATGGAGAGAAGAGAAGAACAGGGAGGGGAAGAGAGGAGAGGAATGAGGATTAGGGACAGGAAGTGAGAGAAGAAAGGAAGATGAAAAATAGAAGGGTTGGAGAGAGAGAGAGAGAGAGAGAGAGAGAGAGAGAGAGAGCCAGCGCTGGTTGCCCCCCTCCCTCTCCTCTCCCCATCACCCCTACCCACCCAGCACTTGTAAAATGGTCCGCTCACAGTATCGGCAGATAAACTTTGCTGGTGGTTACGAAACGTCCTCAAACTTGATTTTCTTAAAACCCCGAGGGCGAGTTTCAGGGGGAGGGGGGGGGGGACTACAGCGGCGGGAGTTTTGTCGACTCTTGGCTCTCCCTCCCGATCATCAACTCCACTCCACTCCGAGGCAAGAACAGTTATGGGGGGACGGAACGGTTGCTGGTAACTTTTGTGAGTCTGGCCTCGCGGTCTTTTTCTCGGTTCAGCTTTATTTCTGCTTTATGATGCACTGGAACTGAGTGCCACTGAATTAGCTGGTGTGATTCGCTTTTATATTTTAGCAGGGTTTATCAAATTAGTAATCTGACTTCTGTTGATAGCAAGGATAAGGGAGAAAGGAAAAAGGTAAGAGAAATGATGGACGTGGGAGAGGGAACGGAAGAAGAAGAGAGTGGAGTCTTGGTAATTTTATCCTAGCTTCGTGGCCTTTTTCAATCAGCTTAATTTCTGCTTTACGAAATGGTGGGTTAGAATACTTTAGAAAAAAGAGTATTACGGTAGTTTTATTCATATTTATAATACGCGTGCACGACGAACTTATTTTTCAGTCCTTGACAGACAGGGAATGGACCTCTGCTGAATCACACGTCTGTCGGTAACTTGAATATAGTCGTATATGCCTCAAGTGCAGTTTCTTCCTCAGGTTCTGTGTCAAGAACATTGGCGATGCTCTTTTCATTGAACACCTCCTTCGCTGTGTACGTTTGTCGACTGATTTTAACTGTGGTGTGGGACTTCATAATTTTTATTATCCTCGAATGTATCACGCTGTATTATTCTGCACCCACTTTGTTTTTATGGTTCTAGATTTACGCTTGTTATGAGAAAAGGTACTCGGGAAAATAGGTAGGTTTAAGTATAAGATAGCGTTGATGCAGCCATGCTTTCAACTCCAAGACATGTTTGTATATCATGCCCCCCATTACTAGCGTCACAGCATCCACCTCGCCTAAGACCCACTAAGTGTTATGACTTTCTCCTAAGCTGAGAGGCAAGAACAAACTTAAAGGACATTCCGTTTCCAAGGATCACTGAATAAATATGTCACGATATAAGTTTAAGTAAAATTTCTAAAATGGACAGGACAGTAAATATTAGGTCTGTTTCATGTGTGTGTTCTAAGAAATATGTTTCTCACGTTTTAAGTTGGTGTAAAATGAAGTTGGTAAAAAATATGAACTGTAAATTTTCCATCCAAGGCGCCCGAACGAATATATTTCTCACGCTTGTAACTTTGTGTAAGCGGAGTAAGAAGCCCCTCTTACTTCTCGCCCGTGACTGAGAAAATTAACTCCGTCCAGAAGTTGATATGACGCGTGCAAACTTCAGTATCCAAACTCAGCACGAAGTTGGTTGGAACTCGAGCCAGGTGACATGATTTTTTAAGCTGCCTTACAGGAAAAATCCATTTAGACTCGCTCATCATTAACTCTTTCTCTTGTCTCCTCCTCTTCCTCCTCCTTCCCCTGTCACCTTTCTCTCCCCCTCCCCTTCCCTCCATCCCTTCCCCTTTTTATTTCCATTTTTCTCCTTTTCTTTTTTCTTTCCTCCCTCTTGTCATATTTCTTTCCTCCGTCCTCGCATTTCTTAACTCTTTCCTCATCCTTGCCTAACCATCCCCCCTTTTTCCTTGCCCATCTATTTCCCTCCCCCTTCCCCTCATCCCCTCCCCCTCCAAACTTTTATTCTCAACCTTCTCCTCCCTCTTCCCTCCCCGTCTTTCCTTCCTCTTCGCCTCCCTCTCCCCGCCACTTCTTTCTCGTCACTCCTCCACATTTCCCTCCCCTTTTCTCCCTCCCACTCACGTTCTTATCTCCAGCCTTCTCCCTCCCTCTTCTCCTACCCTCCAGTTCGATCGCTTCCTCTCCCCTTCACTCATATCCACCCTCCCCTCCTCTCATTGCCGCTTTTCCTTCCTCCTCTGCAGCTCGCTCTCTTCTCTCCTCCTTTTCCCGTCACCTCTGTTCCCACTGCTCTCTCTCTTCCTGTCTCTTCCCCCACTCTTCTTCTTTTCTCCCTTTCCGTTCCCTTCCCAAACTTTCTGTGACTTTCATTCGCCATCACCATCTATGTTATCGTGTTCCCTCTGGCGTTCTTTCCTCACCCCTATCTTCTTCCTCTCTCTTCTCCATACCTCAGTCACTATCTTTATCCTCTCTTTTGCACCTTTATCATCCAGCCATTATCACACCTATTATTTTTATCTCTTGTTCAGACCACATTTTACATCCTTTTTTATTTTTTTCTTCGATGCTTTCATTTTCTACCTACTGTGTATTCTTTCCTTATACTTTTATGATCACTTTCCTCGTACCATCTCATTATATTCCTCATCATCATCTCCATCTATTCATTATCTTTCTTCTCCATCCATCATTACTTACATTTTCACTTTCCCTATCAGTCTGTTATCACATTCTCACCTTATCAATCTGTCTTCACATTCATTCTCACCTCCGTAAACCTGTCATCAATTTCCTATTTTTTTCTTCCTTATATCATCACCTCCACACCTTTATCATCATTTTACCTGTACGCCATTTGTAACTTTCCTTTATGACCTCCATTCTCTCTCTCTCTCTCTCTCTCTCTCTCTCTCTCTCCCCTTTCCGTCGCGTCTCATATTTTTATTACTCAATTCTGTAATATCCGACCATTCCACAAGTTTGTGTTGTCTTTGTCTTACCCTTTATTCTGTCTCCCTTTCCTCTTCCCACATCCTTTCTGTCCTTTCTGTCAACTCCTTATTATATTATTCTTTTTCCATCCTTCATCTGTCTCAAGTTTATTTTCTTACTGCCTCCTCTTTCCCTTTTTCCTCTTCCCCCAATTGTTTTTCCTTCGTACGTCACCTCTTATTTTCATCTCCCCATTTCCATTCATCCTTTACTTCAGGTTGTGATTTCTTACCTTCTTTCCCTTTTTTCTTTTTCTCTTTCCTCTTTTGCCCTATCCGCTGTCTCTCTTTCCTTTTTTACCCTCTCCGATGTCTCTCTTTCCTCCTCTCCTCGTCATTTCGCTCTTTCCATCAACTCGTAATTTCATCACCCCATTTTCCATCCCTTTTCCATCACCGGTGTGTTTTCTTAGCCTTCCCTCTTTCTCAGTCTCCTCTTCCCACGCGTCCTCTCTCCCCCTTTCGCCAACTCCTAATTTCATCTTTATCTCGAGTTTGTTTGCTTATACTTACCACCTCCTCCCTCTCATTTCTTCATTCCTTTCTTTTCTTCCTCCCTCTCATCTCTTCTCTTCCTCCCTCTCTTCTCTTCTCTTCTTCCCTCTCTTCTCTTCTCTTCTCTTCTCTTCTCTTCCTCCCTCTCTTCTCTTCTCTTCTTCCCTCTCGTCTCTTCCTCCCTCTCGTCTCTTCCTCCCTCTCTTCTCTTCCTCCCTCTCTTCTCTTCCTCCCTCTCTTCACTTTCCCCCTCTCTTCTCTTCCTCCTCCCGTCCTCTCTCCCTCTTCCGTCAGCTCAACTGGTCCTTTCATCTCAATCGTATGTATTTCATCTCCAGATTCAGTGAACCTCCCCTTTAGTCGCGCCTCTCCTGTTCCTCCTGGCTGCTCTTGGCTTTACCCTGCACCGCCTCACATTCACACGCCTTCCTCACGTCTCTCTCTGTTTCTTCTTACATTTGGATAGCCATCTTTCCTTCATTCTTTCTTTCTTTCTTTTCTCTGCTATCTCTCATCTTGTAGTCACCTCACCAGCTGCTCTTCTTCTGTTCGTAGCTTTAATCTATTCTCCCTCGCAATCGTACTTCGTCATCGTCTCTGTATTTTCTCGGTTACTGTCGCCTTTCTGCTGGCTTTACCTTGCTCCTCCTCGCCCTCTCTTTTCTCACATTTTTTTTTCTACCATCATAGTGTTTCTCACCATACTGTGCACCTATCTCTACACCTCTTTTCTCCTTCTCCTTCTCTCTTCTCCTGCAGTCGCTCCCGCTGCCACTGGTTGCTTTACTCACTCTTTCCTCATCTTCACACTGCCTCATATTTTTCCTTTTATTCTCCATTTCTCCTCCCTCTCACCATAGTCTCTTGCTTCTCTCTTTCACCGCTTCCCTCTCTTCTTCGCTTTCTTCCCTCTCACATCCACTCCTCTCTTCTTGTTAGCACCTTTGCTCTCTCCTCATTCCCCTGTCAAGGCCCTGTCGAAAACTTCTGCCAACCCCGAGCCCCTCTTTCAAACCCCCCTTTCAAGTCCCTACCCCTGTCAACCTCCTACCAAACGCCAAATCCCCTGTCAGACTCCCCTGCCAAGCCGCAGCCTCCTGTTAAACTCTCTACCAAACCCTCATCCTCCCTGCCAGCCCTCCATTTCGCTGTCAGTCCGAAAGCCAACCCCTTTATTTGCCTTTGCCAAGTGACCAGTCCTTTTGTCCTCTCCTTGCCAAGCCCAAGCCCCCTGCTAAGCCTCGACTCCCTCACCAAGCCCCCTGCCCTGTTCTAAACCTCCCATCAAGTCCCTTTGTCAAGGCTCATCTCCCCTACCAAACCACCTGCCAAGCTTCAACTCCCCCACCAAACCACCTGCCTCTTAACTTCCCCACCAAGCCACCTGCCCCTTATCTCCTCCACCAAACAACCTGCCCCTTAACTCCCCCACCAAGCCCCCTGCCAAGCCTCAGCTTCCCCACCAAGCCCGCCGCCAAGCCCCAACTCCCTCATCAAACCCCCTGCCAAGCCTGATCCCCACCAAGCCCCCTGCCAAGCTCACCCTCAGGCAGCATTTATTTTTCCACTCATGCCGCAAGAACCGCTTTCATGTCCTATTTTTGCAGGGGAGACTTCTGAAGAAACCCTCCCGAGATTTTAAATACGTAAGGTAGGAATAATTAGAAGCTTCAGTCGCCTCTGCAAGGACACACGGTACATGATACTCCTGTGCTGGAAAATACAAGGGAGAAAATTGTGAACTTTTTTTTTGTCTCTGCCTTCTCATATCGCAGAATTTTTGATGTGTTGTGGTCGTTATTGTACTTTTTCGTTTTTCTTTTTTTTTTGTCCTCCATTTATATCCCTCTTTCATTGCACTGTTTTAATTATGGTCGTTATAATAGTAGTAGTAGTAGTAGTAGTAGTAGTAATAATAATAATAATAATAATAATAATAATAATAATGATAATAATAATAATGATAATAATAATAATAATAATGATAATAATAATAATAATAATAATAATCTATCTATCTATCTATCTATAGCCCGACGCCCTAATCCCGCAAAGGGTGGCCGCAGACAAAACGCCTCCAAGTCGCTCTGTCACCCACCATTTGACTACCCTCCCCCCAACTCACCCCCCCCTCCCTCATATACCTCTCAACTCCATCCCTCCACCTCATCCTCGGTCTACCTCTCCCTCTCCCTCCCTCCACCTCACCTACATACACCCTCTTAGTCAGTCTTTCATTCTCCATTCTCTTCACATGTCCAAATAATAATAATAATAATAATAATAATAATATGCTTCTTATACTTTAACTTCACCTAGATTTTTCTCCATCTTACTTCACTTGGTCCATTGGCAGAAAGACAGTGATACGGACCCACTTCCTCTCCATACCACTTCTTCGTGACTGGCATCACATTCTAGTGTAAATCCATTGTTACAGCTCAGCATTTAAGATGGAGTTTGGGCAGTTATGAACAAAGAGTAAAAATTGTCTAGTAGTCTTCTCCAAATTCACGAAAATAGACCTCAACTAGAGATAATTGAACTGAAAGGGATTAGGGGCGTTCAATTAAAATTTTATATATATGGTTCAACCCAAAAATAAAATACAAATGATCTTAAACGTTGAACAAAATCTTTCACAAAAACAAGACACCATCACACCAAAAGGGCTGTATGTTAGTTGTGTCAAAAATGTATATATATAAATGTGGACGGGGTAAAAGCACAGTGGCCAAGCAATGAATATAAATAGGTAAGCCTTTAATACCTGCGGGTCCAAAGGTAGAGCATTGTGGACATGTAGCAGATTAACACAGCTCCACCACAGCATAGGGTCAGGGCTGTGTGGATGGGGATGATGGGGATGGGTGTGTGTGTGTGTGTGTGTGTGTGTGTGTGTGTGTGTGTGTGTGTGTGTGTGTGTGTGTGTGTAGAGAGGGAGGTTAGAGAGGATGGGATAGGAAATTATGTTAGTTCATGGGAGCCTGTGATGACTAGGGAAACTAATCACTAGCAACCTGTAATCAGTCACAAGCATAGATGATAGCACACACACACACACACACACACACACACACACACACACACACACACACACACACACACACACACACACACACACACACACACACACACACACATTTATCCCGCTGTCTCCAATAATGACGATAGCAGTGACAATCCAAACAACGCCTCACTGACCACCACCATCACCACATCAACAACGATTCCCCAGCCAGATCCTCAGATATTTCGTGAACAGTGAAACGAACGCAAAAAAAAAAAAAAAAAAAAAAAAGAGTCACAAGGCAGAACAATAACAATAACACTGACAACACCAACAAGAACATCTCTTACCTAGGCCTAAAATAAAAGCAGCACGGACAGCGTTAATCCCACCAACAGTGACAATAACAGTGACAATAACAGTAATAACAAACACAATAACATAGAGGATAGCCACATCACCAGTAACAAAACAGTGCAGTACAATAAAAGCAACAACAACTATATTAACATGAACAGCAATATCACCACCACAATCACAACCACTTAAAATAGTTATAGCAGCAGCAGCAACAACTATTTCATCACTGCAATCATCATCATCATCATCATCATCATCGTCATCATCACTGTTACCACCACCACCACCACATTCACCATCATCATCCATAAGATATTCACCACCACCACCACAACAACAACAACAGCAGCTGCCTTGACAAGAGAATGGCCAAACAGCAGTAATAAAAGCTTGCAAAAACATTCATTGGACGAAAAGTTTTTATTTTATGCGGTGCTGGAAAAGAAAACACACATTTATATCAATTCATCAAAAGCGGATTAAAAAAAAAAAAAAAGAAAAAAAAGATATGGCAGTTAGTGAGGATAAACAAAAATGGAAACTGTAGTAAAAGGAAGGTATTACACAGAGAGAGAGAGAGAGAGAGAGAGAGAGAGATAGTGGAGGGCGTGCTATTAACGAGGTGGTCCCTACCGCCTTAATCCACGAGGCTACAAGTCAAGACGGGACATGAAACTGGGATTAGCTCCCTCCTCTGCCTTACTGCCTCCTCCCTGCCTCACTGCCTCCACCCTGCCTGTCCTTCTGCCTTCCCTTTGGCCCTCCTCCCTGCCTGCCTTTCACCCTGCATCCCTTCAGCCTCCCTGTCTGTGTCTCTCCTTGTCTCCCGTCTGGTTTACCTCCCTGTCTCTCTCCTTGCTTATCTCTCACCCTGTCTGTCTCCCTTGTTTGCCTCCCTGCCTCACTCATTGCCTGTCTCTCTCCCTGCCTCTCTTCTGCCCACCTTCCTGCCTGCCTTCCCTCCGATCAGTCTTCCCATTTGTCGTGCTCCGTGCATTCCTTCATGATCTGCCTACCCTTGTGTGTTTTACTACTTTCCCCCCGATCTGCCTTTTTCTCTGCTTCCTTTTGGTCTGCTTTACCTTGCTCTACTTTACCCTGGGCTCGATTGTTAGCCAAAGAGCGAATTCGTATCCAAGGACGCCGATTCGTTACCAAGGGGGTCGATTCGTAAGCATGCAAGCCGATTCGTAACCAAGGGGCCGATTAGTAAAAAAGAGTGGATTCTTAACCAAGGCGACGCCTAGTAACCAGTGAGTCCGACTGGGGACCAAGGAGGCAGATTCGTAAACGAGAAGGCCTTCTTGGTCTGCCGTACCCTACTCTGCCTCCCTCACTTATTCCTCTCTGTTTTACGTCCCAAACTTCCTCCTGAGTTATCTTACCCCCGTCAGCTTTCTTTCCTTAATACTACTTACTGCCTCTTCCTGGTATGCCTGTCCTCCTGGCTAACCTTCTTCTACCATTTCCCTGCCTGCCTCCCTGCTTTCTCCTTGACCTACAGTACCATTTCTCTGACCAACTTCCCTGTCATTTCGCTGACCTTCCACTCCGTGTCCTGCCTACCAACCCGCCTGCTCCCCTGCCTTCTCTCATGCCGCCCACTACCCTTCCGATATCAGCCTGTGACGAAAAAAAGTTAGGAACATTACTTAAATGTATATGATTAGACTGCTTAATTGGTAATGATCCAGATGCTCTGATATCTAGATGTTTATTTGTCCAAAGCCCAAAACCATGTAAAGACTATGAGGTAATGTCGAGATATCATGATAACATGTGTTTATGTATATAAATATAAATGTACGTGCACATTGTTTATTTGTTTTTGGTCTAAAAAGTTGCGTGTAGCTTTTTATTAAACGAAGCATTAAGTTTCAGTTTGTCAGTGTCTGTCCATGTATCCATCCATCCATCTGAATCAGAATAGCGAATGCCGTGAATATTATCAGACTGACACTAGCAAAACCAATAATAAAAACAGTGAAGCTGTCTCGTCACCCCCCCCCCCCCCGTTCCCTGCAAAAGAGGTGACACAGGACTTTGCCGCTTTTGCCACCAACTCAATTACTCTGCCTCACTCGGATAGCGGGAGGGGTGAGGCCGGAGGGGTTGGGAGTCGTTCACCTCTCCTCTCTCTCTTACCTATTCCCTCTTTCTACTTCACTTTTCCTCTCCTCTCCTCTATCTCTAGCCTTTTTTCTCCTTTCTCCCTCGCCTCTTCTTTACTTTCTCCCTCGCCTGTCCTCTCCTCTTTCCTTTGCATTTTCTTTAATCTCACATCTCTCCCTCACCTTTCCTCTCTCTTTCCCTCCCACCCTCTCCCTCCCTCTCTCCCCAGGTCACCTCCACACACCTTTGTCATCATATCACATAGCTCTTCTCTTCCCCTGGCCGCTTCCCCTATGATGGCTTGTGTAACGAATGGTAGCATGGACAGTATTAGAGCCAGTATATACACATTTTTGAGAGATAAAACGTAATATATCAAAATTCCCCTTCATTCGGCAAGTTTATATGTTTCAGAAGATGTAATATACAGGATATCATAATAGTATTCAGATAGAAAGCTTGTGTGAATTAGTGGATCAGGGCTGTCAAACATGGGAATTAAGGCTTTGAGGTCCGCATTGCAGCAGCACAATTTGTATTACACGTCTCCATTTTCACGGACATGAACACTTTACAGGGAGCACCGCAGATTGGATGCGTCTCTTGCAATATGACTTTGTGTACGTTCAAGATTGGTATGGTAAACTTTTGACCTAAATAGCCCGTGACAGAGTTTAGGATCCGGATGAGCAGTATTGTTTGAGGAAAAATCGTAATATTTAGACGCCTCGGAGAGATGTTTAGAATCTTTGCATCACAAAATTCAATTTAATGGACAAAAGTTTTATAATATTAACGATTCCTGGTCTGGTTCTTATATGGTTGAACTTGCACGTACGTACGGGTACAAATTTCAGATGAATTTTATGCACTGTTATTCAACTGTATTTTCACCCCATTTCTCTGTCTCTTGGCTAATTGTTATTCTCTCTTCCGCCGCTTTCATCATGACTCCCTCTGTCTCCCAGTTTCTTTCCCCCGTCTATGCTCTCTGTCTCAGTCCTCATCTTGACTATTCTTTGTCTCTCTTTCATTTTCTGTCTTATTCTTCCTGGCAGCATTCTCTACCTGTCTCTCCCTTTCCCCCCCTCTTCTTTCCCTTGCCAGTATTCCTTCCCAATCTAATTTTTTTTCCCTTTCTTTTTCCCATGTCCGTATTCCCTCCCTGTCTCTTTCTGTCTTTCCTTTTCCCTATCGTATTCTCCCCGCCTGCATCCCCTCTCTGTCTGTCTGTGCCCCTGTCAGTACTTGCCGCTCGCCCTTGCTGTCAGTCTTCTGGCCTCTCGGTAACCTCGTTTCTACCTCTCTTTCCTCTTAATTTTCTTCTCTTCCTGGCTTTCTGCTTTCCGCTCACTGCTTGCTGCTTTACTCTTCTTCTGTCTGTCTGTCTGTCTGTCTGTCTGTCTGTCTGTCTGTCTGTCTCTCTCTCTCTCTCTCTCTCTCTCTCTCTCTCTCTCTCTCTCTCTCTCTCTCTCTCTCTCTCTCTCTCGTCCTCCAGTTCAAAAAGCATCTCAGAATGTGAATAAAATAGGTAGAGGAAGAATGAAATAGGTGTTAGGAGAATAAAATAGGTAGCAGGTATCGGTAATAAGAAAATAAAATGGGTAGCTTAATACTATAGACAGTGGGAGATTAAAATAAGTAGCGGGAGAGTAAAATAGGCAGCGAGAGAATAAAATAGGTAGCAGAATGAAATAGGTAGTGGGAGAATAAAATAGGTAGTGGGAGAATAAAATAGGTAGCGGGAGAATAAAACAAGTAGAGGGAGAATAAAATAGGTAGCGAGAGAATAAAATAGCAGGAGAATAAAATAGGTAGCAGAAATAGGTAACAGGAGAATAAAATAGGTAGCAGAAATAGGTAACAGGAGAATAAAATAGGTAGCGAGAGAATAAAAGAGGTTGCGGGAAAATATAATAGGTAGCTGGAGAATAAAATAGGTAGCTGGAGAATAAAATAGGTAGCAGGAGAATAAAATAGGTAGCAAGAGAATAAAATAGGTAGCAAAAATAGGTAGGAGAATAAAATAGGTAGCGAGAGAGTAAAATAGGAAACGAGAGAATAAAATAGGTAGCGAGAGAGTAAAATAGGTAGTGGAAATGAAATAAACGGACGCCATGGTACTGAGAGGGTTAAAAAAGTCCCCACATAACTCGCGATTTGCCATGCGAGGAGGACAAGGCAGGGAATTATCCGGGATGATGAGCAGGGGGGGCTGAGAGAGAGAGAGAGAGAGAGAGAGAGAGAGATCTGCAAAACCAGGGAGCTTACGAAAGGAAATGAGACTGACACAACAGAGAAGGAGACGAGAGGAGTTGGGAATAAAGACACGGAATAGAAGGAGAGAGAGAGAGAGAGAGAGAGAATGTAGTAAGGAAGTGGAATGGAAGAAGCAGAAGAGGCAGAAAGCGAATATAAAGGAGAAACAGAAGAAGAGTTGTCTGAGTAGGAGAAAGGAATCCGCAGAACCAGGGAGCTTACTGAGATGAGGCCAAGAATATAGCAGCAGGAAAGGAAATAAGGACGAGAATAGAAGAAAATAAGGAACTGGAGGAGAAAATAAGGAATAACTCAAGGCTGAAAGGGAGGAAGAGAGGAGAGGGAAGCCAGACACTAATAAATAAGAGATCTGCAAAACCCGAGAGCTTACCGAAGAAATGGAACTTAGGGAATAGCGATGGATAGGGAATAAGGAATACAGACGCGGAATAGAAGACGCAGAAATGGGAAAATCAAAATAAAGAAGAAGAAACAGATGGAGATTTGTCTGAATAAGGGAGGAAGATAACACAAAACCCGCGAGATTGCTGAGATGAGGCCAAGAGAAGTGAGGAAGGAAAGGAATACAGGGATGGCTAGAAATAAAGGTAACACTTGGATAAAGGGAAGAAGTAGAAGAGAAGGAAGGCAATGAAGAAAGATGTAACAGAAATCCGCAAAACCCGAGAGCTTAATGAGGAGGTGAGACGGGAAGAGGAGCGGAAGAAGGAGAGAGAATGAGTGCGGGAATCGGAGAAGGTAAGGAACAACTCATTGCTGAAGGGAGGAAATAATAGAGAAACATGACACAAATTAAGAAAGAAGTGAGAAAACTTGAACACTCAAGAGGTTACTGAGACGAAATCGAGAAAGCAGAGGAAAGAGAAGGCAATAACTCAGTGCTGGAATGAGGAAATAAACAGGAGGAGGACAGAAACTAAGAATGAAGTGAGAATTGCCGAAAATACTAAAGGTTACTGAGATGAATGAGACGCAGTCTTGAAAACATCGGAAGGACTGGGAGGAGAAATGGGTGTGGAAGGAGAAATTTACTAAAAAGAATGACTGTGTGTTAAAAGGTAAACGTAGACGAGGATGAAGCTAAAACAACGAAACAGAAAGATTAGAGGGAAATCTGCAAAACCCAAGATCATACTAAGGAGATGACACCGAGAAGACAAGGGATGGAGAAGGAATAAAGGGACATGTTGGAGAAGAAAATGAAGAAAATGGGGAGTATCTCATGGTTGAAACGAAGGAAAAGAGGAAAAGGAAGACAGACACTAAGAAGCGAGAAATCTAGAGAATATGAAGAAAACAGGAAGAGATGATGGAATAAGGACGCGAATCGGAGGAGACAATAAAGAATGACTCAAGGATGCGAGGAAGAAACAGAAAAGGAGTTAGTTTGGGAGTTGTCGAGATTATGGAGAGAGAGAGAGAGAGAGAGAGAGAGAGAGAGAGAGAGAGAGAGAGAGAGAGAGAGATGAGGACACTACCGAAATCGAATGTGGGGTGAAGCCTAATAAGTGAAGCAGTAACCTGAGAATTGTCGGAATATGAGTGGGAAATCCGGGAAACCTTAGAACATACTGAGGAGGTGAGAGTGAAAAATTAACGGAAGGAAATGAAAGAAGGGAAGAAGGAATGGGAACGCTGAGGGGAAGAAACAGGAGAAAAGTGATTAAGAAGAACCACGAGTGGTTTGTTATTTGAGAGAGAGAGAGAGAGTGACGCAAAACTCAAGATTTACGAAGATGAAACCATGGAAACGCGAAATGGGGGGGAATCGGAGGGGAAGAATAAGCAATAACTCAAAGGAAAATGAGGGAAGAAAGACAGAAACGAAGAAAGACGTTGAAAATCCGCCAGACCTGAGAGCTTACTGAAGAAATGAGACCGAGGAAACAGAGGAAGGAGAAAGAATGAGAACAGAACTGGAAGGATAATATGAAGAAATAGCTCAAGACTGAAGAGAGGAAAAACTAAGATGGTGAGGATGATGATGATGAGGAGGAGGAAGAAGAGAATGTTGTTTAGGTGTCGGAATAAGGAGAAATTTACAGAACCCGAAATCTCAGCTGGGGAGATAGGACGAAGAAAGTAGGCTACGGGAAGGGAAGGACATAAGGACGGATTTGGTAGGAAAGAGGAAAAAGTAAGTCATAGGGACATTGAAGAAGCAGGAGTAAATAAGGGAACGAGGCGAAGAAAACAGAGAAGGAAAAGGAAATAAGGATGGAGTTGGAAGGAGACCGTAAAGAATAACTCACGGGTGAAAAGAAGAAACAGGATAAAGGAAAGCCGAGTGAGAGGAAGGGAGAGTAGCGTAGGAAATGCCTGAATATGAGAGAGAAATCCACAAAACCTTAGAGCTTTCTTGGAAGATGAGACGGAGAAAATGGCGGAAGGAAAAGGATATATGACGGGAGTGGGAGAAGGAAATAAGTAATAAATCTGGAGGGAAGGGAAGAAACATGAGAAAGAAGCTAGAAACGGGGAGAGAGAGAGAGAGAGAGAGAGAGAGAGTACAACCCGAGATCTTACTGAGATGACACCGAGAAAACACCAGAAGTCGAAGATAAATACTGAAATCAGGTTAAAAAATGAGGCATTAAAAAAGAATGAAGCCAGACAAAATGCAAGATAATAGGAAGATGTGAGAGAAATCTGACAAGCCCAGGAACATAGTGGAAGACGAAACAGTGATAATTGCAGTGATGAAATAAATAGGAGAGTCTGGGAAGAAAACAAGATATAGATAATGAGGTGAAAGGAGGGAGCAATAGAGCGGAAAGGCCGGGTGAAATTAATTAGAAAATTGTGACCGTTATCTGGAAAACCACAAAGCATACTAGGGAGGAGGGACGTGGAAATAATAAAATGATGGAATAAGATTGAGACCTTGAGGAGAATCAGGAATAATCTTAAGGCTAAGGGGAGGAAATAGTGGAGGAGGAGACAGTAAAATAAAGAAAGATGACAGATATTCAGATAATCCTAGAACTTATTGAGCATATAAGACTGTGAAAAGGATGGAATAAGAATGAAACTGGGAGGAGGAGATAAATAACTCAAGGCGGAAGGGAAGAAACAGAGAAGGGGCTAACTAAAGAAGTGTCGAATTACGAAAACCAGATCTACTAAACCCACCCGATTAAAGAGATGAAACACAGAGAAGGACAAAAAGAGATGGCAAAAGGACGAAGCTCTGGGAAGAAAATAAAGACTAAGTCAAGGCAAAGAGGAAGAAACAAGAGGGAGGAAGCCGAGTAATAAGGAACTAGACAGATGTGAGGGATATCCAGAAAACCCGAGAGCTTAGTGAGGAAATGAGGTCCTGAAAACTGTGAAAGGCGATGTAATAAGGGCGGGAGTTGGGGAAAAGGAGACTCGCTATACGATTTAATTCTTGAATGCGAGTGGATCGGGAGAGAGTGAGACCTTAGAGGAGGAAAAATTAATCTGAGAGAGAGAGAGAGAGAGAGAGGGGGTGAACCTGTGAATAGATCATTAAGAGATAAATTAAGACTGAGACTTCGAGGAGAGTCACATGAAGTATGTATGTAATAAAGAAAGTGACAAGAACAGGAAAGGCCAAGTAAAAATAAACAGGGTGATATTTGTCCCGAGTAAAGTTTTCTCAGTATGCCAAGACTGGTGAAGAAGAAAAGGCTGGAAATATGGAAATGAAAAGATAATTAAAGAAACACAAGATAATAAGAGAAGAGCGATCCATCATGAGAAATAATGATGAAATATGAATGCCGAAAGAGACCCTAGAGTTAAGAGTCTGAGGCAGTAATATTGAGAAATGAAAAATAATGAAAGAAAGAAAGCGGAAGAAGATGAAGGGGAAGGGGAAGAAGAAGAGTAAGATTTAGAGTGACTGGCTCTTCCGTTGAGGTTAAGGAAGCATAAACGAAGGATGAAAACAGAAGACGCACAGAGAGTCGAAAGTTGTGAGAGGGAGAAGAATTGGGAGGAAGAGGGAGGTGAGGGAGCAGCAGGCGAAAGATGAGGAGGAGTAAAAGGAGGAATGAGAGAGACTACTGTTTGGTGCGGCGGTGTGCGATGGAGCGTCATGTGCAATTGTGTGGTGTGGCTGTGTGAAGTGTTGCTGTGTGTGGTGTGGCACACTTTATATTTCTCTCTCTCTCTCTCTCTCTCTCTCTCTCTCTCTCTCTCTCTCTCTCTCTCTCACCTGCACTTTCAACCTCCATCCTCTTTTCTCTCCTTTCTAATTCTCTCACATCCTCTTTCTATCCCTCACTCCCACTATTTCCATTTCCCTCTCTCCTTCCATTCCTTCCGTCGATCCCTCATCCCTCTCAGCAGTATCGGAATATGAGACAGGGGGAAGGAGAGGAGGGGGGAGGGGGAGAGCTGCGATGTAGGAAGCAGCGAGGGAATGAGTTAATGAAAGTGATGCTGAGCGAGCCAGTCATTTGAGGTCGGAACAATACAGCAATTAGGGAAACACAAGCGGTCCGCCCCCTTCACCCACCCTCCCTACTCTGGCTTCCGCTTCACTTTTCCACACGCTCTCTCACTCCATCTCTCTCTCCTCTTTCTCCCTGTCTCTCTCTTTGTCTCTCTTTACACCTCCAGTTTTTTCCTTGTTGTTACAGTGTTCTTGAGACTTCCTCCCTGATTCGTCTTCGCTGCCTGGGGTATTTCTCTCACTGCTTCTCTTTCTTCCTCTTTTCTTGTCTTATTCTTGTTTTGTTTCTGTGTGTGTGTGTGTGTGTGTGTGTGTGTGTGTGTGTGTGTGTGTGTGTGTGTGTGTGTGTGTGTGTGTGTGCGCGCTTGTTTCTGGGGCTTCCTTCCTGCTTCCTTCTCGTTCCTTGTGGGATATGTCTTAATGGTAGGGCTTTTTCCTTATCTGTTTCTTATCTTTTTCTTATTTTAGGTTGCTTGCACTTTTCCTCACCCACCACGTTCTCCGACTCCATCTCACTCTGTCTCCACTTTTTTTCCGTTTCTTGCAACTGTGTGTGTGTGTGTGTGTGTGTGTGTGTGTGTGTGTGTGTGTGTGTGTGTGTGTGTGTGTGTGTGTGTGTGTGTGTGACTAACAAGAAAAACACCCAGACATACCAAGACGCTGCGATGCTCTCGGGATTTTTCTTCATGTTTGGGTATTTATCTTATTTTGATGCATATAGTGTCTTTTTTCTTTTACTTTTTTGGGATTTAATACTATTAGTAGTAGTACCGTACGGTAGTAGTAGTAGTAATAGTAGAGTATTAGTAGTAGTATTAGTAGTAGTACGGTAGTAGTAGTAGTAGTAGTAGAAGAGCAGTGGTAGCAGTAGTAGTAGTAGTAGCATTATTATTATTATTATTATTATTATTATTATTATTGCTGCTGCTGTTGATGTTAATCCTATTCGTAAATCATTTTCACCTAGTTTACATCCAATCAACACAAACTCTCTCAATTACCGCACATTTTCGCACTTTTCAAAATTCTTAGTCTATCCCATGTTAATCCTCCTAATCCCTCTAATCCCTAACCATCAGGCGTTTTTTGCCCCAAGAAAGTTCAACCTCCATTCTTGTAATTAATCTTCCAATCATCACAGTTTTATTCTCTCTCTCTCTCTCTCTCTCTCTCTCTCTCTCTCTCTCTCTCTCTCTCTCTCTCCTGAATGACACACCAAATGGTTTCTTGTAACCTAGAAAACCGTTTACAGTGCTGAGTGGTGACCATATAACCAAATGACGCCTGGGGTTTCTTGATAGCCAAATGCCACTCAGGGGAGATTGAGGCTGGTCACCTTTGCATTAAATGTCTGAATTGTGTAGCCAAACGTTATATCTCACTCTTTAATTCTGTATTATATTGCCACAGCCAAACGTTTTACCTACCTCACTATTGCTATGTCCTATGGTCACTGTAAAAATCTCATAATATTCTCTGGCCTCCATCACTACCATATTTCCTGAGTTATATTAGGCTCCCCCTTGTTTTTCTCCTATATTTTTTGGCCTCAGCAAAAAGCACCTTCTGTATAATATGCCTTCACCGCCATAATACGATCGTGGCCTTTCTCTCTAGTGATAGCCTTTCCAATCATCATTCTTTTTTTTTCCTTTTTACCCCCAAGCCTGTTACATTTATTGCTCCCCGCCTTCCTTTCCTCTCCCCATTAGCTCCTTCTCTCGCTTCCCATTAGCTCTTCTCGCTCCGGTTTTCTTTTGTCTTCGGATTTTTTTGACCATTTGGCGTTTTCCTTCCTCCTCCTCCTCCTCCTCCTTCTCCGGTTCCTTCTCATCTTTCTTTCCTCCTCCTCATCAGCTCATTTCTTCTCATCAGCGGTGCATGAAGACAGAGATTTTGATAGCCAGTTTTTATATATGTATCTGGATGTACGTATCCCTGTATGTATGTATTTGTGTGTACGAATCTATGTATGTGTGTGTGTGTGTGTGTATGTCATCCATGTTTGATGTCACTGATGTCAGTGTGGAGGTCTGGGAAGAAATTATTTGACTTCAGTTCAGATCCGCGAAAGGTCAAGGTCACAGGTCAGAATCAGTATTAAAGGTACGAAAAATATCACACTAATGCCTGATGATATTTGAAACGAACTTGGTTTATAAGTACTATTTTTTCATTTCATTATTACTTTAGATTCAGGTATTTTCTCCGTGTATTTTTCGTATTAAATATCCCTTTCCTACGCCATTCCTCACAACATTTCCTGTTTCGAAGATTTTTTGTCTGTCTTGCTCTGCCCAAATATTTCTTCCTCGTATATTCCATCCCTCTGAGCCTCTTTTACTGCCATTATTTTTTTCTTCTTGTCTGGCCACGAATCAGATATTTCAGAATAATATGAAATCACTGTATCCTTCTTTTTGGCGTTTATATTTCCCTTCTCTTCATGTGTGAGGTATTATTCTGAGGCAGCTTACCTAACGTGTTTAGTGCACACAGGGTAGTCCGTACACTGCATCTTCGTATCTTGTGTGTTGCGGGAACGGCTCAGTCTGATCACGTGAGGAGCGCAGACATTTTAGATGCTCAGTGAATATACTGCTCAGCCATGTAATCAGTAATTGTAAAAAATAAATACAAAACGGTCATTAGAAAGCATGAAAACGCCATTGGAAAGCAGAAATGGTGCAGGTTAGAGAGACCGTCCCCGCAACACAAAAGCTGGGAAGCAAAATACTGATCACAATCTATCTTCATCTCAGTGTTTATTACTCCCATGTTCCGCCATGATATGATTCGTCCCTGTCTCTCTTTACTATTTTCCTTCTGCTTCCGTATCACATGATCCACTTTTATAGCCCAGACGGCCATCAAACTGGGCGGAGAAAAATCATATGACGTCACCCACACCGAGACTGGGCGGGAAGGCTGGGCGGGAAATTTACACACGGTCATCGTTGGCATATGACCCCTGATTTCGAACTTAATTAGTGTTTGTGGTTAATGGGGCGGAGTCACGCGGCGCCGGAGTAAGCTATATCTAGTCATAAAATTACTCTTGGACAAAATTTTAAGTTGCTTTGTTGCCCTAGGCCCATCTGGACGTGAATCCGGTGGACTACTGGACACTGGCCATTTCAGTTGGACGCTCCAAGTGATATTTAGTTTTTGTTATGATAAATGACAAAGCATGAGTAAAGTGTGTCTTGTGGTGTGAGGGACTGCAGCATATTGAAGGCATGGTGGATTGTTCATGACATTTATTTATCTATTTATTTATGTACTTACCCTTTTGCTGGTACGGAAGCGGAGAAGGGTGATAGCCACATCGTAGTCTCATTAGGTAAATTAGATCGGATACGGTTATTGATGCAATGTGTGATATTCAGCACGACTAAACGAAAGCGAACCGATCATGCTGCCTGACACGTATGATGCTATTATTCGTGGTTAATACTCTTTCCAAATATTCCCTCTTGCTATGCCATTGCCCTTAGCTGCTTTTTGTCACTGTCCCTGTTAGCTACTTTTGACACAGGCCGTCCACCTCACAGATTTATTACATATTTCCCAACCAGGCCAGTACGGTTATTAAATACAGCCATCGCTAAGATTTCCACGTAGCCCCCGTTTTATCTTGATTCAGTGGCCCTTTTTATATTGCGTCTTGGCATCACATCATCGTAAATAGGTCAGGTGGAGGAGGTTTACCCACGTATGGATAAATTGTTTTGGGAAGAGATACAGTAACAAAATAAAAAAGAAAAAGACGTCACAGGAAAACAAAAAGGTGAATGAAGACAACCCTCTCACTCCGACAACCCTCCCCAGAGATGAGTAAAATCGTCTGGTGGTGGCAAGAATGGAATATATAAAAAAAAGACGTGGTCGTAGTGAAGGGGTTTAATATCCTTGTAGTTTTCTTCAGCCCCACCTTCTTCCGTCCCCTGATTGCCTCTCCGTGGTCTTTATTATCACTGGCATTACCAATTATCATTTTCTTCTCCACCAGACCATGAGAATACCCCCACCCCTCTCCATCCCTCCTCTTTTTCCCTCCTTCCTCTCTCCTTCCCCCCCCCCCACTTTTCTCTCTTGATTTCTCCCTCCCTCCTTCCTCTTTCCTTCCATTCTCTGTCTGTATCTCCATTCCCTCGCTTCCCTTCTCTTCCCTCCCATTCTCCCCCCGTTCTCCCATCCTTCCTCTGCTTGTTTCTTCCTACTTTCTCTCACTTCTCCATATATCGCTTCCGTCCTTCCCCAATCTTTCTGTTTGTTTTTTCGCCTCTCTCCCTCCTTTCCTTCCTCTTACTCTACTCCTTCCCTCCTATCTTCCTGGCTTCCCTCCTTTCTTTTTCCCCCCTCCTCCCGAATCACTTCTCTCTCCCTCTCATCCCTCATCTTTACCTCCCTTCCCATTTTCCTTCCTCACTTCCGTCTTTCACCCCTCACTTCCCTCTTCTATACCACCATCATTCATTTCTTTCCCTCCTCCCTCTCCCCCTTGCCTTCCATCCTCCTTCTCCCCCTCACTTTCATCTCCCTTCCTCCCTCCCCTCCCTTCCCTCCTGTCTCTCCAATTTCTCCCTCCGTCTCTCCAATTTCTCTCCTGTCTCCCTGTCGTTGGCACCCCTTTTATCAACACTTTTATTTTCCTTTTTTATTTATTTTCCTCTTTATTTTCCTTCCCTCCCAAGACAAACAGAACACCATTAAAAAAAAGGTTCGAGAAAAAAATGACCGTCGACCTGGACCTTTTTATTCTTATTTTATTTTATTTTATTTTATTTTTTAGGAAGGGGGACTGGTAAGCGAGGTGAATGGAGGTCAGAGGATGGAGTTACTGACCTTTGAATTACACGAGGATTGGAAGAATTGAAGAAAGTGATAGGCTGATAGTTACATTGATTTGACGGGTGATACTGTAGATCTTTCTACAGTACAGACATACATATTTATGGGGATCGATACTTAGATAAATATAGAGGGATAGAGTATATATTTTGATATTTAGACAGACAGACCAGCAGATAGATAGACAGATAGATACTAGGCAGGTAGGTAGATAAGAGGATAGATGGATAGATAGGTAGATAGATAGATTGACTGAATGCTTCATTAACTAAAAAATAGGTGGATTTATAGTTCGATGGATAGTTAGAGAGAGAGAGAGAGAGAGAGAGAGGGAGAGAGAGAGAGGATGGGTGACATTATTGCGTCGTGTACTTAATGGCTGTTGTAAATGGATTCTGTTAGTTGAGAGCTTTTCCCAATTCACTGTTAACACTTTTCCTTGCCTCTAGATTCTACCCACACTTTTATTGCATTGGAAATTTTGATGATGATGATGATGATGATGAGGATAAGGAAGAGGAGGAGGTGGAGGAGGAACAGAAAGATGATGAGAATGATGATGATGAAGAGGGGGAGAAGGATGATGGTGATGATGAATTCATTACCGAAGAGAGTTGGACTACAGCATCATCATCATTGAGGGCACCAGCTGTATTCTTGCCATGAAACTCTAGTTACACTTTCATCATCATCATCATCATCACGAAATTACCCACTGCTACTAAATGAGAAGGATGCACTAACACCTCACAAACCAGACATTACAAACAAAATGGGGTTCGTAATGCATGTAGTTTAGCGATCAATCCGTCTGATGGCCAGCCCTTGTCATGTGCATCGCTGTATATATTTCATCAATATTCTGTAGTCTTTCGTTAATTCTTTTGCTTCCTCATCGCATAAATCTTTCACAAATAAATCTTACCTACACATTAAATCAATATCACTGTATAATTTTACTTAAAGTATCAATAAAATCTGAAGTCTTCACCTTTAAAAACAATATTCGGTGCCTGGTAACGAAGTAGTAATATCTACAGTATGATCTGGGTGAAGTGGCTGATATTAATAACGATAAATCAGAATAGAAATAATGTCATCAGGTACTCTCTGTGGTGTAACACATTTTTTCTTCATAAAGCAGTGAAATTATACCCGCCTGACTGCCTTTGGATTGCACACTAAAGATGTAGGAGAAATCGTACATGCAATATAACAATCACAATACGAGCCTCAACAGGAAACTGCGCGGCACTGTAACGTGACAAGGTAACCTCTAAAAACATGAAGAATACAGTAATTTTTGACTTTCTGGATACATTCTTCACACACACACACACACACACACACACACACACACACACACACACACACACACACACACACACACACACACACACACACACACACACACACACACACACACACAGTGTCTCCTTTCACCTCCAATTCTCAGTGCATCCCCTTAACTTCTCAAAATACATAATATAGAGGGACCCTTAGTTTTCCAGACTATCCTAACCCTAACCCATCTCCACCACACCTTCTCTCACCTCTGACCCCGGTGCGTCTGCCAGGGCTCTTAAAATGATCCACTTTATGGGGCTTTGAGGACTTGTCCACCTGTCTCTTCTTCTCCTCACCTTTAACCCTACCTTTCCTCGTCCTCTCCTGACCTCTTCAACATGGTGACTTCTTTTTCGTTTGTTCTAGCTAAATTCACTGTTATATTCAGTTTAGGGGAATCTGCCTGTACTGAAGGGGTTAATGTTGGATGAATCAGACTCCTTCAATTCACAAAGTCACTCCAGAACTAAATGGTCATCGTTAGAGGTAAAAGAAGACTAAGTTTAATCCTTCAAATAATTGAAAGGATGTAGTAAAATGAGAATTATTAATACGGTATCTTTGTGCTGAGGGGAAGAGTGCTGCCCAATAAAGTAAGGTAAAGCAAGGCACTATTTTGCGGAGAGGGATTTTCATTTTGTTTGTCATCCTATCCTATCGAACTTATTTTATTTTCTTTTTCATTATAATTATCCTTCCCTATCATTTTTAGGTAAATTTTGTGGTATTTTTAGTTTCCATTATTTTTACTCTTTGCTGTCGTATTTTTTCCTTTTTTTCTCTTTCCCTTTTCACTTACATTTTTCTTTATTTTTTTCTCGCCTTTCCCATTAATACTAATTTTTGTTATCTCTACATATATCTTTTTTGTACTTTTCCCTGTCAGTCTTTTCTCCTTTTGTTTTTGTGCCAAAGACAATGTGGCCTTCGTATGTTCCTCACGTTTCACCTCTCCCTTTTATGTTCCTCTTTATCTCCCATCCTTCCCATCTCCCTCCCTCATCTTTTTATTCCATCCTTTCTTTTATGATACCTCACTTTCTTTCTTTTCTTCTTCATTTCTTCTGCCCTCCTCCTCCTCCTCCTCCTCCTCCTCCTCCTCCTCCTCCTCCTCCTCCTCCTCCTCCTCCTCCTCCTCCTCCTCCTCCTCCTCCTCCTCCTCCTTCTCCTCCTCCTTCTCCTCCTCTTCTTCCCCTCCTCCTCTGTCTGGCACAACTGATTCGCCTGTTATTTCGTGTTAGGGCTAGGGAAGTCTTTTCGTACCTCAAACACTTTTTTTTTTTTTTTTCATTTTTCTGAAATCTTATATATATGGCATCATTTTCAGGAAGTTAAAATTCAGTTGTTCATCACTTTCTATTATTCTCTTTTTTCCTCTTGATCTGCTAAATCAGCTTTTCAGACGTGAGGTGTGTTAAACCGAATCTATTCTTTCTTTAACCTTACTCATATGGTGAATTTGTACAGACTTCCATGCGTTGTGCAGGTTACAGCTTTCTTCTCTGGGGGATCACCACATTCACTAAGAAGATAGAGTAAGAGGTGTTTCATATCGTTAATCCCCTCCTCATACTACCGTCCTTCAGGCTGTGGCTCTTCCACGCAGTGTTGCCTCATGTACTCTATGCTGTACATCTGTTTCAACGCTCACTGCTTCTCCAGCCTTCTATTTTCATCATTCCCCCATCACGACCGGTACGTGGCATCCTTCTGGCCACACATTTTATCCCCCTCCTTTTCCTTTTCTCTTACCATTTTTTTCTCGTTTGCAATCTCGTTTTCCTTTTCTCCCTGTTATTTTAGTCGTCCTGCCTCTTCATAATCTCTCTCCCTCTCCTTCCGCCAGACCCTACACCACCACCTCTTCCCCTCAGGTTAAGGTTCAGGGATTGACTTGATCTCGGCCTGACCATATTATTCTTCCCCTGTGGCTGTTTATACTTGAGAGAGAGAGAGAGAGAGAGAGAGAGAGAGAGAGAGAGAGAGAGACAGACAGACAGACAGACAGACAGACAGAGACAGAGAGAGATGTAAGTTGTGTCTGTCTCTTTTTTTCTGTATCTGTCATCTTTATGAATGTATCGAAGTAAAAAATGAGAACGGTATCCAAAATCTGTTTCCTGTATCACCTCTACCATCTGCACGTTCGTAAGATGAGAAAAAAATCCCCATTAAAATATTAACATCTCTTTCTTTTGCAGGTAAGGCGATGAGATTTGGTTGTGGCTTCGACAGTTCTTCAAAAGACCTCAGCGTAAGTACGATTCTGTCACTATGTAAATCTACTGAAAGCTGGTGATGGTCGATGAATTTGTTGGTGATTTTTATTTATTTTTTTAATTTTTTGTATATGCAACCACTCCAAGGCGGTATACGACATTTTTCTTCACCGCATTAGCTTTGGGGATTTCAATAAGGTGAATGAAGTCTGCTATTTTTTTTTTTTTTTTGTAGTGTTAGTAATATTGCTATTGTTTTTGTCCCAGGCTCAGCTGAACGCAAACTTATTGTAATGCAGGCTAAATTTGTCCCTTCCCTACAATTCACCATCTTTCTTTTAGGGGTTAGGGAATGGGTGAGGGACATTGTATAGCCAGGCAGCGAAGTCGCCCCGGATATATCAGTGCTACCACGTGAAGGCGTCCCTCTCCACCGCAGTTGATAACATTAATCTTTAAGTGGTGCAATGGAAAGTTTAACGCATTAATTTCGGGGACGTATCTATCACTTTTATCTGTCTATTTATTTATTTATTATCGCCGAACATTTTGATAAACTTTTGAGAGGTTTTTTGAATTAAGGAATTTTGATTAGCCTTCATAAACCCTCTTCGCTAATAGGATGGTCGCCTGGGTTGGGTTAAATAAGTTCTAAGTCAGTAAAAAATAATAAATAAATAAATAAATAAATAAGTAAATAAAGATAAATCATTGGGTAGAAGTAGATATACTTGCGAAATACGGGTGAGATAAATACAGGATGCTAAGGACCTTATCTCTCATCTTCCTGTTATCTCCCTCCAGCATCATATCGGTGTGAAATCCCCCCTCGTTCCCACACCAATCTCATCTATCCCTGAATATTCTCTCTCTCTCTCTCTCTCTCTCTCTCTCTCTCGGATCCGACTTTCTTTTGTTCTTTCTCCCCTCATAACTTCCATTCCGGGTTCGATCCCCCGTCTTCTCTTCGCCATGATTCGCTTGCGGCTCTTACTCTCCCTCTCTTTCTTTCTCTCTCTTTTTTCTCTCTTTTTCTTTTATCTGTCTGGCTTTTTCTTTTGCGACGTTTCTTTTATTTTTATCCTATTCGGGACATGACTGGGAGATTTGGATGTAAGTGATGCTCTCTCTCTCTCTCTCTCTCTCTCTCTCTCTCTCTCTCTCTCTCTCTCTCTCTCTCTCTCACACACACACACACACACACACACACACACACACACACACACACACACACACACACACACACACACACACACACACACACACACATTCTCCTCTTCATACACAGTTTTCCCCCCGTCGTAAACCCTTTTATGTCCAACCACTCCATAAGGATAGCAGTGTTGTGTCCGATCGTCTGTGCGTTCATGTCTGTTTCCCGTGTGTGTGTGTGTGTGTGTGTGTGTGTGTGTGTGTGTGTGTGTGTGTGTGTGTGTGTGTGTGTGTGTGTGTTTTCAGAATCGTGTGCGTTTGTGTACTGTATATGTTTATGTGCAATATTTTTTCATAGTATGTGTGTTTTAATGTTTGTGTGTATGTACTGTATTTGTTTTTGTGTGTATGTTTCTGTGCGTGTTTATGTTTTTATTTGTTTGTATGCGTGCGTGCGTGTGCTTTTATGCTTACATGTTTTATTAAGCGTGTGCCTTTATATATATTCATGTGTTCCCTGTGTGTGTGTGTGTGTGTGTGTGTGTGTGTGTGTGTGTGTGTGTGTGTGTGTGTGTGTGTGTGTGTAATTGCCGGGTCCTTCCTCTGTGTACGTGCTGCCTTGTGTACGATTATGTGCCATTATGTTTTTAAGACTGCACGTATGAGCGGATGTAATTTTAATGTGTTCTTCCTGTTTCTGAATGGATTGGACTCTTCCCTTTGAGATGATGATGATGATGATAGTGGTGGTGGTGGTGGTGGTGGTGGTGGTAGTGGTCTTGCTTTTGATCGTTTTTGTGATGATGGTGGTGGTGATGGCTATACTGATGAAGATGATGGTAGTTATTATAAGGGTGATAATGAAAATATTGATAGGAATTATAATGGTGATGATTATGTTAACTATGAATATGATTAATGTTAATGGTGGTGACGGTGATAATGATGAAAATAATGACTGATGATAGTGACGGTAATGTTGATGAGGATGAGGATGGTGATAATGATGATGATGATGATGGTTATGGTGTTCTTTATCCTCATGTTATTTCTGGCTCACCATCAAAGCACTTTATTGTTATTACTCTCTCTTACTAACCTACACAGGACCCGAACAAGACACAGCGACATCCCCCCATCAAACCAAAAGGAAGTTTCTTGGCACGTATCATTTATCTCTCTCTCAGTTCAGCTTCATCCTACTCGTTTTATGTTGTTTCAGTTGTTTTTTGTATATTTAATTTTTGTTTTTTTCACTCGCATGTCATTCGTTCTGTTTTCATCTCATTCTTTCTCGTTCCGTCTCACACTTTTTTAGTTCCGTTTCATTAGCTTTCCTTTCACCTCTCTCCTTTTTTGCTATCGTTCACTCGTCCTTCGATACATCATTTTTGTGCTGGTCCCATCCTACTCGCTTTGGTCCCATCCCACTCGTTTTTCCTCCTCCTCCTCCTCCTCCTACTCCTCCTCCTCCTCCTCCTCATCATCATCATCATCATCATCATCATCATCATCATCATCATCATCCCCGATCTCCTTTTCCCACCAAAACATTAGGTGAGGTAGGGTCTAGAAAATCATGAGTAGAGGGAGTACTAATCAACAGCATACATTTTGATAAGGGCTAGACACTCATTTGCTCACCATTCAAGCTCTCGGAATCCACGAACAATTGATAAATGAATTAAAAAAAAAATATTAGAGAAGAGTGTTAATAGGTTTGGTTCTCAAGCTGTTTCCCAGTCGTTAAGAATTTGTAGTTAGGAATTATTCAGGGTGGATTGTTTATGTCTTAATTTATATGTACTTTATATGGTGGTGTGCATTATTTTCATTCAGTAGGCTTTATGCAGATTATTGTTTCCGTGGTCGACTGCGCGTTCTGTGTTCGGTTTTGTGTGTGTGTGTGTGTGTGTGTGTGTGTGTGTGTGTGTGTGTGTGTGTGTGTGTGTGTGTGTGTGTGTGTGTGTGTGTGTGCGCTCTGAGTGCGTGTGCGTGTGCTTAAATTTATTAACCTACGGCCCTTAAACCACAGACGATCCAAGAACACAAGCCATCGCGTTCATGAATCCTCCGTGCTTTGAGGTTGAGTTGGTTTACAACAAGACTGCATCGTGTGAAAGCATCTCCGCTATCTGCACTCGAGGCCGCTGTAAAAAGAAGTAACAAAGATAACACACCTGACATTACGACCACCGCTATCTTCATGGACTCGTAAAGCTTCTGTGATCAGTGTTTTCAACAACCTGAATTCTTATGATTATCTGGGCTGAATTAGTGACTGTGGACTGCCTAACACTTATTTTATCTATGTCTTAAGATGTATGTGAATTGCTTAACACTCTCAGGCTCCCGTGGCTCCCCCAAAGGTGAATAAAACCATGTGAAATTGTACACAGGAGGCAAGAGTTGCGACCATGAGAGGGATAGCGATACCAATATTAGCACACAAACATCGCCAATAAATCCTGACAGCAAAGTAGTAAAAGAAATATTTATTCATGAGTAAAAGTTGATAAAGGGATGATATTCTGCATTCAGGTCACTCACCCAAGTTTCAGCGAGACTGTAAAAAGGAACATAAAAGGAAGCTGTGTTTAGGGTCGTTTTCTTCTTGGCATAGGAGGCCTTCCGACATCTATTCCTTGGCAAGTCAGTTTTTGCATTTCACCCTTTCGTGTTACTTTCATAATTTGTAGTACTGAAACAAGGAGAGGAGAAGTTTATTGTTTTTATTCATGCTACCACCAGACGATTTTGGTCATCAGAGACTATATTAACCCCTCACTACTATGATTAAATTTTTCTCATTCCCAGACGATTTTCTCCAAATTCAGGAAAGCCTCTAACCGTGAAAGGGATAATGAAGCCTAGACCAGACCCTCTCTGGTTCGGAATTCCTTCTAAGCTGAATAAAATTGCCTGTAAATAGCAAATAAATAAATAAATAGATTAATAAAGGAATAAATGCGTCATGGGAGTGAATGTATTAAAAGAGTATTATGTAGTGTGTATGTGTTTACGGGCTCCTGGGCTAAGGGTGGCCAGGGAGATGCGTCCGTGTAAATGACTGCATAAATTCTCGACGCATGCATGTAAACCCCAATTTTATTCGCGTTATTCCGCATGAAAGCGCCTCTCATCCTACCTTCCCCACCCCTCCCCAACCCTTCCCTTCCCTCCCCACTTGTTCTCTCCCTCCCTTCACTCCTCTTTCCTCCCCCCCTCCTCCCGATCCTCCCCCCCTCCTCCCGATCCTCCCCTTCCTCCATTCCCCGCTTGCCTTCTTCCATTTTCTTTTTCTTTTTCTTTTTTTTATGTGTCCGACTCCGGGCATAGGCTTCACAGCCTGCTATCAAGGCCCAGCAGTCCTACATACCATACACCTCTACATGTCACCACTTCGGCGCTAACACCCACCGTCCATATTGAATACATGCTAGGGCCGTCTCATACAGGACTGGTGTATTGGTATTAGCGGGGTATTTTTACGACATGTCGGCGGGTCTTCTGGTAGATCAGTAAAGCCTGATTTAATGAAATTCAAATCCTTAAACTGTTCCCTGCCCCAGCCGGGATTCGAACCTGGGTCCATTAGGACTGCAGGCCACCCCTCTACCGATTGAGCCACAGCATGTACCCATTCCTCCTCTCTTTACCCTATCTCATTTCCTTTCCTTCCGTCTTCTCACCTCTCTCCCTGTATCTCTCTCACATGTCTGCCATCTTTTCTCCCCCCCCTTATCTCCCCAGCTTCCCTCCATCATCTTTCCACATCCTTCTCCATCGCCTTTCTTCTCCACTCTCTCATTCTGCATCTCCATCCATTCATCCTCTACATTCTTCCCATACCATCCCCCTGCTCCCCATCACCCTGCCGCCTCTTCTCTCGAACCCACCGCATCCCCTCCCCATCTCCCCTTTCAGCACTTCATCCTCCCCCACTCTCACCCTCCCCCCGTCTACCTCCTCACCCCTCATCCCTCTTCCTCCTGTCCCTCACTCTTGCACATCCTGCCCCCTCAGTCCTCCCTTCCCTCTCATCCTTCTCTCTTCTCATTTCCCCCCTCCCCCTCTCCATAACCAACCCTCCTTCCCCACACCTTCACTTCCCCTCTGTCCTTCCAGTTCCTCTCCACATCTCTCTGTAATCCTCATCCCACTACCTTTCCCCCTCATCCTCTCACCCTCGTCCCTCCCACTTCCACATCCTCTCCTCTACCCTTCCCCCTCTACCTGCCTTGCCTCCTCCCCAGTACCTCCAGCTCCAGTCTTTCTTCCCCTGACCTCCACCTCCCATCACCTCCCCCTCCGCCTATTACCATCCCACCCTTCCCCCTTCCCACCCTCAACACGCAGATCCAGGCGCGTTTTTTGCATTTGTTTCACGCGGTGCATTTTATTTCGCGCTGTTCTGTTCCTCTTGCGTGTATATTTACATGTTTTCCCTGTCGCTACAAAATCCTTTTACTATAACTCAATTTTACTGCCTTCCATGGTTTTACTGCTGTTTTGTTTTTCGACTTTGTTTTCCGCATTTCTCTTATTGTTTCACGACCTTGTTTCATGTTTGACGAGTCTGTGTATTGGACTTGTTTATAGATTTTTATTTTTTTGTCTTTTTCTGGGGTTTGTTCAATATTTTATCTTATTACCCCGTCATTCTGTAATTTAGTGTATTAATTTATATGCCTGTATATTTATTGAGGAACGTGTTTACCTGATTTACTTTTTTCCACAATTCTCCTGCATTTTATGTTTTCACCTTTTTTTTTTTTCAGGGCAGTGTATGTATATGAATTTTCTTTTTCCAAGGCTTCTCCTGAATTTGTTTTCATTTCTCTCTCTCTCTCTCTCTCTCTCTCTCTCTTAAGAATCTTTGTACCAGAATCGCCCCAATTTCTTCCCATTGGTTTATGTAACATCTTTATTTATCCTCCGTTTTTTATATTGTCTTTATTATGTAAATAGAGGCGCAGTAAGGCAAACAAATAGCACAATTAACGTCAGCGCTCGGGATAACAGCGCCATCACCAGAAAATCCTATGACTAACGATAACCATAACAATAACGAAGCAGCGAGTTACATTAGCCAACCTCCCCCCCCCCTCCATGTCGCTAGTGACGTCATGCGAGAGAGATATGGCGTCCTTAGCCCTTCCCTCAAGTGGTCAAGTGGTAAGGGTTGTGTATCGTCTGACCGAAAGGACGTGAGATCAATTCAAAGCTGCAGTAGGGAATAGCTTGAAGATTCGAATTTCTTGAAACTAATCTTCATATGTTTTCCACAAGGCCTACTAATTATACCCTTGTCACTCTAACCTGGCCCAAAATTGCAGCCTCTCTGTCCTTAATACTGAGTTGTTGCAGGAGATTAATACTGTTTTGGCGCCACCGAGAAGAGCCGTAGTTTCATAGGTCATCCCTCAGTAGCCAGCAAACCCTAACCAGGAACCACGCTTGGATGGGATTATTACCGTGAATTATGTCTCATTAAATTCAGTTCCCTTGAAATAGACTTGAGTTTTTTCCTTCCTGGTCGGTTGAATCTTCATCTCGCGAGACTTCCGGTTCCATGGGGTTCTTTTTCTTGTGACCCCAACTCATCTCAACGTGAACTCGGTGAACTGCAGGCTGAAGAGTAGGGGAGAAGAGACTGGGGGAGGGAGAGGGAGGTGGTGTGGACGAGATGGAACAAGAGTGATGATAGAGAGGCTGTGAGTGATGTGATGGTTAATGAGAGAGAGAGAGAGAGAGAGAGGGGGGCGGGAGGTGTGGACGGTAGGGGATGGACAGGCTGTCAACGAAGGTGACATAGTTTTAGGCCCAACTGACATGACTTGTCGTTTGTCGCCCCGGTCCTCTCTCGCTTCGATGGCTACAGCAGCTTCTATATTTTTTATTTATTTTTACTTCTTCTCATCCATTGGTGAGAAAAATACCGGATAATGATGATGATGATAATGATGATGATGGTGGTGCTGGTGATGATGGTGGTGATGAGTTTTTTTTATGTATTTCCCGATGTCTTTTCCCATCCTAAGATGGGAGAAGTCACGATGATGATGCTGCTGATGATGGTAATAATGATGAAGATGATGATGATGATGATGGTGGTGGTGGTGGTGGTGGTGGTGGTGATATGTTTTTCTTTTCCTCTTTTTTTTAAGGAGGTAGACCATGGAAGTGAGGGAAGGAGAGATAAATGGAGATTAGATGTTGTATATATTATTTTTTTGAGGTCCGCTGCCATATCAAGGCCTTAATTTAGCAGAGTGATACACAGAATTTGTCCTTACTCATACTAACCAAGTACGAAGGAGGAAGGTGTGTGCAGAGAGAGAGAGAGGAGAGGGGGGAGATTCTTTAGTATTTACCAATTTGTATGTTATTTTATAAGCAGCATCTCTGCATCTGCCTGCATCGTCTCTCTCTCTCTCTCTCTCTCTCTCTCTCTCTCTCTCTCTCTCTCTCTCTCTCTCTCTCTCTCTATTTCTTATCTCCTCCATACGATGACTTTTTTCTTATTATATCCCGGCCATCACCATACAGTATATTGCAGTTTAGAAGACAAAAATAATAATGGAATAGTTAGATGCAGCCTCCTTAATTGAATAAACTCATCTAACAACAACGAAGATACGGGTCAGCGGATTGAAGAGATTTATTTGTGATGAGTTGGAGCCTCATGCACTCCTTCCTTCCACCGCCACCTCCCCGTCCTCTTCCCCTTCCAACCCACTTCCCTCCCCACCCGCACCCACATCCCTCTCTTTCCACACCCGCTTCCACATCCTTTCATTCTTCTCCTCACACCCTCTCTTTCCCTCCTTTTCCTTCTCCCTCTCCCCTCTCCTCCCCTTATCTCCCTTTTCCCCCTTCCCCTCCCCTTCCCCCTCCCCTCCCCTGCCCATCAGTTGCCAGTATACAAATGCCGAGTCAACATCAACTCTATACACAAGTTGCCGTAAAGTTTGTAGTGAGTTTACAAGACAAACACTCGGCACCTGGCAAATAAACACCAGCATCCACACGCAGCGTATTACGTACACACGGAGGGTGGTGTTTGTGTGAGGGGGTTAGAAATGGGGATGTGTGTGTGTGTGTGTGTGTGTGTGTGTGTGTGTGTGTGTGTGTGTGTGTGTGTGTGTGTGTGTGTTGGTGTGGGGATAGAAATGGTGGGGTGCTTGGGTGTGTTTTGAGTGAGAGTACATGTATGTGTGTGTGTGTGTGTGTGTGTGTGTGTGTGTGTGTGTGTGTGTTTGTACGTACGTACGTACGTGCGAGCTCTTCTGTTGAATAAATCGCTTAACAGTAGTAGTATTGAACGAAAAACAAAAGACGTACTTGTGGCAAAGTGGGAAAGGTTCTCTAAGGAAATCATCCTTCCAAGGCGTAATGGCAGTCAACACGTAGCGACATGCGTCCTTATTAGAGAGAGAGAGAGAGAGAGAGAGAAATAGAGAGAGAGAGAGAGAGAGAGAAATAGATAGATAGAGAAAGAGAGAGAGAGAGAGAGAAATAGATAGATAGAGAAAGAGAGAGAGAGAGAGAGAGAGAGAGAGAGAGAGAGAGGGGGAGGGATGGGGGGAAGTGGTGGAATAAAAGTGGGGGGAAGAGAATAGAAAAAAAAGAGGAAAACTAGAAAAGGGAGAGAAAGAAAATTAGAGAATATAAAGAAAATGAAGATGAAAATAAGAAGGATTATAACAGTGAGAGAATATAGAGAAATAAAAGACAGATGAAGCAAGGGGAGAAAAGAAACATACAGAGGAATCGAGGAAGAAGAGTGAACATTGTATATACAAAAATTCAAAAATGGAAGAAAACAGAAAAGTAAGACAGAACGAAAAAGGAAAAATAAAGAGGGAAAAGCGAGAGGAAAAATAAAGCTATAGAGAAAGTAATGAATAGAAAGGGGCATTAGACTGAAACAGAGATAAAAGAGCAAAGAAGAGGAGAAAAAGAAGAAAAAAAGAATAAGAAGACAGTACAGTCCCTCTATTTTACCATTTCAACACGATTTTTTTTTTCCTTCAGTCAGACATCGACCCTTGGGCTCTCCTTCCCACTACCCCCCTCCATTCTTACGCCACACCCCCTCACACTCCTCTTCCTTCCCATCCCTCCACTCCATTCGCCTCTTCCCTACTCCACCCTCCTCTCTTCCCATCGACTTCGCCACCCCCACCTTCCTTTCGTCCCTCATCCGCCTCCTCCCCACCCCTTCCCTTTACCTCCTGGTTGACTGAGCTGTAGTTGTTGTTGTTGTGGTGGTGGTGGTAGGGGGGGGTTTGTTGTTGTTGTTTTTGTTGTTGTTGTGGTGGTGGTGGTGTTTGTGTTGTGTGATCGTTGCTTTTGTTCTTGGTTTTTGTTGTTGGTAATAGCTGCTGTCGTGTCCCCAGGCTCATCTGAAATGTGAACCCAGTGGACTGCAGGCTTAAGTTACCCTTCTGCAGCCCTCCATCCTTACAGTGTGGGATATGGAAGTAGGTGAGGGACGATTGTATAACCAGGCAGTGGAGCCACCTGGTTGTATTGGTGCCACCATATGAAGGCGTCCCTCTCCAGCACCTGTTGATATTATTGTTTTAATTAGGAATGGTGATGGCTTAATTAAGTTTGTCATTATTGTTGTATTGGAGGTGAAATTGTTGCTAGTGATGGGGTAGTCTGAAAAATTAAACCAGTCTTTCAAACGCAGTGTGTCCAGGCATTTGTAAATGAACATATCTTGAAATTGGCTCTCAGTTATCTTGTTTTTATTTCTTCTTGGATGGAACAATCTTGCCGGCTTCTAGCTTTTGGTTCCTTCTTCCTTGCATTAAAAAAAAGTTATCTTCGTTTACCTTCTGAAAAATTAGAGAAGACGAAAAGTTAAGTATTCTTCACCGTTCACTCTCCGAAAAACAGCTTTGAGAAGTTTTAAAAGATTTCTTACCAAGTGAGTTGTAAAAGTACGAGGGACTGTGGGATTTTTTCAGCAAAATATTCCAGTAATTATGGAAAAGGTCGAAGTTAAGGACCTCAGTATATATTTTTTATTTCATTTATTTCTTTGTTCTCTTTTTCTCAAGATATTCTCAGAATTTCACTACTTTTTCCCCTCCTGTTTCGTTGTAAGTTATTTTTTGTGTTGATTTCTGTCTCAGCGCTCTTTAACTGGATGATATTTGTTGTTGAAATGTTTTCCTGTTGTGTTTTCAGTGTTCCTATTAGTGTTGATATAGATACATATGTAGATAGTTAGCTAGGTAGATAGACAGATATGTACAGTAGGTAGACAGATAGACAGAAATATAACCAGGTAGACAGATAGACAGACATATTAGTGTGATTAAAACTGATAGGCTTAGCTAGGTTATGACACTAGCATCTCCAGGCAACTCTGTCCCTACTCAGTAACGACTCCTCTTTTCACCCTTTCATGCATTCACTTTAATATTATGTTTTTCCCACTGATAAATACTGAATTTTTTAGTTGTTTTGTTCTTGTTTATCGGATACACATAAATACAGTTTGCCGTCTCTCTCTCTCTCTCTCTCTCTCTCTCTCTCTCTCTCTCTCTCTCTCTCTCTCTCTCTCTCTCTCTCTCTCTCACACACACACACACACACACACACACACACACACACACACACACACACACACACACACACACACACACACACACACACACACACACACACACACACACACACACACACACACGCCTTCCCCTAGTCTTGTTTAAACAGTCATACGGGCCTTGTCACCCTTCTGTCCATCCCTTGTTCCCTATCCCTCTGCCTTTAACTTTGCATGTAGGGATGTTCACCTCTTCTCTGGGACAGCCTCCTTTTTTATTTCACATTTTTTTCTTTTAGTCTTTTTATTTTCTTCACTCTTCTGTTTCTTTTCGTTTCTATACTCCTGTCTTTTGATTTTTAGGGCTATTTTATATTCTGTGTATATCCCAGTCGTCTCTATTTTTTCTGTTTCCCCTTTTCTTTTCTTTTATGATCCTGTCGTTTGATTTTTACCTCTGAATTTCTCCATCTGTATTTCCTATCTGTCTCCCTCTAATCTTCTCTCTCTCTCCTCCTAAACTCCTCTCTCTTTTCCTGTACTGCTGACTCAGTTATTTTTCTTCACTAATATTCTCGACATGACTGTCATTCGGTATTCAATTTATATTTTGTCTTCCTTCACTGATACTTGTCATCATATTGGTCTTCCTTTTTTCATATATTTTCTGTCCTCTCTCTCTCTCTCTCTCTCTCTCTCTCTCTCTCTCTCTCTCTCTCTCTCTCTCTCTCTCTCTCTCTCTCTCTCTCTCTCTCCATTATATTCCCACCATTATTTTTCTTGTCTCTAGATCGCCCATAGCCCCTCTCACTCCATTTCCCTCGTTCTTCTTCCCCATTTCCCTTCCCTCTCTGTCATTCTCCCTTTTTCCCATCCATCATCCTCTCTCCCTCACACACTTTTTCCCTGCCTTTATCTTGATCTTTTCACTGTTGTCCCTAGCAATATTTTTGGCCTGTTTTCAGAGTCTCAAGTTTTTTTTTTCGCATTTCAAGTCTACTTCCTCTGTTACTCTCTTTTTTTCAATTTGGTTTTCTCTTATCGTTCATTGTTGTTCTGAGACCTTTTTCACCGCACATTTCCTCCATTCAGGCTTAACTTTCTTTCCCCTCTTCCCCCTTCCTAGTCATCCTCTTGTGTGTTCTCTCTACTTCTCGACTCCCTATGTCTCTGACCATCATATCCTTGTTCTTCCTAGTACTTCCGACAACAACATCTTCCTCCTCGAGTCTTTCTTTATAGTTATTGGAACACCTGGAGTTGTGGCAAGATCAGTCAGTCACACCCTAAGAATTAACACACACACACACACACACACACACACACACACACACACACACACACACACACACACACACACACACACACACACACACACACACACACACACACACACACACACACACACACACCGCTCGCTGGTGCAGTGGTAACGTTCCCGCTTGCCAACTGGTGGACGGGAGTTCGCGCCTCGCTCAGGTTGCGAAAAGTTTCACTGACGAAGTGGGTGGTTACTGTCCCCCTTGAGCAAGGGGACGGGTGTATGCGTGTGTGAAGGTCACAGCCTTGCCCTTAGATCGGACTATATGAGCTCTCAGCTCCCTTCCGGAAGGGTAAAAGCTGACGATCACGACCATCAAGTGATCCTGACCGACCCGGTGAATTACACACACACACACACACACACACACACACACACACACACACACGGTATTTCATTCTAACATGGCTCTATATGACACGGCTCTATACGGCGCCTATCCTCTTCCCATCATTATCCAGTCCTTTTGTGTCTATTCATTTCCTCGAAAAATCCATCTTTTTTTTTTCTCTCTCCCCTCCCTATATCAACCCTCTCCCAGTCTTTGTCCTCTCTACTTCTCCACCAATTTTCCTCCCCAGATCACCAAAACTTAGTCACTCATTCCCTCCCCACCCTTCCCTTCTCCTCTTCCACCTCTTTAGTCACCCCCCACGCATTACCTTTAGGCTGTTCTTCCACTTTTTCCACGAACTGTCCTCTTAGTCTCCCCTTCCCTCAGGCCTTCCCTTCCTCCCTCTTCCTTGTCAGCTGTCCACTCCTTATTCTCCCCAAATCCCCTCCGAGCCCTACGCCCCCTCCCTCCTCCCCATCAGCTCAGCCGGCGAGGAAGGACGCCCATAAAACACTCCTCTCTCTCGAAAAGCCCCGGAAACGACCTCTCATATATATACGTGATACAATTTGTCGTCGAGGCCAGAATTTAGCCTGGGTAGTTTTCTGCATTTTGAGTTGATGCTGTATATTGCTGAGAAGGGGAGATGTGAGGAAGGAGATGGGGAAGGTTAGGGAGAGAAGTGGGAGGAGAGGAGAGTGACAGGAAGGTTAAGGAGGGAACTGAGAGGAGAGGAGGCAGATTGCTGTGAAGAGAGCCGAGAGATTGGGGAAAAACCTGAGGATACAGGGAGAAGATTCGAGAGATGAGGAGACATGAGGAAAGGAAAAAGGGGAAGAATCTTGTAAGAGCAGGGAAGAGGGAGATAGATCAGAGGAGGGGATAAAAATGAGGAAGTAACTTTGTAGAGGAAGAAGGGGAGGATGATGTAAAAGGGAGAAGGGGGAGGTAGATTGGAGGAAGAAGGGGAGGATGACGTAGGAAGGGAGAAGGGGGAGGGAAGGTAGACTGGAGGAGGGGAGGTGAATGGGGAGATAACTGTGTACAGGAAGTTGCTGTATTGTTATGGGTATGGCTGTTGTGAGTGACGGTAGGGAAGAGAAGGAGAATAGAGAGGAAATGGAGAGGGAGGAAGCATTTTGTGAGAGATAAGGAGGAGGAGGAGGAGGAGGAGGAGGAAGAAGAAGAGGAAGAAGGGGAGGAAGAGGAAAAGAAACAGGAGGAGAAGGAGGAGGAGGAATAATTTAATACCTTTCGACTACACGAGGATCATGAAAACAGACAATCAGTTTTTCTAAGCTCCAGTCCTCCCCTAGTATACGACCCCAAACCGTCAGTGTTATGTCCAGGTCCCCAAGTGTACTGCTAGGTGAATAGGGAGAGAGAGAACAAGCTTTATCGATGAGTCTGACCGGCCAAGAAGGGAGGTGATGAGGGGAGGGAGAGAGGAATGAATTATGTATTAATGTATTTGCCCGAGTACGTCTTTTTTTTTTTTAATGCTGCCAGGCGATTTTAATATATATATATATATATATATATATATATATATATATAGAGAGAGAGAGAGAGAGAGAGTACAGTAATGAATAGAGAAGCAGGCAAGTAGCTGGGAGGCAAGTAGGTAGACGCGAAAAAAAGCAAGAAAAAAACTGCTACCCTTCAATGTACGTGATATATGACGGAATTATAGTTCACGAATGGCTGGCTGCTGTCTATGGATCGCTCTCTCTCTCTCTCTCTCTCTCTCTCTCTCTCTCTCTTAATTTCCTCACCAATAACTCGCCCAAGAAAAAAAAATCTCACCTCGATCAGGCGTTGGCCACAAAAAAAAAAAAAGAAAAAAAAGAACCTAGTTTGGCCCCACCACATCAAAGCACGGCCCATGAAACCGAAAAATTATGCAAAAATAAAAAAGAAGTATTAAATTAACCAGCCTTGGGTCATTACGGATTAATTACCCTAATCAAAGGCTTTTAAAAGAGGTCGTTTGCAGCCACTAATCACGCCGGGGGAAAGGGAAACATGGGATTTTTTTAGACAAGCTGGTAAGTCGGTGTTTTTCTGAATTTTCTAAAAAGAGATAAATGATTGTGTGAAATGTGGCTATTATCTTTTCTAATTACTTTAAGGCTGTAATTGTCAGGGTAAAAAGTATATAATTACATTGTTATTTTGGGGGTTCTGTCTGCCGGTTTCTAAAATGAAACGGTTGTTGTTGTTATTATTATTGTTATTATTATTATTATTATTATTACTACTACTACTGTATTATTATTAATATTATTATTATTAGTAGTAGTAGTAGTAGTAGCAGCAGCAGTGTTAATAATAATAATAATAATTATTAATAATAGTAATAATAATAATAATAATAATACCAGAGAGAGAGAGAGAGAGAGAGAGAGAGTTATTGCAGGCTATATTAAATTCCAAATACCCCATCATGCCCATCATAATACGCCCAGCTTTGAATAACCACTGAAACTCGGGTGAATATTCTGAAAAATTTATCTTATTCATTCCATTAAAAATTCCTATTATAGTTTTAAAATTTCTACATCCGTATTATATATTAGGGGAAAAGTATGAAGTAGGTCCGAATAATGAGAATAATGATCATCGCTCTAGGAATAAATACAAATAAATACAATTGAATACAAATACATGAATGCATATACAGCCTCCACATTTTATCAGTTGCACACAGTTCGCAGGGTTGTTGTTGTTGTTGTTGTTGTTAACCAAATCAGCATACTGTGATGTTAACTCTGGTTGTTTGTTTTGATTCTCGTTGAAGATACTGACATTTTTATTTGTCCGAAACTTTACTGCAAATGTATCAGTTTCGCTAAATGTAATCTGTTTGTTTAGTATATTGGCTATCAGTTTATATATTGTCCTCATAAGCGGAAATATTTATGGATGAAGGAGAGCATTAAATGGGTTTGATTATTAAGACATAGTTGCTCTCTACTGCGCATACAACATAGATAAAAGTTTTCCCATTTTCGCTTTTTAACTTATATTTACACCCCCCTCCCGATAGTTATCCTGGACACTAAACAGACAGCAAATACATGAAATATTCACCAAAACTGTCTTTTTTTCCCATAATTATGAGACAAATGATGCTGCGTCGGTGAAATTTGTAGGCAAACGTGAATGCACCTGAGAGCGTCTTGGCCTGTGTTGTTTGCGTCTTGCCGGTGGGGTGAGATTACGGTGATTTTTCCTTTACGAGCGTCCATAATACTCTCGTCGTAGCTAATGTTGGTGTCCACAAGGGCTCAGGGAGAAATGAAAGTACAGTGAAAACGATTTTGTGCACAGGATCTCCCATAAGCCTTAAAATTGTGTGGTAAAAAGAATGAAAACAGCAAGTCGACGCTAGGCTCACACGCTCGTTCTGCTGCCCTATGACTTGGTTGTTTTGTTTACGTTGTTATATTCGGTAGATACGAATATACTTCATTGGCATTCGGCAAGGCTATTTACGCTTTTTTTTTTTTTTTCAATAACATATAAGACTAGCACTGTATGGAGCTTTAATACTATACATTTAATAGGGGTTTTTCTCCACAGCAGTTTAATTTTGGGCACTTAATTAGACAAATCGCCAGGACCGCCTCAACATGCCAGCAATATCATTCTTTATTTTCCTGTCCATACGGATTTTTAGAAATATTTAGAGTGCTATTACCTGAGATATTATGATTATAATATCCCTATGATAATGAGGCATAGGGAATAATTAATGTAACAAATAAATAAGTAAATATAAATACTCTATGTAAGCGATCGACAGTGGACTCTAGTTAGTTATCGAAACAAAAATAATAACACAAATATCAATAGGCCTACTCGAAATTGCACGATCTTCTCAAAAAAATCTCTCTCTCTCTCTCTCTCTCTCTCTCTCTCTCTCTCTCTCTCTCTACGTACACACGAAGATAACAACTTGTGCTCCGAGCGGGTACTGAAGATAATATTCACTTGTGCCTTCTGAGCTGTGGGTCGTGTCGAGAAGGTACTGTAGCTGAGTTACTTTGGTTAAGAGAGAGAGAGAGAGAGAGAGAGAGAGAGAGAGAGAGAGAGAGAGAAAGCGAGGGGGGGAGGGGCAAGGAGCAAAGGTTATAAAGTTGGATGGATGGAGATGGAGGAGGATCAAGTAAGTGATGACTGCGAAAAAGTAAAGGAATAAAAGAAGCAAGGGATCAGAGAGAGAGAGAGAGAGAGAGAGAGAGAGAGAGAGAGAGGTTATAAAGTTAGCCTAGATGGATAGAGACGGAAGAGGATCAAGTAGGCTGAACCTTGACTGCGAAAAACTACAGGGATAAAGGAGAATGTGAGGCAATTTTGTGGAGAGAGAGAGAGAGAAAGAGAGAGAGACCGTTAGCTGTAGTGCAAGAAAAATTGGGAATAAATGTGTTTGCCTTGATGCATGCTGCCCTTCCTTTAACCCCATCTATTCAGGTCCACCTTTAAATTTTATCCTTATTATTGTGAACTCTACGATTTTATTCAGCTTAGGAATGACCTCTCGTACAAGAGTGGTTCATGTCGCTGAAATCCAACCTCTCTCTAACCTCTGTCTAACCGACGCCTCTCTCCCAAGATGAATAATGCGTCTGAAGTTAGTCTGGCTAGAATATTATGAAAGTGGGCAATTGTACAGAAGAGGTTGAACAAACACCAGATGATTTTTTTATTTAAAGTGAAGGGGTTGCCCAAGAAATCATATTGATAACTGTTTTCATTATTTTTGTTATCTCTGGATGATTTCACAGAGACTCCTTCCTAGTTGACCCCCTTCATTCCGATAACATGCAATTTTTTTTTTAATATTTGTTCGTGCTGTCAGACGATTTTATTCAGCTTGGGGAGATATCAGGGTGTGACTGGGTTAGACCATGTGAACTAACGGTAGCCCAGACCTTTACCTCCATACCTCGAAAAGGAAAAAATTGGAATGGCTTTTATCATTTCATCCCTTATATCGAAAAGTAAAGAAATTCCACCATTCGCAAAACAGTGAAATCCAGCGACATCCACCCTGACGCTTATTCTCTTACCATTTCCCATCCCGAGGAAATCTGTCGTCCAATTAGAAAAGAAGGGAAAAGTTTGCTCATTATGGATATTTTCTCAGCCCAGTTATGAAATTTCTCTCCACTCTTTCTTCTCCTCCCCTCCCTCGCCCTCCCGAACACCCCATCGGGGCTTTGTTATTGTGTGCTGTTAATGAGGCCTGGGTGGGAGCTGAATTGTTAGATTGCTGTTCATATCATTGTTAGGTCGGGATGTGAATGTAGGTGGGTTTGGGATGGCAGGTATGGTTGGGTGTGATTGTGGATGGTTGTGTGTGTGGTGGGGAGAAGGAATTGTATGTGCACGTGCGGCCACAGATTGCTACCCTGCTTCAGCCAGGTCGCATAGCTTTTTCCTGGGGATGCGTGAGAAAATATACTGTACTGTCGAAATACTCCTTACAGGGTCTTACATTTAGTGAAGACGACTAAAGAGAAGGGGTTGATGAGGCATGGAGGCCAGGAATCCCGCTGTCTGTGAATGATTTATCGCACAAAAGTAGCAGAGTCCACATTTCAGCGTCTTATACCGGAGCTGGGTAAGACGAATGGCATGTTTGAAGAAAAATCAAGTTTATATCCTACGGTATGTTGTCCAGTGACTGTATGACTGAAACCCATTTTGGATGTTTAACCAGTGAAAGAATCCCGGGTACTGCACATATCGACACACATGCAGCATCAGCGAAGCGATGCAGGAATGCTATTTCATTTTTACCACCACCACCCCTTCCTTCACCATCAGCACCACCACCCCTTCCCTCACAATCAGCACCACCATCCCTGCTTATCCCGTGCCATTGACGCCTGGCTCAGAGGCATTCCGTCCCCCACGAATATTTTCATCACGGGACCCGCCGCCTGGTATTGACCCCGCTTTTCCGTCCTGCTCGTCGTGGAGGCTGTTAGGAGGGCTTAAGGCTGGCGGAGAGGGGCGTGAATGGCCTGTAATTAGCCGGAACCTTTGGGTGATTAAGGTGGTAATTGCCTTGATGCTCGGTGGATTTTTTTTTTTTTTTTTTTTTGGATCGTCCTGATGCTTGGTTGCGCACAGGGGTTGGGGAGGATAGTGCTTTGTGTGTGTGTGTGTGTGTGTGTGTGTGTGTGTGTGTGTGTGTGTGTGTGTGTGTGTGTGTGTGTGTGTGTGTGAGAGAGAGAGAGAGAGAGAGAGAGAGAGCTCGTCGACCCAGAAAAAGAAAATGGAGATAACAGTGGTATAAGTTCTATTTGACCCCTGCCTTATGACACCCCTGGGACATCTCGAGTAGCCACCCTCTCCAATGTCTCTTCGATCTCACAGCTGCACAGATGGCCTTTGCTAGGATGACATAGGACGGGATGAAGATGGCAGGATAGAGTTATGAAGAATGGAAGGAAGTATGGAAGTTTTATTATTATTATCATTTTTCTTCTTCTTCCTCCTCTTATTATTATTATTATTATTATTATTATTATTATTACTATTATTGTTAATGTTTGAATTTTGATTTTGTAACCTATGTTTTTTTTCTGCCCTCACGATTTTTTTTTTTAGTCTTAGGACAAATCAGGTTGTACAGAGGCTGAAGACTTAATGACTTAAGAATATTCTGTCTATCTGTCTGTCTGTCTCTCTCTCTCTCTCTCTCTCTCTCTCTCTCTCTCTCTCTCTCTCTCACACACACACACACACACACACACACACACACACACACACACACACACACACACACGCACGCACGCACGCACGCACACACACACACACACACACACACACACACACACACACACACACACACACACACACACACACACACACACACACACACACACACACACACACACACACACACACATTTTTTTATCGAGAAAAGGTGCACCAAGATCTCTCCCAAATTTTTATATTTTCACCCCTACTCATAAAACACTGTGGTTATGATCGGCTAAAAGCGCCCAGTGTTTTATTTAAGCTTCACCCTATCCCTGGTACCATACTAAATTATCAGCCGCTGTTCACTGGATTTGGGGCTGACACGTGTGGCATTGTCCTGCGCCGACATGGCATTCGTTCCTGTGTGTTGCCGTTTGGGTTGTTTTTATGGTATTGAGAGGTGGATATCACAGGTATTTAGTGAGTCATTATTATTATTTTTTTTTTTCGCTTCAGAAATTTTTGGATGAGAGGGCCATGCTTAGTCTTAGTTTAAAGAGGTATAAGGAGGCTCTGAGCACCTCTTACTTGGGAGTTTATTTTGCTCTCGACATCGTAATATTCTCGTATGTTATTTCTATGTATTTAATAACTGTAAAGTGACCCTTAGTGATATACCGGTGTAAAAGGTGTAGTGTTCGTCATTATTTGGGCAGGAACAGGTATTACAAAGTCCCCAGGCCACCTAAATATGACACATAGCATACTGGTGTCACATCCGTTTATATTGCTGTATTCGTACCAGTCGTGGACGGGATTATTCAAGCAGTGTTAAATGTTTTCTTATCCAGCCTCCTTAAATAAAGTCATCAGCCCGTGTGAATCTGCTGCTGGACAGAGACCTTTCCCAACACTCATCTGGTGTATAAGTTGCTCGTTTGTTCCATCCCAATCCCAGAAATTCACGAACTTTAAACCTCCATTTGGTCTCCTGTCTATCTATTGCCCCCCCCAGTGGTTTAATATACTGTTCACGTAAGAAAAGGTACATGCCTATCATTTCGGTTCTTGTCAATAATTTTTCGTGGAAGACCAAACTTTTCAGTTCCTGTAAGAATTTTTTTTTTTTTTCGTTATGTGTCAGGTTCGTAATTTTTAGACATTATATTAAAACAGCACCGTACATTTATTCCCGAAATTGGTCAGCCAGAATCGTTGCCCCTCTGATTCCCGCCAGCTCTTTCATGCACTCGACATCCCAGCCCCCGTTGGTCATCCGCACAAATCACTCTTTTTTTAAATTCAATTCTTCCCGTATACATTTTTTCCCCTAGTGATATATGTACATTTTTGTGACCACGCGAGCCTGTTTGATTCGCAGGTGATGCGGAGTGATTAGCGATGGGGCGGGATGGGGGTGGAGTGGGGTGGGGTGGGGTGGGGTGGGGTGGGTTAGGGCGGATGGGATGGCGTAGGGGTGTCATGGAGGAATAGGGGATGAGGGAGTGATGTTGGGTGGGATGAAGGTGCCATGGAAGGATGGGGCGAAGTTGAGTGGGATGGGGACTGAAGGAGGGATGGGACGGGGTGGAAGGGAGGAGTGTCCTGGAGGATTGGGGTGGGTGGTGGGGTGACGTGTGCTGGGGTGAGGGTGTCATGGAGGGCTGGTGCTGTTTCATGGTGATTGGCCTATCGTCGGATCATGACTGCCATACCCGCCGGCTGATTGTTCACTCGCCCAAATATTGTCGAGGGAAAAAATGCGAATATATTTGACGGTCATTTCACAGGATGACACCATATTGCTCATTGATTTTCGCTGGCTGGTAGTCGTCACTTTTTGTATATTTGTGTACCGTGAGCCTCGATGATTTGGGAACAGTTTTGCCTGCGAGGGAAAAAATTATGTATTCATTGATATATTTATGGATGGACGTTTCCCGTCGCAAGGGCAGTCTTTTGCTGTAGGTCAAGGACGCCTGGCTCAAGCTTGTGTAGGTGTTGGATATTGCAATTATTTCCCTCCCTAAGGTAATGCTCATTCGGTAGCTAAAATTTAAAATATCCTTTTTTCTCTTCATTTATGATATGCACTGGTCTTTCATTGTTTGTCTTATCCTTGCGTTGAGTACCGTACCGTAAATATACAGAAACAGATAGATATACATAGAGAGACATAGACAGACAAACATACACACACACACACACACACACACACACACACACACACACACACACACATATATATATATATATATATATATATATATATATATATATACATTGTTACGGAACAGAGAAAACTGTCCCGCAAGTTCCAGGTTCAAAACAAAAGAGTTAGGTAAAATTACAAGTTAAAGTTTAATGCTCAAACTAACAACTAAACATTCAGGACTCATAAGGATAATGTAATGGCAAAAAACAGGTTAATATATGGTTAACTGCAATAGCCTCTATTAACACGAAATTAGCAAGAGTAAATTTATCTAAGTCAGCCCTGATAAAATGAGAAAACCAGATAATACTCAGTGAATGCAAGATATATTATTACAGATACAAAATATTATTACCACTGGCTGACAATATGAATTACAAAAACTTTACTAGGCCTACGAATCAACACCTTATGCTATACAGTACAAGAACAAAATGTAATAACACTTATACTCAAATTACACAGCTGCTAGATGGTTGGAGACTTCCTGAGAACTCACAATAATAACAACTGTACAGGGGAGGACAGAGATGTGAGCAAAATGAGGAGTAGATCTAAGTGGCAATTAATGCAGAGACTGAGCTCATTATATAGGGGCCGGCAGAGCTTGATACAACTTGTAAGAAGGATGCGCAAATGAAGCCATAGGGGACAAAGAGTTGACAATCCTGCTCTGAACAACAGAAAGAACGACTTACTCTACTATAAGGGTAGAAGGGGGGAGTGAGGTAGAACACGCTCGTGATCAAACATGCAGCATACTGTACGTTAGAATTACACAAAGGATGATGAAATCATAGGCTATGTAACACCTCCCCACAAAAGAAAAAGAAATTTACAAAGGAAATTTCTTATTACTCTAAAACAATCTGTCTAAAGTCTAGATAAGCAATCTGCAATAACATTTTCTTTCCCCTTGACATGTTGTATGTCTAATGAATACTCCTGAAGAAGTAGACTCCATCTTGTCAATCTCTGATTTTTATCTTTAAACTTACTACGGAATTTCAGTGGGTTATGATCGGTATAAATGACTATGAGGTCAAAACCAGAACACAAATAAAATGAAAAATGCTGTAAACCCAAAATCAAGGCCAAAAGCTCTTTCTCAATAGTTGAGTAGTTCTTTTGAGGTGGAGTGAACTTCTTACTGTAATAAGATACAGGGTGTTCAATACCCTGATCATCCTCTTGCAGCAAAACAGCCCCAGCTCCTGTATCACTTGCGTCAACAGCCATCTTAAAAGGCTTAGCAAAATTTGGAGTAGCGAGCACTGGCTGACTTAATAGGATAGCTTTAAGTTTGCTGAAAGAGGATTCACAGTTATCGGTCCAGACAAATTTAACTCCCTTTTGCAGTAGGTCTGTAAGTGGTGATACAAGAATTGAAAAGTTAAGAACAAATCTCCTGTAATAACCTACCATTCCCAAAAATCTTTGTAGCTCTTTCCTACTTTTAGGTCTGGGAAGATCACTTATAACCTGAACCTTAGCTGCTGGTGGTGCAACATGTCCATCACCAATTACGTACCCAGGGTACTGAACTTTAGCTTGACCAAACTCACACTTTGATAAATTAGCTACAAGATTAGCCTGAACCAAACGCTCAAGAAATTTACTGACATGGAATAGGTGATCTTTCCAGTTCTCACTGAAGATTAATACATCATCAATATAAACAACACACCCTGCCAAACCCTCTGTTACAACATTGATGAGCTTCTGAAATGTGGCTGGTGCATTCTTCATACCATATTGCATTACAGAACATGCAAAAGTCTTTCCTAGTGTTACAAAACATGAGATCTCCCTAGCACGTTCAGTCATAGGTACTTGCCAGTATCCCTTTAACAAATCAAACTTACTTATGTACCTAGCCTTTCCGATGTTGTCTATGCAATCTTCCACGCAAGGGAGAGGGTAAGTGTCTGTTTTGGTTATCTGATTAACACATCTGTAGTCGATGCAAAGCCGCTGTGACCCACCTGGCTTAGGGACTAGAGTGACAGGAAAACTCCACTCGCTCTGACAGGGCTCAATCATCTTGTGGTCCAACAGGTAGCCAAGCTCCTTCTGGATGAGAGGAACTTTCACTGGGTTCACACAGTAAGGAGGCAATTTAATTGGCTTTGCGTCTCCAACATCGACATCATGCATCAACACAGTGGTTCTTCCTGGAGTGGCACGGAACACTTGCGGGTACTCCTGCAGTAATGACGAAAACTCCTGCCTTTCCTCGGGAGGTAGATGAGAAAGCTTAGTCTGGAGATCATTCATGATATCAGGATTCTTCCCCAAACTATCACTCAGGCTCATGCTGCATGGGAGAGCTTCACTTGCAGACTCGGGTGGAACAGCTACAGTGCAGACTGGGTTATTTTCGTCCCGACTGTGATATAACTTTATCATGTTGATGTGACAAAGTTGCTTGTTCTTTCTGCGATCTGGTGTGGCGATGACATAGTTGATATCACTGAGTTTCTTCTCCACGAAATAAGGACCACTAAACTTGGCTTGAAGAGGTTGCCCATGAACTGGTAGCAGAATCAAAACCTGATCTCCTGGCCGAAAGTGGCGTAACCTGGACTTCTTATCATACCAAGTCTTCATCTTCTCCTGAGCAGCTCCTAATTTCTCTCTCGCCAGCTGTAAAGCAGTGAACAGCCGTTCTTTGAACTTCATCACATACTCCAGCAGGTTGACGTCATCTTCCTCCGACAGCCAGCATTCCTTGAGTAGCTTAAGGGGTCCTCTTACTTCATGGCCAAATAGTAGTTCAAAAGGTAGAAGCCCAGTGATTCATTTGGAGATTCTCTTGCGGCAAATACAACGAATGGAAGACCTTTATCCCAGTCTTTCTGATGTTCCAAACAGTATTTCTTGAGCATCGATTTGAGTGTTTGATGATATCTCTCCAACGCTCCTTGAGTCTGGGGATGGTAAGCTGAAGACGTGATCTGGGTTATGCCCAACTCTTTCAGAGACTGCTTGAAAACATTTGACATGAAATTACTTCCCCTGTCTGACTGTACCTCCTTGGGCAGACCAAACTTGGTGAAGCACCCCAGCATTTCCTTAACCACGTTCTTTGCTGAGATATTTGTAAGTGGAATGGCTTCAGGATAACTAGTAGCCATATCAATCAGGGTCAACACATAAGAAAATCCTGAAGAAGTCTTAGGAAGAGGGCCCACAATATCCACCAACACACGGGTGAATGGCGCCTCAAAAGGAGGAATGGGAACTAGAGGTGCAACCTTTTCGGTCTGATTACACTTCCCCACAACTTGACAGGTGTGACAAGACTTACAATACCAGGAAACATCTCTGAAGATACCTGGCCAGTAGAAGTGTTTCAAAATGCGTGCCACAGTCTTCCTAACTCCAAGGTGTCTTGCCAAACTGGAATCATGAGCCACTCTAATGATATCCTGCCTACAAACACGAGGGATGACAACTTGATGTACAACCTCCCATTCACAGTCGGCTGATGCTGTTGGGGGTCTCCACTTCCTCATAAGTACTCCTGACTTTATATAATAACAAGTAGAAGCACCAGCTGACTCTTCCTCACTGCAAGCAGAGTTAGCTAGACCTTTCAACTCAGGGTCAGCAACCTGCAACTCAACCAACTCTTGACGAGACAAATTATCAAGACTACGGGGTACTGCCTCATCTGGTGAGTGGTCCAAATTAGCAAGAAAAGTGTCAGCTAGGATAACATCATCATCATCATTATCCTCTAAGTCACCAGTAACTTTAGACTTAGCCCTAGTGACAGCACATGCAGAGAACACATCAGGGACATCACAATCCTGGGTCGCAGCCACTGGCTCACTAGACAACTGAGGAGCTGGACACACTTGACTTCCACCAATATCATTTCCAAGTAAGAAAGTTACACCTGACATTGGGAGTGTCTCAACCAACCCAACCCTAACGGAACCATTAACAAAACCAGACTCTAAATTCACTCTGCACAGAGGGACAGAGAAGTAATTATTCCCTACACCTTGTAAGATTACAGTTTCATCAGAGGAATTAACATTAGAGCCTAGAACACTGGTCAGCATAAGGGATTGGCAAGCACCTGTATCACGATATATTTTAACTGATTTCCTGTCATTACTGTCCAGAGGACTGACAAAACCATCAGACAGGAAATTAGCACATGAACTCTTGAGAGTGTCACCCACGTTACTGCTCAAAAGAGGAGCTCCATCATGAGAATTTATTTTACCCCTCAAAGCAGGTTCAGTTAACTCAGTTAAAGAATTCTGGGAACTCTCAAGGGTGGACACTAGACCAATTGACTGAATATTTAAAGACTCCTTTTTGTTCACATCACGCTGTCTCCTGAAACATTTCTCCGTAGTATGACCAAGCTTACTACAATAAGTACATTTACTTTTCTGAAATCTGGAGGTGAAGCTGGTATTTACTTCCTGAGAAACATCATCTTTATTCTCTTTCCTGTTACCTGTACTCTGAGTAGAGGCAACGTACTTACTCTCAGCTTTCCTTTTTTCTCTAGAATATCTCTTGTGAGTGAGAACATATTCATCAGCTAAAACTGCAGCATCAGACAAATTATCTATTCTTTTCTCATTAAGATATAGGCTTACATCATTATTAATACACCTTTTGAAGTCCTCCAGCAAAATCATCTGCTTAAATTTACCAAAATCAGAATCCACATTCTTTGAATTTAACCACTGCTCTAACAGATCTTCTTTGATTTTTGCATACTCAACATGGGATTGCTTATCTTGCTTATAAGTTGTCCTAAATTTTACTCTATAGGCTTCAGGAACAAGCTCATAGGCCTTAAGAATCAAGCTCTTAACTACATCATAATTATCAGATTGATCCTGAGGCAAAGATGCATAAGTTACTTGAGCTTTACCGATGAGAACAGTTTGAAGGAGTACTGGCCAATACTTTTTGGGCCAATTAAAACCTGTAGCTACCCTCTCAAACAACTGAAAATACTTTGTTAAATCAGATTCATTAAAAGGAGGGACAAGTTTAACATTTTTAGCCACATCAAAATCATCAGAGCTAGATGATCCAGTTCCACCTTGTTTCATGCGATACTCATGGTCTGCCTGAATCCTAGCAAGTTCAATTTGTGCCTGAGCCTGTACCTGTGCCTCCTGAATACGAGCCTGAGATTCAGCCTCCTTAGCATTTGCCTGAAATTCAGCCTCCTGAATACGAGCCTGAGACTCCGCCTCCTTAGCCTGAGACTCAGCCTCCTTAGCACGTGCCTGAAACTCAGCCTCCTTAACACGAGCCTCCTGCAGAGCTAGCTGTAACTTAGCTATTTCAATCTGCGTTTGCTCATTTGGAGGAGTTACATTAAACAAGCTTTTATTAATCATGCCAACAATTTGATATTTAGAATGATGAGAGTGAACTGCAATTCCCAATTGTTGAGCAACAAGCTTAAGTTCATTCTTTGTTCTGTTTTCTACATCACACACTGTTTGCACATTTGACAAAAAATCTTTGGCTTCATCAAGTGTAGTAATAGTAGACATCATGAATAGATCACAGTCACAAAATATCAAGCAATATCCTTATGATAATATCCTGAATATCCTGATAAGAGGTCGCCAAATTTATATTACGGAACAGAGAAAACTGTCCCGCAAGTTCCAGGTTCAAAACAAAAGAGTTAGGTAAAATTACAAGTTAAAGTTTAATGCTCAAACTAACAACTAAACATTCAGGACTCATAAGGATAATGTAATGGCAAAAAACAGGTTAAATATATGGTTAACTGCAATAGCCTCTATTAACACGAAATTAGCAAGAGTAAATTTATCTAAGTCAGCCCTGATAAAATTAGAAAACCAGATAATACTCAGTGAATGCAAGATATATTATTACAGATACAAATTATTATTACCAATGGCTGACAGTATGAATTACAAAAACTTTACTAGGCCTACGAATCAACACCTTATGCTATACAGTACAAGAACAAAATGTAATAACACTTATACTCAAATTACACAGCTGCTAGATGGTTGGAGACTTCCTGAGAACTCACAATAATAACAACTGTACAGGGGAGGACAGAGATGTGAGCAAAATGAGGAGTAGATCTAAGTGGCAATTAATGCAGAGACTGAGCTCATTATATAGGGGCCGGCAGAGCTTGATACAACTTGTAAGAAGGACGCGCAAATGAAGCCATAGGGACAAAGAGCTGACAATCCTGCTCTAAACAACAGAAAGAACGACTTACTCTACTATAAGGGTAGAAGGGGGGAGTGAGGTAGAACACGCTCGTGATCAAACATGCAGCATACTGTACGTTAGAATTACACAAAGGATGATGAAATCATAGGCTATGTAACAATATATATCTATCTATATATATATATATATATATATATATATATATATATATATATATATATATATATATATATATATACTGTATGTGTGTGTGTGTGTGTGTGTGTGTGTGTGTGTGTGTGTGTATGTTTGTCTGTCTATATTCGCCGGCTCAGACGTACAGAAATGACAATGATTAGGTGGATGTGCAGTGCGTCCCTGCGTCCAAGACCTGGAGGGGCTGGGTTTACAATGAAAGAGTTGAGAGGTAGGATGGGACTGGAGTGTATTGGTGTTGTGATGAGGGGAGGTAGATTGAGGTGGTTTGGACATGTGGAGAGGATGGGGGATGATAATTGGGTGAGGAAAGTGAGAAGTGTTAGTATTGGGGGTGGGGTTATGAGGAGTAGACCGAGAAAGACTTGGGACGAGGTCATTAAGTGTGATCTTAGGGTTAAGGGACTGAACAGGGAGGCTGCAATGGATCGTGCAGCGTGGAGAGCCGCCATTAGGTGACCAAGGCCGACACATGCAAGCATGTTGGAGCCTTTAAAAACGAAAACGAAAACGAAAACGATATACAGATAGACAGATATAAACACACAAACGTAGGGTATAGGCAAAAAGACTAAAGACCGAAAAGCCACACTTACAGAGACTGAAGAAAATGACATAATACACAACTAGACAGACAAACAGAGGGGGAGAGAGAGAGAGAGAGAGAGAGAGGAGAGGAGAGGAGAGGACAGCCCTGTCTCCCGTCTCCTCTCCCTGACCATTACTGACAGCCATTCCTATTTATTGGCCCGTGAACCTCAGACACACTATGGCATTTGTTGATCTGTGTGTGTGTGTGTGTGTGTGTGTGTGTCATTCAGCCCGTGTATTGTATAGAGTGCATCTCTTTGTGTATTCGTGCCAATGCGTTTGTGCCTTCCTTTTTCCCCGTGCATGCATGTATGCATGTACGTTATGTATGTATGTATATATGTATATATGTTTGTTTCCCTGGTATCATGTTGGCTTGTGCAGTATCTGTCAGTTTTGTGTGACCGGCAGTGTTTGTGAGGTTCGTGAGTGTCTGTGAAGTGTGTGGAAGACTGTGTGATGTATGTAAGGTATAATAATGTATTTTGTGTAGTCTTTGCTGTCAGCCTATATAATCTCTGTGTTATGTTTTTGTCAGCCTGTATTGTTCGTCTGTCAGTGTTGCCTGTCGGTCTGTGTGCTATGTGTCAGTCTGTGTGGTTTGTGACATCTTTGTCAACTTGTGTGATGTGTCAGTGTGTGGCGTGTCAGTTTGTGTATTATGTGGCAGTTTTTATATTATGCATCAGTTTGTTTATTGTGTCAGCCTTTGTGGTCTGTGATATCTGTGTCAGCTCGTTGTGTGTCGGTGTATTAAATGTGTCAGCCTTTGTGTTAACGTCAGTCTGTTCTGTGAAGTGTGTCATCGCAGCCTGTGTGTGGTGTCTGTGTCAGTCGTGTCGCTCGCCCTTCTGACAAAACTGACATTCGCCTGGGCCCCCTTTATTTCCCTCTCACCTTTTGTTCTGCACCGATATATGGATGGCGACAGAGGGGACCCTTTCATGTAGTTACAGCCATGTATTTTTCTTAGTGATAGAGTGCAAGGGGATCTCTCTTTTTCTTCTCTCTCACTCTGTTTTTATGCATCATGTGCCTATATGTTTGTATGTCTTGTCAACTCCATTGATAGTGATAAAATGATGATAATGTTGACGACGACGACGACGACAATGATGATGATGATGATGATGATGATGATGATGCCAAGGTTCCGAGATTGATGGAACCTTTGGCAACAGCTCTACTTTTATTTCTCTCTTCCGGAGACTAAAAACAAAAGTGGTGCCTCTTGTTACACTGAAAGTTATTTTTTGGCTGGGACATTGTTTGTGCTTTTTCCTTTAATCCCTTCAGTACTGTAGCATCTTTTCTATATATACTGTATCCTCTCTACCACCAATATATATTCAGCTCTGGAGAGGCTTTATGAGCTGGAGAAAATACAAAGAGTTTTCTATAACCCATATATTAATTAAGCGTTTTTATTTTAATTAAACTTTTTCGTCAGGAGATACCAAGAATAATAATAATAAAAAAAAAAGAAACGATTTTAATACAGGACACGTCAAGTTTGTGTGTGTGTGTGTGTGTGTGTGTGTGTGTGTGTGTGTGTGTGTGTGTTTTATGTGAGGGATCTCGGTATTGTTTCATTGTTATAGAGGATAAACTTTAAAGCTGGCGTAAAAACTGCGAGTGCACACAGGGACAGAGAGAGAGAGAGAGAGAGAGAGATTCAGTAACTTCCCTTTTCCTACAATGGTTCTTTCTTACTGATGTATGTGTGTGTGTGTGTGTGTGTGTGTGTGTGTGTTTGTGTGTGTGTGTGTGTGTGTGTGTGTGTGTGTGTGTGTGTGTGTGTGTGTGTGTGTGTGTGTGTGCTTAGTGAGTGATTGTGTGTGGTTTGTGATAATGACGATTGTGAGTGTATGTGTGTGTGTGTGTGTGTGTGTGTGTGTGTGTGTGTGTGTGTGTGTGTGTGTGTGTGTGTGTGTTTGCGAGAGAGAGAGAGAGAGAGAGAGGGCGCGTGTTATGTTGGCGTTAAGGCTTATGGTGTTTGTGTTAAGGCTGGGTTCTCTGCCATGGTGTTTGTGGTTCCTGTTTGGTATCATAACACCGTCAAGTTAAGGTGTTTGTGGCACTGTTTATATTATTATGGCCTGCAGGAAACACACACACACACACACACACACACACACACACACACACACACACACACACACACACACACACACACACACACACACACACCAATAATCAACCTCGTCAAATATTGAGGAGTACACAGAATTAATTAGTGAAGCATCAATACCATATGAATATACATCACTCTAAATTGGTGTTTCGCATGTAGCCTACGTAAATTTTGCTAGTCACGAGGAAGCATAGATGGGGTTCGGATGAAGATGGTTGCGCGGCCATTTAACTGTTTGGATGCTGTAATATTCGGGTTTAAGTCAAGCTGGGTTCGGGTTAGTTAGGTTAAACTAGGTTAGGTTTGGTGAGGTTATCTTGGTTTATGTTAAGCATGGTTACGTTAGGTTAGATTGGATAAGTTTGGTTAGATCACGCTAGATTATGTTAGTTGACATTAAATGCGATAGGTTAAGTGTGTGTGTATATGTGTGTGTGTGTGTGTGTGTGTGTGTGTGTGTGTGTGTGTGTGTGTGTGTGTGTGTGTGTGTGTGTGCGCGTGTGTGCACTAATTACTGCGGTGTGTAAAACTGAGTAACGTCCTGCATGTCACAACTTTCAGGCATTAATTCCACGAGCCATCCATCACCACTTTGGACCCTTCTCTCTCTCTCATTCTCCCACTCTTCCCTCTCTCTCTCCCTCCTCCCACACCCACTCCCTTCCTTCCCCCTCCCACCCTTTACTAGCTCCCCTTCTCCTTCCCCCTCGCTCCTTTCATCTTCCTGTCACCCTCCCATCCCTCTTCATTCTTCCCCGTCCTCTTCTTCTCACATTTCTGTCCCCCTCTTTTTCACATCCCGTTTCCTCCCTCATCTCCTCTCAGTCTCACTCTTCTTTCCTTTTTTACATCTTCCTCTTTTTTTCTTGCACCTTCCACCTTCTCCTCCCCCATTTCCCCCCATTCCTCTCCTCTCATACCCCACCTGTTTCTCTCACATTCCCTCTCTTTTGTCTCACACGCTGTCCTATTCCTCTTTGTCTCTCACCCCTTCTGTCTTACCCTGTCCAACCTTCCTCTCACCTCCCCCTTCTCCTTGTCGTTCATCCCCCTCCTCTTCCTTCTTGTACATTGCCTCTGTTGTATCCCACATTCTCCACCTTCCTATTCCCGTCTTTCTTCTCTACCATCCTCCATTTCCTCAATTCCCCCCTTTCCCCTCCTCCTTCACTCACAGTTCCCCTCATCTCTCACGTTCTGCCATCCCCGTCTTCCATTCTCCCTCACCCCTTTGATCTCCTCCCTCGCACCACCCCTTCTTATCTCCCTCACCCTGTCCCAGTTATTCCTATTCAGATGAGAACGAAAAATTCCACACATTTCAGCACAACGCCCAGATTTACGATACTATTGAGTGACATCCCTCTTTTTCCTTTACTCTCGTCAACACACCTGCCCCTCACGCTTAGACGCCTCCGAGTTGGTTTGAAGGATTGTTTGAAGTCCAGGATATTTTTTGATAGCCTTCAGGAGTTTCTGGATGTGGCGCTGTTTGAAGTTTAGCTTGTCTCTTTTTTTCTTCCTGGCAGTGTCTATTATTCCTGGTCTGTTTGAAGTGTTATATAGTTTTTTCTGTAGGAGTTTGATTATTCCTGCCTTGCCTTGGGTATCTGTCTTTTCGTATGTATTTCTGTCTGCAGTATACCTGTCCACCTGTATATACCTCTGCTTTTCTACCTGGCTTCGTATCTATCAACCTACCTACCGTACTTCTGTTTGTCTACCTATCCTCTTATCTGTCTGCCAGCCTATTTACCTTGTCTCGTTTTGTTACCTGTCTGCCTATGTGTCAACCTGCCTACTACCTATATAAATCCGTGCGCACACAAATGCGTACAATTCCTGTAGATGTATAGTATATAGGATGATTGCCATAACTTCTGAGGTTCAGTAACCAATATATACAGTATTTTTTCCCTGTCAATTCCATAAAATATACCATAGACAACAGTTCATTAACTATCGCTTTTTCGTTGATAGTATCGGTAGTTTGATTTATTTCATTTGTTTACTTATATTTTTACATGGAAATTTGCTACGCAGTCTTCTCGGTAATTTTCTGGGTGCGGAAATGATTGTCGTTTGTGTTTGTGCTGTGTAACAACTAATTTATAAACGAAAGTAAGTGACGCTAGGGAACATTTTCATTTCTGTAGCAATTTAGTTGTTAATAGTATGTGTACATACATATATCTACAGTATGTATATAGTTTATATATATATATATATATATATATATATATATATATATATATATATATATATATATATATATATATATGTATGGAGCCTCTGTGGTACTGTGGTAAAGTGTGCGTTTTCGTACATTGAAGAACGAGGGTTGGCCCCCCGCCAGGGTAATAAACTTTGGAAGCGTTCTTCAGGCCACGTACTGCATTGGCGGACACAAGGGGTGCTGTGGTTCAATCAGTGTCGCATACTGTAAAGTATGCTTGTACCCAGTCGGCTTGCGCTGGCTGATTAGACTTGGTTCACAGACTACACACACATACAAAGCCACTCCAACACTACAATTACACTTACAAGCACTTCTCACCCTACATACAATCTCTGACTAGACAGCCTAAGTCACTTGGTAGAGATACATTGGCTGTATCGTCCCCACTTCGGTTGGGATCGGCCGGTCCTGCAGTGGACACACAAACGGCTGATGAGATGAGATGTGATATACTGTATATATATATATATATATATATATATATATATATATATATATATATATATATATATATATATATATATATATATATATATATAAATTAATTAATGTTCAATTTTTAATCGAACATCAATTCGATTTTCATTCTCCCTACTGTCTTTGCTTCCTTTCTGTCTTCTCATCTCTTGGCTTCTTCACTCTTTTCTTTTCTTTTCCTTTCTTCATTCTTTGTCCTATGTTCTCATCTCTTAACTTCTCGTTCTTCCCTATTGTTTTCTATTCCTATCTTTCTTCCATGTTTACTTTCCGTTTCTTCTCTTCTCCTCACCTCTCCTCTTCCCTCTCCCCTCTCCTCTCTTCTCCCTCCCCTTCATCTCTTCTCGTCTCTTCTGTTCTCTTTTCTCCTCTTCCTTTCTTCATTCCTCCCTTCCCGTCTCTTACTGCCCTCTTTCATCTCCTCCCTGTACTGTTTTCTTTCTTCTCACCCTCTTGTCTCTCCCTTTCCTCTCTCCATCTCGTATCCATCCACATAGCACCGACCAACAATTCATTCTCTTATTTTCCCACTCTTCTCCTCACCTCCCATCTTTCTCGGTCTCCCCCTCCTCCGCCTTTCACCCTCCAGAACTCCTCAATCCATCTTCCCAGCCTTGCTCACTCGTGCTCCCAACACCTAAGCTATTTTCTATCCATCTCTCCATCCATCCGTCTGTCTGTCGTTTTTCTCTATCTCTCTGTCCTTCTATCTTTTTTTCTCTATCTGCTTATCCTTCTGTCTGTCTGTCTTTTTTTTTATGTTTATCCTTCTGTCTGTCTGTTTTTTCTTTCTCTGTGTCTGTCCTTCTGTCTGTCTTTTTTCTCTGTCTATCCTCTTGTCTGGCCGTATTTTTTCTCTCTCTGTCCAGCCATCTCACTGTCAGTCTTTTTTCTCTGT
>NC_136971.1:14505552-14518052 GCF_032717465.1 Coenobita brevimanus | reverse complement strand
ACGTTTTTTTCTTTATTACTTCCTCTCGACGATTTTCTGCAACTTTGGAGCTTGAGCGTAAATGGATAAGCATAAGAGTAAAGTAAATGCCTGTCGATTGGAAAGTGTAGCTCGTATATAGGCTTTCAAATGGAGTAAATAGAGTACTGAGTGTCAATGTCGATAACAAACTTCACAACTAACCGGCATAGGGCTGAAATTAAAGTATATATATGTGTTAGTCTTTTTTTACCCTAACTTGGCCCAGATTTTCGTCCTTTTGTAGCTTATTACATGTAGCTCATGGCAGGAATAGACGATGCTACGGTTCTACATCCTTCTCCGTTAGCACTTTTTCGTGATTAGCATGATATTGTGTTGGTAGGGTTGATATTGAATGTATGTGTTAGTTTGTTTTTACCTTAACTTGGCCCAGATTTTCGTCCTTTTGTAGCTTATTACACGTAGCTCAGTGGCAGGAAAAGACGATGCTACGGCTCTATGTTCTTCTCCCTTAGCACTTTTTCGTAACTAGCATGTTATTCTAATGATAATCTGTTGTTAGGATTTACGATGGCGAATTGACAATTTTAGGCCAAATTAGAGAAAAAGGAGTCAAGTCTTTAACCTCCTCCTCCTCCTCTCTTTGATTATTTTGGATTTTATTGTTGTTGTTTCCTAAGAAATTTAATTACTTTGGGGCCGACACTAAGAACTAGAGGGCTAGATACTAGATACTGCCTTAGATAACCCCTTCCCTGCTCGAGATCTGATCTGAAGCAGGATGGACTATTGGTGGCAAGAATTAAGAACATACGACTTTATCAGACCGAAGGAGTTGACAGCCTTTCCATGCTAAGATGGTGGTGTGGGTTGAGATGATGGTGTTCGGTTGAGATGATGACACTGTTCAGTCCTTTGCGATGGTAACTTCTTTTTTATAATTTACTCGGGCTGTCGGCAAACAATTTTTTCTAGATTTGGGGAGAGGATTCGTATCGAAAAAAAAAAAAAAAAAAAAAAAAAAAAAAAAAGAAAAAAAAAGGAAAAAAATATGCACAATTAGGAACGTTGGCTGTATCGTAATAAAATACTTAAGCGGATTAAGTTGCTGCTTTGATAATGAAGCAATCTGTTCATTTATACACTTAGGTACTATAGCCCAAGACGTTTATGCTCCCATCTGTTATACCATTCAGCACGATTATTATTATTATTATTATTATTATTATTATTATTATTATTATTATTATTATTATTGTTATATTATTATGATTACTACTACTACTACTACAACAGCTACTACTACTACTACTACTATACTACTACTACTACTACTACTGTTGCTGCTGCTACTAAAAAGAAACTATAAAATCTCGTCCTGCAACCAGATTATAGTAAAAATTAGTTTCTCAAGGTAAAGAGGTTAAATATTGCAATGTACAGTTATCACTCTGCAACGCAAGAGGAAGTTGCAATTTGGGAAGGAGGCGCAGAGTTAAATAATGCAGAACTGTTCATTATGTATAAGAGCATTTAGCAGATAGTCTTGCCTTAAGTAATGAAAATTCTCGAGGAAATATCTGGGGCACATTTATATCATTTATCATCCTTATATTTTACGTTTTCTGGCTCTGTTACTCGCTCTAACTGAATGAAATCGTCTGACGTTACTAGGGAAGGCATACGAGAGTTGCCCAACCGTGAGAGGGTTACTGGTGCCATCTATTAACGCTCTGGCTCCATTTGCACTTAAATGAATAAAATCGTATGGCATTAGCGGGAATAAATTGCTAGAATATACCTGACCATGAAGGGGTTCAGTGGGGTGGGATTGAGAAGAGATGTCCTGTACTGGAAGGGTAAATGAAGCCTTTTTTTTTTTTTTAAACCAACGAATTAAGTTTAACATTTTCTTCTTTTTTCCCCTCTTCCCTTCTTTCTTTCCTCTTTCCCCATATCCCTTCTCAATTCCTCTCCTTCCTCCCCTTTCCCCTCTCCTCTTTCTCATACTTTACCCCTCATTTTCCCCTCTGTTCCATCCTCATCTTTCGCCTCTTTCCTCCCCCTTTAGCCTCCTCTCATCTTTCCCCTCATCCATCCCCTTTCCCCTCCACACCCCCCCCTTTCCCCAAGAAACCTAATATGAGTTGAGGTCGTTAAGGTTAAAATTAGAGAGGAGTTGGTTCATTTCCTGCCCTGAAAGACCTTGTTAAATCACCTTGTTAGGGTTAATTTGACGCATTCCCCCACCTTGAGTATTACCCTGCGGTCGTCCGGGGAGAGAGAGAGAGAGAGAGAGAGAGAGAGAGAGAGAGAGAGAGAGAGAGCAATATTGTAACGCTCTCTGGTCATGACAACTCTAGTATTCTATCCTATCAAAAAGCTGGTCATTTTATTCACCAGAGTGAGTCATAGGAGCCAGAGACAGTAAAGAGAAAGGATTTTTGGTGAAATTACAGCAAAGAGAAGCAGCAAGGAAGAACAGGAAACCGAGGAAGAGAAGAGAGACTAATTTAAAAGTTAGTGGCGAGAGAAATACATGCGAAGTTAATGTGACGTGGAAGAAAAATACAGCAAAGCCAGATGGAAAAGCGAAGAACTGAGTCGGAAGGCTGGCAGAATACGAGAAAAGAAGGTGAGAGAAGGAAATGAACTCTGGCAAAATAAAAGGAGGTCGAAATGAAAAAGCTTGTGTGAAAAGTAGAACATCAAAACAGTTATAACGGAAGAAACAGAGAATAAGAGCAGCAGTGGAGGAAGGAAGAAACTAAGCTACAGTTCACACACTACACAGCATTGACAGCATTATACTACCCTGCCCTACCGTACCCAAGTGCCAGAGTATTCCTCACCGTTATATATATAAAACATGAATAGTATAGACTTGTAAGATAATATTAGAGCTAAATGGCCGAGGAAGAAAAGGTAGAAAGCTTCTCACATAAACAAAACACGTTCCGATGTCCTAAGATGATGTCACACGAGCGAGTTTTTGAGGGTGGAGGGGGGCGACTTTTTCGGTTTTGCTGGCGACTCTTCCCTGGTTATTGTGACTGGAAAGGCTCGTGTTTCAGTATTTCTTCCGGAGTTGCTAAGCTAATATCACCAAGATAGACTTGCCAGGGAAAACATGCCCCCAAATTGATCCTGTGACACTGTCTTTACCTTCCCTCTTATTGACTCCTTCCCATTTTCCATCCTATTCCCATCTGCGTTTTCCCGCACTTTCCTCCTCCCCTTCACTCCCTCTCCCCTGTGTCATTTATCCCCTGCCTTCTAAGTCGTGCATCCTTCTTACCTTCCTCCCATCTTCTCGGTCTTCCTGTCTCCTCAGCCCGCTGTCTCGCTATCTCCTGTCTTGCCGTGGCTTACTGTTATGCTGCCGTGTCTTTTTGTCTTGCTGTCTTTTGTCTTGGCCACAAGTGTTTTGCTGCTTTCTTGCAGTCATGTCGTGCTGTCACTGTCCTGCTGTCTTTTTTCTTGTCATGCTTTCGTCTTTGTTGTTTTGCTGTCTTCTTTCGTGTTGTTTTTGTCTTTGTCTCCTTTCTTGTTCTCTTTGTCTTCCTGTTTCCTCTGTTACCATCTTGCTGTCTTACCGCCTTGTCCTCGCCTGTCTCACCGTCTTGCTGTATTCTACCTTGCATTTTCCTGTCATCTTGTCTATTTTTAATACAATCTCGCTGTCTCATTTCCTGCTTTTCCGTCATGCTGTCTCCTGCCTTGCTTCCGGCGCCTAGTTCTTGCACCCTTCTTCCCCTCCTCCCCCAATCTTCTGTCTTCCTGTCTCCTCAGTTCTCTGTCTCACCCCTTCTTCAGTTCTTCCTTTCCCTCTCCGACTCACTTCCATTCTCCCACAGTCATTTTTCACTCCATTTATTGCACCACACACGTCAGTCCTCCTATTTTCTTTCCATCTTCATTTTTAAAGCCGTCTTTCTTCTTTCTTTTCCATAAATAATTTTGCTTTCACAATTTTCTATTTCATCCTTCCCATTCATCATTCCCATATTCGTTCATGATCTTTTATAGTTTTCTTTACATCTGTCTTCTCTCTTCTCGTTCATGTTTTTTTTTTTTAATTCCTTTTTTACGGTGTCCTTTTCAATGTCATTCCCATTTTTCTCGTTTTTCATGGATATTTGTGTTTTCTAATGGTCTCTTCTCGTCTATATTCATCCTCTTTCTTGATGTTTCTTTTATAAGCTGCCTTCTCAAAAACATTCACATTTTTTCGTCCACTCTCTCTGTTGACTCTCATTAAGGTCCCATCTCGATTCCCGTTCTTGTCCACTTTCATTATTTATGTATATTTATTCCGATCCTCCTGTATTTCCTCTTTATTGATGCCTCTTCTGCAGCTCCCTTCCCTTTATTCCCATTCTTCTTTACTTCCTCTTTACTGATGCCTCTTCTACAACTCTCTTCGAATTTTTTTATCCTTGTTTTATTTTTATATCTTTTTTTATCCTTGCTTTTATCCTTGCTTTTGCCCTTGTTTTATCCTTGCTTTTGCCCTTGTTTTATCCTTGTTATTATCCCCGCTTCTATCCTTATCTTTGTCCGTGTTTTTATCCCTTGTTTTTATCCAGGCCAAGTACCGGTATCCTTAATTATATTTCCCTAGGCAGTATCATCCTTTTGTGGGTCCGGGTTATTGATATCTCCCATTCTTTGTGGATCTTTTCTTTTTTTCATTTTTTTTTTTTTTTTTTTACATTTCCAAACTTTGATTTTAATGATGTAAGTGTGAATTATCACTTATGGTTCCGCTGTATTGGTATTTTGTTGGCTTTGGTTCAGGATTTTTTTTTTTAATATATATTTTCTGTCGTTGTTTTTCACATTGTTATGTAAATGTGGATTATGATTAAAAGCCAAATAAAATCATCAGTATTAAGTGCTAATAAATGTGAGTTTTGGATATCACAGTGGAGGGTTTGGCATACTCTTCCTTTCTAGACTCTACTTTTGCCTCCGACCGTCTCCCTCTCACCATCTTCACCTTGTCTTACCTCACAGCCTCGTTTATGGCTCACCAGTTGATATTCTGTGGCTCCTCACGAAGTCCCTACCTATTCCCTTCTATTGTGTCACCAAATACCTTTCTGTTTTCCACCCATTTTAATTACCACTCCATATCTATTTCTTTGCCATCTTTCTTTTTCCTTTGATGTGGCTCTTAAACTCCCCTTGTGTTTCTTTGGACTTTTTTTTTCTCCCCTTCGTTTCTGGTTCCCTATCTCGGTTCCTGTTTCCTTCCCCTCAGATTCAGTAGATTAATTTACCTATTGTTTCATTCCTATATAGCTCATTAACTTCCTGTTTCTGGCTCCCTAACTCAGTGTGTGTTTCTTTCCAATATTGTTCACTAACTCACTTTCTGTTTCATTCATTTTTAATTCACTTTGCTCCTCCCTTTGTGATTCTTTTACTCCTTTTCAGTTTCATTTATATGTAGTTCTTTAATTTCCTCTCCGTGTCCTTCTAATATTTTACTTTTTCTGTTTCATTCCCAGGCTTACCAGCTCCCACACCAACCTCTTTATTTTTCCTTCATTTCTGTCTAGTTCCCTATCTACCTCTTTTCTAGCTTCCTCCCTCCCCTGCAATCTCCTCATCTCCTGGGTACCTTTCCTCTCCTCCTCCTCCACCTGACTCATACCCTTCTCCAGCTCCTCTTCTTTACCCTGCTCCCTCCTTGTGGGCCTCGTTATCTCCCACTCTGGCTTTCCTCTCTGCCTCTTTATCTCATTATCTGCCTTCCTGCCTCAATATCGTCTATCCCTCGTACTTGCTGATTCACTACGCTCTCCTCTATTGCCTCGACCGCCTGCCTGTCTTTCTGCCTTGCTCTTTCTGTCTTCCTCCTCCTTCCTCTCTTCCTTTCTTCCCCGCCTCCCCTTCTTCCTCCCACCTTCCTCTTCTTATCTCCTGCCTTCCTTTTGCCTCCCTGCCTTCCTTTTGCCTCCCTGCCTTCCTTTTGCCTCCCTGCCTTCCTTTTGCCTCCCTGTCTTCCTTTTGCCTCCCTGCCTTCCTCCCCTTCCTTCCTCTTTGTCTTCCTTCTGCCTTTTTCTTCCCGTCTCATTGTTATCTCCCTGCTTCATCTTGCTTCCTTGTTTTCCTTCTGCCTTCCTTTTTCTGCCTCTCAAACTTCTGCCTTCCCCCTCCTCCTCTTTCTCTCTCTCTGTCTCCCTTCCCTTCCACCCTTCCTCTTTCCTTCTGTCCCCCTTCCACCTTTGCTGACTTCCTATCTTCCATTTCATACTGCCACCCAGTCTTTCCTTTTTCCCTGCCTCCTCAGTCTGTTTTCTTACCTCTTTTTATTATTATCTTTAATTTTCCCATGACTATCCTTTCAATCCACCTACTATACTTAGCTCCCTGCCATTCATTTTCCTTTGCCTTAAGTTTTCCTCTCCCGTTGATTTTCCTCATCTTTGCATTTTCCCCAGTCCTGCATTTTCCACAGCCTTCCATTTTCATCACCCTTTCTTTCCTCTCCTTTTCAGTTTCTCTTCCTTTCATTTCATTTCTCCTTTTTTCCTTTGCCTTCCATTTCTCTGTACCCTCCATATTCCCTGTCATATATATTTTCCTGCGCCTCATATTTTCCTCTTTCTTCCGTTTTCCCCTACCTTTCTGTCTCTCTCGCCCCGCCTCTCTAGCCTGAGGTGTGGGACAGAGAGACAACTTTACGTCTATATTAATACGGCCGGCAACTTGAGCAACAGAGGCCCCTGGGAGACAAAGTGAGAGGTGTGGTGGAGTGGATGTGGTGAAAGTGTGGTGTGGTGAATGTCGTGGTGGTGGTGGTGGTGGTAGTGATGGTTGATGGTGATGGTGGTGGTTTGATGTGGTTGTGATGGTGTGGTTGTGATGTGCTGGTGGTGGTTGTTGTGTGTTTGTGATTGGGTGTGGTAGTTTGGTTGTGAAGTGGTGGTGGTTGTGGAGTGCTTTGGACCGTTGTGGTGGAGCGATGATGGTGGAGGTGGCGGTAGTGGTGATATGGTTGTTTTTGTGGTGGTGGTGCTGATGCGATGGAGATGATTGTACTTGTGGTGGTGGTGGAGGAGATGTAGCCACGTTAGGACGAATGTTGGTGGTCTTGGTGGTGATTGTGGTTTTGTGATTGTGGTTGTGGAGGGATGTGGTTTTGACTGTGATGGGGTAGTAGTAGTGTGGTAGCTGTAATGATAATGTACTTTGAGGTTGAGGAAAGAGTGGATGTTGTGGTTGTGATGATGGAGATGAGTACGGCTGGTTATGGTATGGTTCTGGTTCTGGTTGTTGTTGTTGGATTGCTGTTGCTTTGGTGATAGTAGTGGTCATGGTGGTGGTGGTTGCTGTGGCAGGTATGAAGTGAGGCAGAGGAGCTAACTTGTGACTGTAATAATAATAAGGAGTGATGGCACGAGTATGAGAGGCCCCTGAGACACGGTGATAGTGATGGTGTGGTAGTGTGGTGATGATGGTAGTGATGTGCAACGGTGGTAGTGGTGATGGTAGTAATGGTGGTTGAAGATGTGGTAGAGGTGGTTATGGTGTCATGCCGGCAATGATGACCACGTATACTCCTTTCATCCTAACTTGGTCCAGCTTGTTGTCCGTTTGTATCTCATTCCATATAGCTCAGTGGCAGAAAAAGACAATGCCGCGGCTATACGTCATTTTCATTGCACTTTTTAGTGATGAGCCTCGGGTTCTAGTGTAAAAGTCTGACTCCTCACCGAGGCCGCTCCAGCAAGGGGTACCCTTGTCTTGATGCTGAGTACGGGTGGGGGGGGGGATCTTCCACCGCTGGTATGGCTCACCAGATTTGCCAAGACATGAAAGCCCTCCACCACGACAAGGTGGTTCCCGTGACACACACACACACACACACACACACACACACACACACACACACACACACACACACACACACACACACACACACACACACACACACACACACACACACACACACACACACACACACACACACACACACACACACACACACACACACACACACACACACACACACACACACACACACACACACACACACACACACACACACACACACACACACACACACACACACACACACACACACACACACACACACACACACACACACACACACACACACACACACACACACACACACACACACACACACACACACACACACACACACACACACACACACACACACACACACACACACACACACACACACACACACACACACACACACACACACACACACACACACACACACACACACACACACACACACACACACACACACACACACACACACACACACACACACACACACACACACACACACACACACACACACACACACACACACACACACACACACACACACACACACACACACACACACACACACACACACGCCCGCACGCACGCACACATCTCGCCGCCTTTCTGGTATTTTTTGACATGGTCGTAGTAGGGCGGAATCCGTATCTGTGTCTGACCTGATTTCCCGGGAGTTGGTGGCTGGAAATCCTCCCCCCTCTCCAGACTGATAACCTCTCCCCCTAAACGAATATCCTTCCTCTCCCCTTTCCCCCTCCCCTCCCTTTTCCTTCCAATGCGCTTCCAGTCTCGTGAAATGAAATTACTTGGAAGCCAATAGATATGTGTCCCCTTGCTTCCCCCTCCCCACTTGTACCTCTCTCTCTCTCTCTCTCTCTCTCTCTCATTTTCTTTTGTCATGTATTTTTTCCTTGTATTTTCCTTTCCCCATTTCATTTTTAACCCCATGTCTTGATCCACCTATTCAACCCAAGATAACCACGTACCACCATACACCTGCCACTACACCTACACCAAGGTATAGAACACCCACATCCATATTACTTTCACAACCATCATCCTCTATACAACCATAAATACAGCCTCTACTACCACCACCGGCCGCATGATCTCCGCCAACATCACCATCGCTGCCACAGACACCACCAGGCACATGATCACTGCTGCCTACACCTGCCACACATAGACAGTGCCACCACCTGCCCATTATTGCCACCACCCACTGCCCACACACCCATTAACCACCACCGCCACCCACACCTAGTAATACCTCCACACTCAACCACCACCACCATCACTGTCCACAAATCCACTGGCTTTCTCCACTAGCCACACTCAACCACCACCCTCCTCCACCGTTACCAGTACTCTTACATTCGCCACCACCACCACCACAACCACATACACCCACCACCGCCGCCACTACCCGCACACTCTCAGCCTGTAACTCTTAACATTAACCGTAAATAATGAGCAAAAATTCTAACAACGCTCCGCAAGAAGACAGGAAAACAGAGAAGCGGGTGGAAAAGATGAAAATTACTTTCTCGGAAGTTTGCTGCCCCAGAAAGAGTGGGCAATTTTAAATAGAGAAGGCCATTTTTTTCATTCGCGAATCTTACGGTGGAAAAGAAAAGTGTTTATAAAGTTTATAATGATGTTTAATTGTTTGATAATTGGAGGAGAGTTATGATAAGGATGGGCAGATGGTTGGATGGATGAATGGATGGAAAAATGGAGTAATTGTTCGATAGATGGATGGGTGGATGGGTAGATGGATGGATGGTCGGATGGACGTGTGGATGGATAAATAGATTGATGGTTGGATGGATAGATGGTTGGATATACTGTACCATAGCTGCAGCCTTACACACATTTGCTTCATGTGTTGGCAGTTCTCAGTTATTAGCCATTCAGAGTACTCATGTCTTATTTAAGGATTCTGTTTCTTAAGACCACGGAACACCACTTTCGTGACGGGAGGAGTGACCCACCCCCACCCATGTTATATGCACTGGGGTAGACAAATGGCGATTTTTGGAATGCTGGCCTCATAAGAAGCCTTGCAAAAACTTCGTCTCCTTTTTATTTATTTGTTTATTTATTTGAGATTAAGAAATAGATTACATCACCGAGGGAATTTTGAGAGGGTGAGAGCATGTGAAAATACGTCAAAATTCAGTGTGGTGTAATAACGCTTCTCCAGAAACTCGCCTAAGAGTATCTTGTGTGTTGGGGTTACGGCTCAGGCTGCTGGTGTGGGCTGGGACGGAGGGAGTAGAAAAAGAATATGATGCTGGGTAAATAGTGCTAAACCTGCCTGACTCATCGCCTTAACCCACCATAAATCACCCAGCGGAGTGGCAGAGGAGCGCTATATATGGCCCACCCTGTAATAAGATGCACCATGTCTACCAGCTCATTTAAATATCCACCACAGCCTTGAATCGAACCCGGGTTAAGCTGAGGGGGTGATGTGAGGAGTGTAAGGGCGATATGAACTGGACACTGAGAGAGAGAGAGAGAGAGAGAGAGACCACATTCCCAGTGTCACAGCCAGTACCCTTTAGGCCAGATTATGAACTCCGTCATGATGAAGGTAGTTTTTATGCGAGTAAGCGAGTGGATGGGGAGATTAGCCTGTGAGAGCCAGTCTTTGTGAGCTGCTGTGTGAGAGAGGAGAAAATAATAGAGTGAGGGGGATTTTTTGAGTCAGGGTGAGTGAGAGGGAAATCTGTGAATGTGCAGGAGAGGGTTAGCTTGAGTGAGTGAGTTTCTGTCATGTGAGTGTGTTAAGAGGGATTTCTTGTTATAGAGTGAGTGGGGAACTATTTATGAGTGTGTGAGGATATAGAGCAAATAACTGGGATTATGTGTGTGTGTGTGTGTGTGTGTGTGTGTGTGTGTGTGTGTGTGAGAGAGAGAGAGAGTGAATGAGAAAAATGTACCCAGATTAGGTTAAACGTCAGGGTCTGATGCAAGGTCAAATTTTCTCAACACTGTAATGACATCTGAATATATTAGCGGTCTGTGTGTGTGTGTGTGTGTGTGTGTGTGTGTGTGTGTGTGTGTGTGTGTGTGTGTGTGTGTGTGTGTGTGTATCTTTCAGTATCGTTACTCTGACTGTTATTACATTTTTTTTTTAATCATGGAAGTCTTAGTATACTAGTACCTGTATAAATATTCCCCCTTTTAAATTACGCTTTTTTTTTTAATTGCAGGTAAGTCACGTTCATCTCTGGCCGTGCTACAAAATATGAAAATATAAAATGTACGTATCAGTGTAAGTATAAATGAAAGAATGAAATGTCAGTACAGAAGCATACCGTGTTTTTATTTATTTATTGATTTTAACGAGGACGAAACGTTTTGAAATAATGAGCTGTGTGTGTGTGTGTGTGTGTGTGTGTTGTCTCCCAGGGTCGTGACTGTTCTTATATTCCTCTCCATTAGCCTCCAGACGATTTTATTCAGCTGAGGTTGCATGGGGATTTTCAGAGTATTAAAACTTCCACAATAAATCACTTGTAGTCTAAACAGCAGTGTGATAGTGTCTGAGTGAGTGTGAAAAAGTTAGATTGAGTTTGAGACGTTAAGACAGGTTAGTTAGGGATTGAGTGTGCAAGTGTTAGGTGTGTGGATGTGAGAACGTGAAGGAAGGTTAATTATGAGGGAGTTAGTAGGAGTGTGAGAGTGTGATAGCTAGTGTGAATGTCAAAAGCGTGAGTGTATGAAAACTTATGCCATGTAACAGGCTATTTGAAAGTGCTTGGTGCTGAGAGAGAGAGAGAGAGAGAGAGAGAGAGAGAGAGAGAGAGAGAGAGAGAGAATACCATGTTTAAAGGCTTTGCTGATGACAGAAAATGGAGAATTAGAGCGAGTAGAATGTGTGAAAATGAGCGAGCAGTAAAGTGAGAGGGGCTTCCGCTGGATTATTTGCCCTAACTCTGATTAAAGGGGATAGGGAAGGGAGAGAGGGCTGATGAGGGCGGAGAAGGGGAGAGAGAGAGAGAGAGAGACCGACCTACCGGTATATCAGATGACGCACTATCTCTCTCAGCCAGATACGTTTTTTTATTTTGTTTAACCACATAACCCCAGATGCTTATATTCATCTTAGGAAACACGTCCTCGAACTGAAGTGCTTGAAACAAAATCTCACTCAAGAAAAGATGATAGCACAAGGAGATAACCACAGCAGCGACAGTGTGTAATGTTCGTAAGTTGTAATCCCATCGTAGCTTCGAGAAAACTAGTTTACTGAATACGTTAGACACTTTTCTACTTGGCCCATATTTTCGTCCTTTTGCTGGTTATTTCACGTAGCTTGGTGGAAGAAAAAGACGATGCTGCTGCTCTACGTCTTTTCCATAGCACCTCTTCATGACTAGTATAATATTCTAGTGTGAATCTCTTGTTAATACACGCATTCAAGATGATAGGACGGCAGTTTTAGGCGAAGTTAGGATAAAGTGAGTAATGAAAATCTTGACGTTGAAAATCATGGAGTTAGGACGTTCTCTGTGTCCGCTCAAGATTCTATCATTCACGGGCCGGGTTTACTTTGGGGCGTGGCCTAGGTTTGCGAAGTGGAAGCTGACAGACTGTGGTGAGTCATTCATTTACTGTAATCCATTTTATTTTGCACCTGTGTTTAAACCAAAGTAACTGAAAGGGTATTA
>NC_136971.1:14500552-14503052 GCF_032717465.1 Coenobita brevimanus | reverse complement strand
GATAATTTTGAATCCAATTAGTTATGCGATGTGTGTGTGTGTGTGTGTGTGTGTGTGTGTGTGTGTGTGAGAGAGAGAGAGAGAGAGAGAGAGAGAGAGAGAGAGAGAGAGAGAGAGTGTGTATGTGTGTGTGTGTGTGTTTTATTTACGTCATTATAACATATTGATGTTTTGTGAATACTGACTGATGACTATTCTCGTGTTTTCTGTATTTTTTATGCTTTGAATGCTTTTGTAATTGTGTTTTTTGCGCATCTTAATGTTTTTATGTGTGCTTTTCAGTCCTTTTGTTTCCAGTGCTTTTCTATGTTTTTGCCATTATCCTTGTTGTTTTTTTTAATGGTTTTTATGGTCACTGGCAGATGCGTTTGTACATAAATTTTTTCCTGATTTATGGTCCGTTCGTTACATTCCTGATAAATGTGTGTGTGTGTGTGTGTGTGTGTGTGTGTGTGTGTGTGTGTGTGTGTGTGTGTGTGTGTGTGTGTGTGTGTGTGTGTGTGTGTGTGTGTGTGTGTGTGTGTGTGTGTGTGTGTGTGTGTGTTTTGCAATTTTAACTTTGCTTGTCTAGTTGTGTGATGTGTTTTGTGTTGTTTTCTGTCCGTGTCAGTCTGTGTTTATAACTGTACATGGTGTGTGCGTTGCAGTGTGTACAATGTAAATTTGCGCTGTTGTGTACATAGTGCGTCGTGTGTGTGTGTGTGTGTGTGTGTGTGTGTGTGTGTGTGTGTGTGTGTGTGTGTGTGTGTGTGTGTGTATGCCGTCATGTTCACTTTCATCTATCGCTTGAGGCACTAGAATCAGACCACCACAAGGACGAGAGAGAGAGAGAGAGAGAGAGAGAGAGAGAGAGAGAATATACCATTCCTCTACTGCCGGAATAATTGAAAATCACTAGGGATGGAAAGTCCTGTAGGTAGGCGGTGAGAATTCTGCTCTCTCTCTCTCTCTCTCTCTCTCTCTCTCTCTCTCTCTCTCTCTCTCTCTCTCTCTCTCTCTCTCTCTCCTGTATAATACTATGTAGAACTGGGGAGATGTTACTATAGCTTTCTGTGACTTCTATATTTTAAGTGTTGTTTCTTTAGCTAAATTTCTTTGACATATTTTCTGTGGGATTGGGAAGCTGTTGCTAGTGATATATACAAATTTCCTGTAATTTAAGAATGATTTGCTTGTTGTATTTTGTGTAGAATTGTGGAGTTGTTGCTGTACAGGTCATACGAATTCTGTATCTTAAAAAACTGGTTTTCTTATTCAGGTCTGGTCAATTTTTCTGTGTGCCTCTCTGTAGTGTATTTTCTGTGGAGCTGACGAGGCGTTTCTCCAGGTTTCCATGATGTCTGTGTTTTATCGATTGTTTTTTCTTCATTCATTTGGGTAAAGGATGTCGCTTATTTATTTAGTTATAGATTATACAGTTAATTTCTGTGGTCTGAATGTTTACTTCTTTATTTGTGAGGTAAAAGAGGACACTGATTATTTTACATGCATAAAAAGATAGTTACATATGCAGCAATCATCAAAACCAGACTAATTTAGCAACACGCTGGAATATTATGTTGCAGATAAAAGCATTGCAATTTATGTAAACGGATGAAGAACGCGCCATAAAAAAACAGCAAATGTAGTTACCATTGCAGTGAAATATTTGATGCGGATGTAAGCATTGTAGTTGATGTAGTGGTCTGTGTGCAATATTATCAGCGGTCATGACAGCCACAGATGTATGTTTTTTCGATACTAAAGGTGATGTGGTGTTTGATGTCCTGTTTGTTAGGCCACGCAGCTGCTACATCACTTGGCTTCTCTCTCTCTTCCTCGATGAAATAGGTGTTTGTGTGTGGGGGGAGGGAGCGTGTAAGGATGGGGGTGTGTGTTGGGGTGTGGGGGTGTAGGGTGGGGGAATGTGTGTGTGTGTGTGTGTGTCTTTGTGATATTTTGTAATTTAAGATAACTGTATGATAATTGTATTCATCGTTAATATATCTAATGCACGAAGGTCTGAGATATTACACACACACACACACACACACACACACACACACACACACACACACACACACACACACACACACACACACACACACACACACATTATTCTCTCCACAACTGCTTACACAACTTGACCCACTAACGAGGCTCGCCCATTTTTGTCGCCATCTTCTTGGGGGAAAGAGAGAGAGAGAGAGAGAGAGAAATCGTGGAGGTATATCATGGAGGAGGAGAAGGGAGACTGAAAGAGAAGTCATGATGGAGGTAGGGGGCTAAGTAGAGGAGGAGGGGGTGGGAGATAGGAGCTGGCAGGGGGGAGGGAGATTAGGGATGGGGTTTAAGGGGGAGAAGGGAAGTTTGGAAGGGAGAAGTGAGGGAAGAGAAGTTAGAGAGTTGGAACAAGGAAGTTAAGGAGAAGGAGTTAGGAAGCGGTTGAATGGTGAGTGGGTGGTGGGGGTGGGGGACGGAGACGTGAGTGAGGAGTACTTGGGAGAACCTTGAGCAGTTG
>NC_136971.1:14435552-14495552 GCF_032717465.1 Coenobita brevimanus | reverse complement strand
AAATAATAAAGATGCCTGGTGGTTGTTGCAAGCGTACAACAAACACGCGTGTCGTTAAGCTGAAAGGATTTATTTCGTTCGACGCATTATTTTTCCACCTTCACCATTTTTTTCTTCCTTCACTTTTCCCCAATTTCAATTTTTTTCGTTCCATGGTATTCCGTTTATTTATTTTTTCCTCTATTCCAGTTCTCTGCTTTCTCTATTCATTTTGACCGTGATTTTTGCTCGTTTAGTTTTCTCCGTTATTTTTCTGATCCTTCTTGTTCAGTTCTTTTTCCTTTTTTTCTGGCCCCTTTTCAGCATTTTTTTTTCCCTCACCGTGTCCTTATTTCCGGGTCCTTTTCTTCCCTATCTTATTTCCATGTCATTTCTTTCCCATCCAGTGTTTGCATTTTTTCTTCTGTATTTTTCTTCTTTATTCACATTTCATTTTTCTCTCTCCCATAATCTCCGTTCACTGTGATTCATTCCCTATTCATTCTCTTAATTTTCGTTCAGTTTTCTCGTTCTGCCACTTTTTTTCATATCCATTTCTTTCTTCCTCCCTCCTCATTTTCCAGTCTTATTTCCTGTTTCGTTTCGTATGTTCTCTTTTCATTTTATTTTCTCTTTTTATTTCATTCCCATTTCATGTTTCCATTACAGTATTTCCTCCCTCTTTTCTCCCCTTTCTCATTCCCTTCCACCTTCCCTCTTCTCCCCTTCTCTTTCCCTTCTCATTCCCTTCCATCTCCCCTCATCTCCCCTTCTTTTTTCCCTTATTATTCCCTTTCATTTTCCCTCTTCTCCCCCTCTTTTTCCCTTATCATTTCCTTCCGTCTCCTCTCTGTTCCTCTTCTTTATCCCTTTTCATTCCCCTCCATCTCCCCTCCTTTCCCCTCGTTTTATCATCTCCAGTCCCTTACATCCCTCCATCATATTATTCCTTCCTCCCACTTTCCCTTACCCACGCCAGCCCATTTCCTCTCCACCCTTTATGGATCTCCTCCTCGTCTACCCCATTACCCCAGGCTGTCCCCCATTATGCTCCCCTATTACATATTATTCCACATTTTTTCAAGAGTGCTTAAGCAATTTCCCCCACATTCAGTTTATATATATTTTTTTTTATTATTTTATTCTTTGTTCGTATGGCTTCCCTTTTTTTAATATTAAGACTTTTTTGGGATTTTTCTGTACTGTTTTTTATCATAGCATTTTCTGTAGGAGGGATTTATTTAATAGATTTTTATATTTTATTTTTTTTGTGTGTGAAACGTTCTTATAGATTTTTTCTGTATTTTTTTTTTTTTTTTATTAATTTTCTTTCGTGGGGCCATATTATAGATTTTCCTGTACCGTGATTTGATAGATTTTTCTGTTGTAGTTTTTTTTTTAAGATTTTCCTGTAATAGAGTTGTTAGTATCGATTTTTTTTATAATATAATTTTTTTTATAGATTTAATTATATGAGGATTTTGTATGGATTTTTTATTTTTCACACACCAAGAAACTAATTTGCGGTAGAAAAATTAATCGGTATCTGTTATCTTTATATTCGGATCCTGGAGAATACAAAAACAAGCCAGTATCGTTGTGCAGTTTATCATATTCTTTTCCATACAGATTAGGCTTTCGTAGTGCAAAATACGGTGTTGAATTCACCCCTTCCTGTGAAATTTGCATGACAGTTATTCTATACTGCTTGGCGATCTCTTCCTTTTTATTTCATCACTGCCTTCGGTGGGGGTTTAGTGGATGCTGGAGCCATATTGCACAGCTATTTTATCGTCGACTCATGGAAAAGATACCATAGTCGTATTGTGCTTTGTGACAGCTTTGATAGACTATTTGTAGGAATTTAATCATCTTTCGACTCTCTCTGTCTCTGTCTCTGTCTGTCTGTCTGTCTCTGTCTGTCTGTCTGTCTCTGTCTGTCTCTGTCTGTCTGTCTGTCTCTCTCTCTCTCTCTCTCTCTCTCTCTCTCTCTCTCTCTCTCTCTCTCTCTCTCTCTCTCTCTCTCTCTCTCTCTCTCTCCAAGTTATCTTCCTTCATCACCCTCTTCACCTCGTTTATCTTTTTCCTTGTCCCTCCTCCTTCTCCTCTTCCTCCTCCTCCTCCTCCTCCTCCTCCTCCTCCTCCTTTCGTCCCTCCCCCGTCTCCCTCTCCACGGTCTCCACTTCCTTCTTCCTTCCTTTCTGTCCAACTACCTCTTCCTGTCTTCTTCCCCTCTACATACTTCACTTCAGGTTCCCTACTCTTTTTCCCTTCTTCCCCTCCCCTTCTCTTTCCTCATACTCTCCCTTCGTCCGCTTTCCTTCTCCACACTCCTGTCCACTTTTCCATCCTCCTTCCCTCCTTCCCAGCCTCTTCCCTCCTCTCTCCCTCCTTCACATCCTCCTTCCTCTACTGTCCCTCCCGGTCAGCCTCCTTCCTCCCCTCTTCCGTCTTCCAAGCCTCTTCCCTCCTCTCTCCGTATCAGCTTCTCCCACCCCTTTCTCCCTCAGCTTTCCATCATCTTCCATTCTCTCTCCCTCCTTCCCCCTCTTCCTCTCTTCCCTTTCCCTCTTTCCCATCCTATACCTCTCCTCTCTCCTTCGCAGTCGCTTCCTTTCAGTCTCCCTTCCGAGCCTCTCCTTTCCTCATCTTCCTTCTTCCCCCTTCTCTCCTTCCCATCCTCCGTCTTCTCTCCTTCTTTCCCTCCCCTCCTTCCTATCGCTCTCTTTCCTCCCTGCAATCTTTTACCGCCACCTACCCTCCCCCTCCTCCCCTTCTCTCCCCCTCCCTCCCCCCCCTTGTGGTGATGAGGGGTGGAGCGTCCCAGTCCAGTAATTTCCTGAGAACCTGGGGACCTCAAATTGACCATCTCACCCGGCCCCTATACACATCCCACACTCCTCTCTTCTCTCTAATTCATCTCTCTTCTCTCTGCTCATCTCTGCTGTCTACTTTTCGTCCTTTTCTTTCTTTTCTTCTCACGCGTATTCTTCTTTACCTTCTTTCTCTGTTCTTTTCTCTTCTCATCACTTCTCCTCTCTTCTCTTCTTCTCCTCTCCTCTCCTCTCCTCTCCTCTCCTCTATTCTCCTTTCTTCTCTCCTCCCCTCTATTTTTTCCTGAGAATCTAGGAACTTCAGATTGACCATTTCAGTCGGCCCCTCTACACTTCCCACTCTCCTCTCTTTTCTTCTCCTTTCCTGTCTTCTTTTCCCTTTACTTTTCTCTCACATCTTCTTTCACTCCTTCCCTTCGATCCCACCATCTCTTCACTCTTTTTTCTCTTCTTATTCTCTCCTTTTTCATTTATGAATTTCCCATTTTTCTCTCTCAACTCCTCTCTTGTTTCTGATTATCTCTTCTCCCTCGTCTCGTCTCCCTTCTTCCTTGGCACCTCGATTGACTCATCCTCCCTCCAATTCCCTTCCACAGTCACTGATGGCCCTTTCTTCTCTCACTGTCTTCAGTTTACCTCCTCTCTCCATTATTCTCTTCTTCTTCTTTTCTCTTCTCTTCTTGTCCTTTCCCATCATCCCCTCTCTCTATTTTTCGTCTCCCTCCCTTCTGTCCCCTTCTCGTGCTCTTCTCACTACATCCCTCTCCACTCCCCTCTTCTCCCCTCCCCTCTGCCCGTTCCTGAGTGACAGGGAACCATAAATTGCCCTTCTCACCCCCCCCCATACACAACCTCGGCAACTGAGAGATTCACCTGTCATCGTTTTATTTCTCTCTTCTGCTGTCTGCCCTGCTCTGCTCTGCTCCTCACTTTTCGTCTCCTCTCCCCCTCCCTTCTCTTCTCCTTATCTCCTTTCCCTTCTCTCTCCTCTTTTCTAATGTCTTCTTTCCTCCTCGCGTCCTTTTTCTCCCCCTCATCTCTCTTATTTTTTCCTTCTCCTCTCCCCCCTCCTCCCTCATCTCTGGAGAACCCGAACACCTCAAATTGACCATCAAGGCCTCCCACATACACTCTTCTACTCCCAGTCATCATCTGGCCTCTTCTCCTCTCTGACCACTTCTCTCACGTCTCTTCTTTCTCCTTTTCCCTCGTTCTCGTTTTTCATGTCTTCCCTTATTTTCAGTTTTCTCATCTCCCTTTCCTTCTGTTTCCATCCATTCTGCTCTTTATATTCTTTTCTTTTCTCTATTAGTTTATTTTCATTTTCTCTCTTCGCCTTATCCAAACCTCTCCTCTTTGCACTCTCTACTCTCGCCATCTCTTCTCCTCCTCCTCTCTCGTCAGCTTGTCTCCATCCCTGCTCTTCACTCTCTTGTCTCGTCATCTCTTCTTCTACGCTTCTCCTCTCCTCTTTCCTAATGACCTGTGAACCCACAGTTGAACCTCCAGACCTCCTCTTTTGGCTCTCTTCTCCCGTAATCTCTTTTTCTACTCTTTTTCCTCTCTCCTGTGAACCCAAGTCGAACCCCCCCCCCGACCCTTTCCATACACTCCCGACATTCACTGATACTTACCTCATACCTTCTTACCAAATCCTCTCTCTCTCTCTCTCTCTCTCTCTCTCTCTCTCTCTCTCTCTCTCTCTCTCTCCTCTCCTCTCCTCTCTCTCTCTCTCTCTCTCTCTCTCTCTCTCTCTCTCTCTCTCTCTCTCTCTCTCTCTCTCTCTGAGTTTCTTTTAAGGAGAGAGAGAGAGAGAGAGAGAGAGAGATGAATTCTTCGAATCCTTAGGAAGGAAGAGTAAATAAAGAACTAATTGTACCGGGCAAGGGGAGTAATGGAAACCGAATTGAATGAGAGAGAGAGAGAGAGAGGATAAAAATAGATAAATATGCAGAGTGAGATGAGAATATAAAAAGATAAGTGGTACGCACAACACGAGGCGAACAAGCTTAGGAAGATTAAACCACGTCAAGGGAGAAGAGAGAGGGAGCCAGTGAAACACAGCACAGAGGCCTGGGTACACGAGACAAAAATTGCATTGAGAGAGAAGAATGAGACCATTGCAGAAGCGAGACATGGAGATAATCGGGAGAGACGAGGCAGCAGGGCGGAATAAAACTTGGAATGTAATGCGAAATTGGAATCTCCTGGGGGTGAGGACGCGAGTGTATTATCTCATTTGTAAGTAAAGCTAATTTCATGAATGGATGGTGGATAATATAATAGAAAAATGGAAGAGATTTGTTTTTTCTTCAGGCTGATGTTAGGGATGAGGTTATGGTTCTGTAGCTCTGCGTGTGAACTGCGTCGAGATGCGCCTTGACCCCTAGCAGTGTCCATTTTCCACTTTCAAGGACGCTTAAGGACATTTTTGAAGCCACTGGATCCTTATACTGAGCAGCCCATAATTAGTGTGACACACAGCGGCCCTGTAATCATAATTTAACGTGCTTCAGACACCCACTGACCCACTGCAATCCGCTTTGAGAATACCTGCGGCCGTGAGATGACGAGCATTTTATCCAGATTTGGTGCAAGTGTTAAATGGTAGGCAATGACGAAACGTACTTTATTTTTCATAACCATAGGTTTAAAAGTAAAAAATGTGGGGTAAGGTAAACTTTGTGCTTGCTCTATAGCCTTGACCTTTGACCTTCCTGTTCTGAAACCTAATAGATTTCGTCATGAGTTGCCCTTCGATCCTTCCATCATATATGATAAAAATCGGCAAAATCCCGTTGGTTTTCTCACAGCTGAAACTGTTCTTACGGGTACTGTTTTCAGGTAAATCAGTTATATATTGTTTATATTTGTTTAGTATAAATAAAGATAAGTCTCATCATCTTCCTCCCGTGGCAGATTTAGTTGTTTGCTGATGCCTCATTATTGACAGTGGTATGAACACCATGAATTAGGTAATGTATTTTACTGGTGTCTTATTGATTTTTCCAGACGATTATTTTCTACTCTGGAAGAGCTCTTGAGAACTTAATCTAACCCTTCCAGCTAGAAAGTTTTCTGACATAGAGAGCAAAATTGTCTCAAATTATGTAAGCATTAAAAAAAAAAATAGTAATAAGTACTTTAATGTCCAAGTGGCGGCATGTGCAGGTGTGTGGGTCGTCTGATGGTACATAAAAGAACCACTGGATATTGGGCACAGGCGTTCTAAATTACGTCCAGAGTCGGGTGCATAAAAAGGCCGGAACAGTAAAAACGTGACATCAGTTTGGGGCAAGGGGGAGTAAACGAGGCAGGAGCGGTATAAACAGCGGATATAAACAGTTGGACAAGCGTAAAAATGCATTCTTCCAGTTCGCGTCTGTGTTGCATTTATTTTGGTGGTAGTGAGGGGGGCCCTGGAAGGAGGCTGACGGGTTGGTAGCGGCGTTTTGGATGGTAGGTGGATGGTTGCAGTGGTGGTAGTGATAGTGAGGGAAGGTGGTTAGGTTAGTAAGGGTTGTAGCCTAGTAATGGTGGTGGGGGGTGGTTTTGATGGTAGTGGAAGTAATGGTGGGTGAATAGGTGCATGGTTGATGGGTGGTTGCAATGATTATGGTGGTGGTGGTGAGGGTGGGTGGGTAATGAATGGGGGTGGATGAGTGGGTGAGTGGTTGCTTTGGTGATGGTGTGGAGTCGAAGTAGTGGCGGTCGTGGGTGGGTAGGCGAATAGGGTGGGTGGGTAGGCGAATAGGATGGGTGGGTGGGTGGTTGCAGTGGCGGTGGGTGAGCCTCATTATATATCCCCTGCTATTTATGCGCTCGTAAACATGAAGAATTGCGCTTACCCTCTTCCTCTCCACTCACTTTGTCCTACTTTGTTCGTATTTGCTCCCACACCAGAGTTGTTTAGGCAGCTTCCTAGTGTTTTACGTTTACTTTCGCGAGTTATTTAAGTGTAAGTGTTTTTATGTCTTGGTTTATGGTTGAAATTATTGACTGTGTCCTCTTTTGTGTTTAGTGTCGTGTGGTGTGCAAGTGTTTGTTTGTGTTGGGGTTTTTAGCTACACACACACACACACACACACACACACACACACACACACACACACACACACACACACACACACACACACACACACACACACACACACACACACACACACACACACACACGGAATAAGAATGAGAGAGAGAGAGAGAGAGAGGATAGACGGTAGAGCTAGAGTTTGGCCAAATAGACTGAGAGAGAAAGAGGGATCCATTACAGTAGTCACCAAAGATCGTCAAGGTCAGGTGTGTATTGAGATGGAGTATATTTACAGCACAACCAGCACGCCAGTGGTTCATCCCGCCAGCACCCATGCGACCACAGCCCACGCCATACAGTTCAGCGCGGCGCATGTCGTTTTAGATTTTCGTTCCTTTAGCCGTTCGTCCTCCTGTCTGTTCGTCATATTAACCGTCCCTCCCTTTATCTGTTCTTTCCCTTATCCGTTTCTGCTTTCAATCATCCTTCCCATTTAACTGTTCGTCCCTTTAACCGTTCGTCCCTTTAACCGTTCGTCCCTTTAACCGTTCGGCCTTTTAACTGCTCGTCCCTTTAACCGTTCGTTCCTTTAACTGTGTCAGTTTAACTGTTCATCCATTTTTCCATTTGTTCTTTTTAACTGTTGGTCCTTTTAACTGTCAGTCCCTTTAACATTCGTCCCTTTAACCGTTCGTCCCTTTAATTGCTCGTCCCTTAAACCGTTTGTCCCTTTAACCGTTTGTCCCTTTAACTGTTTGTCCATTCAACTGTTCATCCTTTTTACCGTTTGTCCTTTTTAACTGTTCGTTCCTTTTAACTGTCAGTTCCTTTAACATTCGTCCCTTTAACCATTCGTCCCATTAACCGTTCGTCTTTAACTGTTCATCTCTTTTAATTGTTCGTCCCTTTAAACGTTCATCCATTTATCCGTTCTTCTCTGTATCAGCTTGTCACTTTATCCATTCGTCAGTTTAGCTTTTCTCTCCTTTATCTGTTCATCCCTTTAGGTATTCGTCCGTTTATCCATGCCTGCCAATTATCCGTTCTTGTTGTTTGTGTTTTCTTAATTATTTCTATCAGTTGTTTTGTTTGTCAGCGTTATCCGTGTCAGTCAAAGTTCGATCTGTGTGTGTGTGTGTGTGTGTGTGTGTGTGTGTGTGTGTGTGTGTGTGTGTGTGTGTGCGTACCTAAATTCAATACCTGCCTGCCATTTATTTCCACATATTGTTTCTGGGCATCTGCCATTTACCTGTATCAATCTTTTATCTGTATCTACCATTTATATGCGTCTGTTGTTTATCTATCTGCCATTATCCTTGCCTACCATTTGTCTATAAGTACCATTTATCAGTATCATTTATCTGTATTTACCGTTTGTCTGTGTACCATTCATTTGTCAACCATTATCCTTGCTCACCATTTATGTGCATCTACCATTGTCCTTGCCAACCATTTATCTGTATCTACCATTTATCTGTACCTACCATTGCCCCTACCATTTCTCATGCTTTCCCCATCCACATCCGCATAACACTGGACTGGCCTAGGTTAATCCCACCCTTCATACCCCTGTCCGTGTATTATCTGTTTGTCCGTGCTTTGTTTTTATTCCATACCTACTCGTAGTTTGTTTGCCATTTATTCATCCCAGCTCTTTATTTGCGCTTACCTTACTGCTGCTGTCTGTCTGTGTGTGTGTGTCTGTCTGTCTGTCTGCCTCTGTCTGTCTGTCTGTCTGTGTCTGTCTATGTCTCTCTTTATCTATATATCTATTTATATACATCTGTGTGTCTGTTTTTATCAGAGGCTGTTTATATTTTTCTGCATTTATGTGTCATTTCATCTACCTGCCTATCTATCTATCTATCTGTCTCTCTCTCTCTCTCTCTCTCTCTCTCTCTCTCTCTCTCTCTCTATCTATCTATCTATCTATCTGTCTATCCATCCGTTGCTACCTGAGGTCTCTCTTAACCAGAATAAACTGCTTAAGACGTCCTGGTACGGAAGGGGGTAATTAATCTGGTTAGACGTCTCGAGGTCAGGATCTTCACCTTCAAGGCCACTTAACCTCTTCCTTATGGTAGAGGTATTAATTTTAAACACGACGAAAACTATTATTATTATTATTATTATTATTATTATTATTATTATTATTATTATTTCTGTTATTATTATTATTATTATTATTTCTATTATTATTATTATTATTATTATTTCTATTATTATTATTATTATTATTATTATTATTATTATTATTATTATTACAGTACTACTCCTACTACTACTATTGCAACTACTACAACCACTGCTACTACTACTACTATTACTACTACTACTGTTATTATTATTATTATTATTATTATTATTATTATTATTATTATTATTATTATCTAATTTGCTCCAGATTTATTAATACGATGTGTTTTACCGTATTAGTCGTCCTTTCTAAATTTTTTTTTTCGTTTAGTTGCTTCTATGTCCTGTATTTAATTATCGAGGTATATTATTTGCATGTGAGATGAGGCATGATCCAGAGGGTTAAATGGAGGCTTTATCTAACCCCTCTTGATCGAAAAATTTACCCTAACCTGGGGAAATTTGTCTGGTGGTATCGAGAGAGAGAGAGAGAGAGAGAGAGAGAGAGAGAGAGAGAGAGAAAGTCATTGTTTAAGGAGGGGAATGGGTCGTCTGTGATTGAGACGGGATTCAAACCCACAGAGGCGGAGGGCAAGGGGAAGGAAGGAAGGGTTAGGTGATTCGAATTTATGGCCTTCATTAGAGTCAGGTGGCGGTGAGAGAGAGAGAGAGAGAGAGAGAGAGAGAGAGAGAGAGAGAACTAGTCTATAATGTTTATGGAAAATTTGCCTAGAGTGAGTGAAAATATTGGGTAAGAAAGCAGAAGGCCTCGTGAGAGATGGGGAAGCTGAGAGAGAAATATGGATTATGGAAAAGGCGGGGAAGAGTGATTTGTGGAAGGAAAGTGATGGCTAGAGAGAGGAAGTGAGTAACGAAAATGCCTGAAGGAATTGATTAGAGTGAGTGGAAGGCTGGGGAAGGCAAGGAATGGGAAAAGCATTTTGAGAGATTGAAAATGGCGAGAGGAAGGTGAATAGTGCAAACGAGGAGGGGAGGAAAACTAATAGGAGTAGAGTGGGAGAGGAGGGAAGTAATGGGAAATGGAGAGAGAATAATTGATTTGGTTGGATGAAAATGTAAGGGAGAAAAAGAAATGATCACTTGAGAGACCAGAAAACTCGAGACAAAAATACTCAGCTGACAAGAAGTGGGTAAAAGACGAATTGTGGAATACGAATGACGGGAGACGAGAGGACGAAGGAAATTGTGGATAATGGAGATGGAAGCTGTGGTCAGGGTGGAAGAGGACGAAAAAGTGTGAGTGGAAATGTTAGGGCAATTTGAAAGAGTGGAAAAATGTGGGAGGGAAAAGTGGGTGTGGGTGTTGGAAGAGGTGGAATGGGAGGAAAAAGGAGTTGGAAGTGGATGAAAGATAAAGAGGACTGGATTTGGGTGAAAGAAGAAAAAGTATAAGAGGGGAAATGATAGAGCAGTTTTAGAGGGTGAAATAAGATGGAGGGTGGGGAAAGTGGGGAGTGGAAGAGAAGTGGAGTGGGGGAAAAGAAGATGAAAAGAGTAGGAGGTAACGAGGTAACGATGAAGAAACTTCTAAGATGCATAATGGGAGACGCTGAGGTAGTGAAAAATGGTTGAGGCGAAAGGTTATTTGAGAGAGAGAGAGAGAGAGAGAGAGAGAGAGAGAGAGAGAGAGAGAGAGAGAGAGAGAGAGAGAGAGAAGGTGGCTAAAAACTAAAGAAAAATAAAGAAATTAGGTAGAGAAGAAGAATCAAGGTAGAAAAACTTCGCTGGGGAGTGGGGGGTGAATGGGAATGAGGAAATCGAGGGAGAAGTCGAATTTAGAAAGATTGGCCAAGAAGGGGAAAGTTGGGAGTGGTTGTGGGTGAGGGAATAGGGGACGAAGAAGTGACGAAGACTTTCCGGAGAGAAATGAGTCAGAGATAAGGAGGGAGATAGACGATTGGGGTAGGATAGGAGGGAGAAAAAGGTACAGGGCGAGAAGGAAAGGGGGAGGAAAAATAGGAGGAAGTATGGAGGAGGACTGGTGAGGAAGGAATGAGTTAAAGAGGGAGAAGGAGAAGAAGGGAAAAGGAATAGAGAAAAGTGTGAGACCAAGAAACGAGAGAAAGAGAGAGAGAGAGAGAGAGAGAGAGAGAGAGAGAGAGAGAGAGAGAGAAGAAGAAGAAGACGACGACGATCCGAGAAAGAGAAAAAAGTAACCACGTTTGCAGAAAAACGAAACGTGTAAAAACGGAAAGGTGAGAGGAAACCCATGAGGAGGAGGAAAGAGAAAGATGGGGAGGAAATGCGGAGGTGGTGGAGGAGGAGGAGGAGGAGGAGGAGGAGGAGGCGGAGGAGGAGGGAGAGAGATGGAGGGACCGGGGAAGATGGGAAGAGGAAATTGAAGTGAGCGTTTTGGGTACGAACGTTGCAAAGGAAAAAGGTAAATTATTGACAAATGTTGAAGGGGAGAGGCTCTGGTGTTGCCCTCAAGTTGCAGGGGTAAAAATCGTAAACTGTTGGCGAATTGATGGAGAGAGGGCAGTGAGTGATGGAGAAACTGTAGTGAATAATGGAGAAACAGCAGTGAATGGAGGAGAGAGAGAGAGAGAGAGAGAGAGAGAGAGAGAGAGAGAGAGAGAGAGAGTTTGGCTGATCGTAGCACAGCACCATAACACAGCATCATAACAGCACCAAACACAACACCATAACACGGCATCATAACACAACACTAACACAGCACCATAACACGGCATCATAACATAGCACCATAACACAGCACCATAACAGCACCACAACACAGCACCACAACACAGCACCATAATCCTCTTGTCAGTATCAAGGCCACCACACTACCCCACTCCACTCCACTCCATTCATCCACCGCAACGCAGACCATAAAACTAACATATCCACCTCTCACTGTGGAGTCCTGGGACTTACATGGATAGATAGACAGATAGACATAGATAGATAGATGAGGGCGACCAGAGTATGTTGAAGGAATGGCGGATAGAGAGCTGAATAAGAAATAAATAGATAAATAGATGGATAGATAGTGGAAGAACAGACAGACAGACAAAGAAAACCGTGTGGATATTTATGTATTTATTTTATTATGTCCTTATTATACGTATGTAGGAAGAACCGAAATTGGATAGATAAGATATAACAGGTGATTTAATTAAAGAAGCTTATTAACCAGAAAGATATCTGGAAAAAAAAAACGAAAATCTGTGTTGCATAAACTGAAAGGAATCTGCTTAATAGTAATGGGAAAAAATGCCCAAGGGATTTTGCCGAACTGGAGGCATTCAGAAAAGGGCATAGATGAAAGCCGCTGAAGGTCAAAAGAGAGAGAGAGAGAGAGAGAGAGATACATACGTACGTATATACTGTACAGTATGTGAGAGAAAGAGCTTACGGGAGTGCGTAAGTTAAGTATGCGTGTGTGTGTATGTGTTTGTGCGTAAATGCTTGTAAGCAACACTACAGTGTTTATCACCAGGGACATTAAGCCCAGCACAGCATTTTTCCAGGGGCGCAGATCCCGGGTTTAGTAGTGGAGGAGCAAGAGGATTATGCTTAAAACCCCGTGACCCGTAGAAAAAGTGCGAATTTAGGTGGACGGAAAGGGCCATAATCAGGGCGGTGGGAAAACATTAGGGTGGCACTGGAGCTGCGTTATTTAGGCAGTGTGGAGGCCGCTATTCCACCTGGGTATATTTCTGTTTGCCTTAATAAACACCTGCATTCCGCTTTATCCGAACGAGGTGGAGAGAGGGAGTGGAGGGAGGGAGGCACTTAGGTAGGGTGGGGGGCGCTCAGGTGGGTAGCGGATGGGTGATATTGGGATTTCGGACCGTATTTTTGCGCCCCCCCCCCCCGTTTTCATCCCCCACTTTCTTTACCTCCCACCCCCTGGCCACCACTTCCTCCCAATCTCCCCCTCACCTGTACCTCTCCCCATCACCCTACCCCTTCTTCATCCTCCATGGCTCAGTAGAAATGGTGTTTATATCAATTTTAGCTATTTCTCTCATTCGGCTGAGAATGGAGGATATTTGCGTTTTAGATGTATGAATTGCCTCTCTATTATTTACTTAGTTATATATTAATTCATTCACTCATTCTTTCGTTCGTTCGTTCGTTTTTTTTTTTTTTTTTTTTTTTTTTTTTAAATTACCATTATCTCAGTAGTAGGTATTGTTCATCCTGTGGTGCAGAGAAAATGTCTTTTATCTCCATTAGTGTTGTCTCTTACTCGGGCGGGGCAAGATAGAATTTCTCTTTTATAAGAACGGTTGTATGAAATATATATACCTGTTTAGCTTTAGGATTATAGAGCACAGTTTCTTTCTTTCTTTCTTTTTTAACCCCGAAACTGGAATTAAATGGCGTTTGTATCAACATTAGATTTGCCACTTACTTGGGCGACGAGGGATAAAAATTCGTTTTAGGAGGAACGATAGTGTGTCTGAGGGAAGTGGATGCTGTTTCAGACAAACCTTGTCATTTTCTCTGTTGCAGGGGGGCTTTGAGGGGCCTCGTAACACCTCTTCTTCAGCGAATTATTCTTCGAAGTTGTCGTCTCATATATCACTGCTCCACATTCCGTCACTACTATTCAGAGCTTAACGGCCATAATAATAAACCACTATTAAAAGGGTGAAACGAGCCTACAAAACCACTAAGAATACTTGCAGCAGTCCGAAGTGGCGTAGATATATCTGCTTGAACATTGGCAGTGGAGAGTTGTAGGTCAAAGATTTTTCATGGTAGTCAGTGTGAAGAAGCAAATAAAAGTGCGAGATGGTTGGAGAGGAGTGGGCGGGATGGTAATGGGTGGTCGGGCAGGACGGGTATATTAATCCCAGTGAAATGAGCATTGGTGGTTGACTGGTATTCATTGGTTTCTCTCAGAACTACAAGAGGAAACTAAGCATTCGACGTTCTCATATACCTAGCGTGTCATAAAAAGTGATTTAGTGTAATGTATCTGTTTTTACCTATGACTTCAGTTTCGTATCAAGGTCTTCATAGCACCATCTACTTTTCTGTCCATTACTGCTCTGTTTTCTGCTTTCTTTAAACGTTGCCATTCTTCATTATCATTGCACCCAGGTATGTAAATGTAATGTATCTTTCTTTGTCCAGTCCCTTGCTTATATAAATTAATATTGGCTTTTATCTTTACAGGTATGATGTTTGTGAGTCTCTAATTGGTACGCAAAGCTTCACAGTAGCTACTCGGGTAAGGTAACTATCATTTTTTCCATTATTATTATTATTATTATTATTATTATTATTATTATTATTTCATATTCGAGGGTTTGGGAAGGTTATAGTTAAGTGGGTAGACGGGGGAAGGAAGAGCCAAGTTGTTTCGGGTTTTATTCGGCTGTTAAAGGAAATGGTTTCATTAATCTGGCTGTTATTTAGTGTTAGTGGTAGGGCTTTCACCACACACACACACACACACACACACACACACACACACACACACACACACACACACACACACACACACACACACACACACACACACACACACACACACACACACACACACACACACACACACACACACACACACACACACACACACACACACACACACACACACACACACATATCCATCGCGTCCCGCAGTCCGTCAGGTGGGTACTGTGTCGTAAGTGATGACCGCAGGAGACTAACTTTCTGTTGGTCTGTTGTAGGTGTCCTGATTGGATTACTGATTACGATTTCAACCAAGATTATATAAAAAGATCTAAATGTATTCTTTGTGGCCGTGTTCACAGTGCCTTTCACTCGTATCGTACCCTATATACACGATAATTAACATTTCCAATGATACTATAATACATGTTGACTTTACTCGTGCGTGTTAATATTCAGTGTGGTTGTGATAATGATGCACCATTTTGCCATCCCTGTAGTCATGTTACTTTACATAATGGTAGTATTGTGTGCATTCAGTTTACTCATGGTAGCGTATCCAGGTTCATTCTGATTGTACTCTTGGTGCTGTTACTATTTTTTGTATTCATGGCACTGTATTTCTCTGTAACCTGTTCATAGCAGCATTACACACGTTGAACTATGGTGCTGTTACTCTCCCATTCCCAGTACACACGGAAATTCACAGTAGCTTATTCATAGTAGCATTATACACTTTCATTTACGGTGCCATCACTCTCCCATTCTCAGTACACATGGTAATCTTAATCACAGTAACATTGTACACATTGAATTATGGTGCCATCGCTCTGCCATTCCCAGTACACATTCACAGTATTCATGGTAGCACGGCACACACTGAATTTGCTCCTGCCTGGGTGTTCATCATGCAGGGTACGCGATGCATAATTAAGGCATAATAAACTCGGGAGTGCTTGACTAATGGCTTGTGCATGACAGAGCTCACATGCAGGGACGCTGGAATAATTGCATGGCTTAAGGAAAGCAGTTAACTCGAAATGTGAGTGAATTAGAAACGTATTTCATTTTGATGGGATTTAGTTTACTTTGTGAGTATGAGATTGGCTAGTTTGTCTTCATCTGACGAACCCGGACCACTTCCACACCTTGGGTATTAAGCCGTAGATGCATAAAGTTCAATCAGCCTTAGTTAGGAGGACGGAATGAGTCTCCTTTGTTACTAGGTCAATCGTTCACGCTGATTAAATATAGCCATTAATCAAGGTTTAGGGAGTTGGTTATCTTTGCCAAATAGGAGTAAAAATATTATAGGAGTAGGTATTAAAATGTGGTGGCTGACAGATGAAGCAGAGGTAGCCAATCAGCAAAGCGGTGGGATGTGATGAAGGAGTTTGAAAATGAGGATAATATATTCTTGGAAGAGAGCGGGTTGATGAATAGAGACAGAAATGCCTGGAGCCGCCTGTGATAAAACTACGCTTCTCTGGAGAGGCGTGGGACTGTAGAAGGACAGCTGCTGGTAAACAGCCTTGGAACTTGACCATTACCCAATGAATAAATTGTAATATTCCCTTTTATTTGCCTTTGGAATAGTTTAATAAAAAAAAAAACATTCGCTTAGCCCACCACCGCCACCTGTAAGGATTTTGTGACGTGGTGCAAAACTCTACGGATCTCGATTGCCGCGTTTCACTTACTCGGGTTACTTCAGGGACAGTAGGCAAAGCACACTATTAGAGAACATCAACCTAGACAAAACTAGGATGTCAGCCATTGTACCTCTGATTATTGCGTGCGAACAGTTTAGTTAAAAATGCTTGTCAGGGCTTGGAGTTTTATTCCATACAGATAAATTCAGCATCAGGATTATCGCACATTTAAGTTTGTTTATCCCTCATCACACTTCTTGATTTTGCACGGTTTGAGTGTGTGTGTGTGTGTGTGTGTGTGTGTGTGTGTGTGTGTGTGTGTGTGTGTGTGGTGTTGTGCGTTTCTTCTTTTCTTCGACGCATCTTTCCATATTACTCTTTTTTCCATCCTATTTTTTCTCTCTTTTCCAGTCTTCCTTTTCCTACCGTTTTATTCTCGCTTCTCCTTTCTTCCGTCTAGTTTTGCCTATCCTTCACTCTTCTTCTTACTGTTTCCTCCTCGTCTTCTGTCGTCTGTTCTGTCCCCCGTTTTGTGTCTTTAGTTTTCCTTCCATTTATTCGTATTCTTGTATCCTCTTCGTACTCATCCGGATCTGTTTATTTGTTTATTCCTTTTTTTTTTTTTTACTCCATGTTCTTCCCATTTCTTCTTCTCCCTCCTTCTTTTCTGACCCCCCTCCCATTTTTTAAATCTCTGTTTTCATCTTCGTACTTTCTTCTCTCCTCTTTCTCTCCTTAATTATTCCTCTCTTTTCCCACTTTTCCCTTTTCCTATTTATACCATTTTTATCCTCATTTCCCTCTACTCTCTGTCTTCTCTTCCCATCCTTCCTCTTCCTTGTCCTTCCTTTCGATGTGCCTCTACTCCTCTTCTTTCCTCCTCTTATTTTTTGCGTCCTCTTCCTACCTCGTCTCATTTCATCTTTCTTTTTCTTGCATTTTGATAATCTTCCCCTTGATCTTCCTCTTCCTTCGTTCTTCATAATCTTTCTCTTCGTTTCACCCCTTGACTTCACCCTGTTACCACCGCTTCCTCCTCTTCCCCCTCGTCGGTAGATCACAGAGTCCAGGTGTACACAGGTGAGAAAGGCAACAGGTAAAATACGCTCTGACACCTTTAATCACCACGCCCTTATCTCTCTTTCATCTCATACTCTGTCTCCCCTCTTCCTTCCCCTACTTCTCCCCCTTCCTCTCTTCACCCATGCTCCTCCTCCTCCTCCTCTTCCTCCTCCCGTCCTCACTTTCCCTCTCCCCCTTCCTCTCTTCTTCCTCTCTTCACCTTTCCGCTTCCTCCTCCTCCCCCTCTCCTCCTCCCACTCCATCTCCATCTCGCTCTTCCTCTCCTCATTCTTCTTACACCTGCTTCGCCTCTCCTCCTCCACACGCTTTCCCCACTTCACTCTTCCTCCTCCTATTCAGTTACTCCTTGTTCTCACTCTTCTGCCTGCTCTCTCTCTCTCTCCTCCTGCTCTATCTCCCCTCTTCCTCCGTCCCTTTCTCCCTCTTCCCCTTCTTCACTCTTCCTATTCCACTTTATCTCTTTTCTTCCTCCTTCTTGCCCCCCATCTCACCCCCTCACAGGTGTATCAAATACGCCAGGCGTTCACAGGTGAGAAGGGCGACATTTAGAGAGGGTAACACACAGATAGGTTCATTCACGTTCCCATTTTCCCTTACTTCTCTTACCACTTCTTCCTCCTCTTACCACCTCTTCCTCCTCTTACCACCACTTCCTCCTTTTACCACCTCTTCTTCCTTTTACCACCTCTTCCCCATCGTCGGCATATCAAAGAGGCCAGGTACACACAGGTGCGAAAGGTAACCGGTATAGTACGGATCGAAGCATCTTCCTCTTCCTCTCTTAAATGTTCCTCTTCCTCTGTATATAGTCCTCTGCCTTTTATATCGCCCTCTTCCTCCTTAGATCATCCTCTTCCTCTCACCCTCTCGACGGCATATCAAAGGGTTCAGGTACACACAGGTGAGAAAGGCAACAGGTATAGGTAGTAAGCCCTGACACCTTTACCTTCACACTCGTATCTCTCTGGCCAAACACTCTTGAGTAAGTGACGAGGAAACGGCAAAGGGTGAGAGTCGTAGGTAGCAGTTTGGAAGGAGTAAATGTGTCGGGAATTGAAGTATAAAGATATCAGTGTAAATATATGTGTGTTCGTGTATATCTGTCTGCCGGTGTGTGTGTGTGTGTGTGTGTGTGTGTGTGTGTGTGTGTGTGTGTGTGTGTGTGTGTGTGTGTGTGTGTGTGTAAAGGTGCGAAGGTTGTGGTGTTAGTGAACTGAGTGCGAAGGAAATAAGAGAAAAATGTGAAGAGTGTGTGTGAAGGTGTGAGAGTTGCCGATGTGAAGGAACTGGGAGTGGAGAGCGAGGTGCTGTTACCAGAGTGAGGCTTTCTAAAGAGGCCCACAACTCCACACCTTCAATACGTAATGCTTCTTCCATCTGATGAAATTCGTCTTGAGGAGTCAGGATTATAATTTAAAAAAATATCTTAGATAATCGTTTGGCTGTAGAAAGAAGGAAATAAAGGAGATGTTAGTGTGCAGAAGTGGGTAGGGAATTTGGGGGAAGAATATTAGAGCCCAGTACACACAGAAATTATATAAGCTAGCAAACAAGGTGCATTGACAGGAAGAGGAAATGCAGTTGGTGTTGAAATGGTACAACCGCGGAGGGAAAAGAGTGTGAACATTTAAAGCACTGAGGAAGTTGAAATGCAAGATCTATTGAAAACAAGTAGCGTGACTGAAAAAAGTTGAAAATGCAAGGGTTGAGAGGCGAGAGGCAGAAAAGCGATGGGGGAATTGGAAAGCTGTAAAATAGGGATTGAAAGGGCGCCACAAGTGATCGAGGTTATGTTGGTGAGAGGGGTTGGTCGAGAATGGTGAAAAGGGAGGAATAAGAAAGAAGAAATGAAAAAAAACAGGTTTGCTTGAAAGGGGACGAGGCGAGAGACATGAAACGCATAAAAGCAGAGCGCTGAAGGGTGAAAGGTGAGACGGGACGGGAAAGTCGAGTGGGGCGTGGGGATGGTTGAGGTTGAGGGAGTGACGAACAGGAGTGAAAGGTGAGGGTGAGGGGTGGTGAGGGGAGAAAAGGAGTGAGGAGGAGTCAGGGTGACGGGAGAGGTGAGGGTTTTTAGATTGAGGGGAGGGAGGGGAAAGTGAGGATGGGGAAGGGGTAGGGAAGAAGAAGATGGTGGTAAGGACGAAGTTGGGTGAGGGAAAAGGTGGAGACTGTTAGATGAAGGGGAGAGTAGGGTAAGAGAAGATGGGGAAAGTGAGGATTGGGTAGGGTGAAGGTAGAGGGTGAGGATGGTAAGGACGAGTTTGGGTGAGGGGAAAAGTGATGGTTGGTAGATTAAGGGGAGAGGAGGGTGAGGGGAAGGACGAAAGGAGCAAGGATAGGGTAGAGTAAGAGGCTAAAAGGTGGGAGAGATAGGTAGGAAGAAGTGGGGAAAGTTAAACAGAAGTATCAGGAATGAAAAAACGGGATTAAAGTGAGCTTGAGTGGAAGCTGAATATTGAGCAAATCATACGTGTGGTGTATGTGAGAGAGGAGAGAGAGAGAGAGAGAGAGAGAGAGAGAGAGAATCGAGGAAGTCAGGCAGAGTTTACGAACCAGGAATGAGAAAGAGGGAGTCAGAGAATGCAGGAGTGAATGGAAGGTGTCAGAAAATATGAGGGACATGATTGAATGGATGAAATAGGAGGAAGTAAGAGAGAAGTGGGGGTAGGAAGGAATAGGAGAAATGGGTTGGATAGGTAGAATGGCCTAGGGAGGTGGAGAATTGAGGAAACACGGTCATCAATCAATTCCCGACAGACCTGACACATGAGGTGATGACGGCTGACTGTGTACGACTCCTGAGGGGATACTCGCTCCGACCGTCTCAATTCCACTCCACTTCTCTGTCAGTCCATTCACTCCACTGCTCTATCAGACTATCCATTCCACTACTCTGTCAATCCATCCACTCCCCTTTCCCATCAGTATATCAGTTACACTTTGCTGTTAGGTTATCCACTCCACTCTTCTCTCAGTATTTGAACTCCCCTTAGGCTCTCCACTCCATTCTCCACGTCTTTACCAGTCCATCCACTCTACTCTTTTAGCAGTGTAGAACTCTGCATTTCTACCCATCTACCCACTCCAATCTTCCATCAGTACGGGTATATTAGCGTCACTTTTCTTCTTTCAATCCACCAACCCTACTTTTCTATCAGTCCGTCCGCTCCATTTTTCTATATGACTATCCACTCCACTTCTCTGTCTACTCATTCCACTTCTCCTTCAGTGTTCGTATTCTCGTCTGATAAGGAAGCCCCGTAACACCTCTTCCTTAGCGATTTATTTTTGGGTACGGCTAGTTAATATCTGTTTGTTATGTATGCTGAGTATTGTGGTATTTGAGTTATTTAAATGACACAGAAGAAAATAGTAAGGAATAATACGCAAAATGAATCGCATAGGAACAAGTGTTAGGGAGCTTCCGTGAGAATACGGGCCCAAAGACACGTAACCCTTAAATCGTTGGACGGTAACTAGCATAAAATAAAGTGACATTCTCAACCCTTCAGTCTGCAGTATCCCTTTTCTCCATTTCTTAGTGTGTTGCGCTGAGTTTGGAGATTTCGACACACCTCTCCCTGAGCGATTTATTCTGCTCACGACACCTCAGTATCGTCTTTTATTTTACTGATACAAACTCGATACTAAAACGTTGGCCTCCCAGAGAATGTTAAGGTGTAGTAAGCTAACTAAATCGCTGAGGAACAGGCGCATCGATAAATTTCTGCCACCTAAAATACGGTCGGTTCTCCATTTTCTGTAGGTGGCTAAATAAATCGCCTACAAATGAGCGCAACGAAGATGTAAATGAATAAATATAAATAAATAAATCGCTGACAAATGGGCGTTACGAATCCCCTGTACCACCTAGAATATGCCACTCAGACTGATGCTTCGCCCACAGTGCAAATAGACATCACACTCACCAAACAAGCTGTCCTAACACCACCGCCGAGCCTCTAACCCCCCTCCCCCTCCTCCTCTTCCCCCCTGGCCTCGTCCCCCCGTTTCGTACCTCTAGGTCTCGTCCCCCCGTATCGTCCTTTCCCCCCGCTGTGATGCCAACAAATCCAGTGCAAAGCGAGAGTGACGAATAGGATGTGTTGTACTGAAGTGTGGATCTGCCAGGCTACAGAGGAAGGGAAACTACAGACGCCACTGATATCTGTCCTTTGATGTCCGTACAGTGACTCACAAGTTTAAATTCGCTGAAAACCCATATGTGTGATAGAAAGTACAGTATACAGATCCATCATAGTTTCCCAGTTAGTGTAAAAATGTTCATTGACTCTTACATGGCTATAAAACATACACACACACACACACACACACACACACACACACACACACACACACACACGTTCAGTACTGGAATTGTTGGAGTCCATGAATTGATTTTGTTCCTGGGACATGAAACGTTATTGTTCTTTTGATCCACTCAGTTCCAGGAGTAAACATGGTCCCAGGAGCATTGAGCACTGACGATGTTTTACAGTTCGTTCCAGGGATTTTAAAGATTAGGGAGATACTGGGTTAGTTCTTATTATTGACATGGCGCCAGAGACATTCGGTATTCAGGCTGGGTGCTGCTCGACTCCACCTCTGCGTGCATTATTGTCGAGTGCAGTACTGAATAAAATACAGGCTGTCAGGGCGGCATCAAGTGGAAACAGGCAAAGTGCATACGAGTGGAGCGGCGGCGGTGAAGAACTGTTTCGTGGGTGACGGAGAGTGTCGTGAATTTGGGTTGAGAGGAGGGCGGAAAATTGAGGTTGAAATTAAATGAGCATCGCGAACGCGTCACTTAGTTTGCTTAGTTTATAGCACCCCTTCACCACTAAGGCCTCTCAATTCCCTCGCTCTCACCCCTTCACCCTGATGAAGTATTATCCACTTAAAGGAGATTCTACTCAGACAACAACAGCAGCAACAAATCATCAACAAGAGCAAATCAACAGCAACCGACAACAACAACAACAACAACAACCTCCGTGGCTGTAGCACTGTACTACAAGCTAAAGGATGGCGGAACAATCACTCCACAATGAGACTGAGGCGACACGAGGGAAGCTCTTTAGTACCTCAACTCTCCTCCCCCCCACCAACCCATTCCCCAGAGAGCTTATCCTGCCAGCCTCGGGACGGAACAAGAGCGTGAGCTGGAGCAGTCTCGGCCCTAATCCCCGGAAGCTGTGTTCACGTGAAAGCTTTGTTTGCAACCCAGGCCCGTATTCGTCAGGTAAGGAAGCTCCCCTAGCACCTCTTTCATACCTACTTATTCTTCGACATGGCACGTTAGTATTATTTGTCATACATGCAAATTAAATCGATGTTACAATACAGCATTAATGTGAAAGGAAAAAGAAATGTATGACAAACAAATCGCTAAGGAAAAGGTGTTAGGGAGTCTTCTTACCCGGCGAGAATACGGGCCAGAGACTCATCGGTTACTGTGCTGGGAGAAATCCTCGCCCAGAAAGAGGCTTAGGATCCTGTTTATAGACTCTTAATCATTTATCAAGAGTAAGCGAATCTCCTAAGCTGTTTTTTTCGCATTTCATTTGGTTATTTGTGTGTGTGTGTGTGTGTGTGTGTGTGTGTGTGTGTGTGTGTGTGTGTGTGTGTGTGTGTGTGTGTGCGTGTGTTTACTCTTTAATGTTCACTCTGGTTTGGCTGCGAAGTGTTTGGTGGTGACAGTATAAATAGAGACAAACGTACTTGCAATCAATCTTAAGTTTGAGAGAATTTACAAATGCCAACGTAAGGAACACATGCTCACTTCCTTCTCCCCAAAACATCCATTTTTACTCCACACTTTCACGCTTCCATCAAAAACCACATTTTTTTCCATATGTCTTTTTACTTTTCCGTGTCGTGCATCCATATACGAAACACAGTCTCCCGGAAGCCCCTTTGAAGCACGGTGTTCTGGCTAAATGTGGAAAAGTGTTATTGTTGTAGAGGCCTTTGTTGTGATAGGAATTGGAGCCTGGATTGGTGTGAAAGGCTACTGGTGTGTATGGTACAGTATATACTATGTGTGTGTGTGTGTGTGTATATATATATATATATATATATATATATATATATATATATATGTATTAGTATCATTCCATTCATATTTTTTGTTTCTTATTTTTTTTTTACGTGTGCTCAGCAAATTCTGGTAAATCGTGCCGACTACTCGGCCCTGTTCGTATTAAAAGGAATCTTTACTCACCCCTTCAGCATGATTTCGTCATTTCGTACTTTGTTCCTGCTGGTGGCAGATGATTTTATTCTTATGAAAACTTAATAGAAATCGTTCATAGGCGTAGCGTTTAAAGAAGAATAAACACAGGATTCCTAGAGTTAAAAGGGAAATTTCATCGCCAAACTAATCGTAATTGCCTAATATTTTTTTTGCATTATTTCATGTTCAACCAGACGATTTTCATTTTAGGGAAGGCGTCTCACTAGGAACTGGATTGAAAGCTTCCCGCCTGTCCCTCCCTCCCTCCGTCGCACACACCTTCCTTATTGATTTCCCTATTTCGAGAGCAATTTTAGCCACGTTTAAAATGTTTTTTAAATTTGCAATACATGTGGCCCTTCTGAAGTCGTATGCGAAGAGAAATAAACCGTTCTCTCTCTCTCTCTCTCTCTCTCTCTCTCTCTCTCTCTCTCTCTCTCTCTCTCTCTCTCTAACTCCACTAACACTTTTATCTCTCGGGCAACTGGCCTAATGATTTCTTATTACTCACGCCCTGAAGGGAGAGGAGAGGAGAGGCAATGAGGAGACGATACGAGACGAGACAAGACGAGACGAGACAAGGAGACAGGAAACGAGAGAAAATGAGGAGAGGAGAAGTAAGAGAAGGGGAAGGAGGAGATGAAAAGTGAGAAGAGATGACGAGATGAACAAGTCATTTCAGCAGCTTTACCATATATTAGTCTTTATCTTAAAACTTATATTACATCTTAACTTTACAAAGGACAATTTCCCTAGACCTTAAATTAGAACTTATATTACACAAACTTCCTTTACATAACAGGTATTTCCCGCGGACTCTTTTCTCTCATTAAGTATTTTGCATTTTAATCAAGGTGCCACCAGACATTTAAGTTCAGCAACCGAAGAATCTCTAGTAATGTGGTTAATGAGGGTTTTTGAAAGACTACATACCCCCCCCCCCTAGTTAAAAGAAATCGCCCCTGAACTGAGTAAAACCGTCTTGAAATAGATAGAATTAAGTGCAAAAGACATAGTAGAGGTGATGTTGTTTAAGTAAGATTAGTTTCCGTACACAGATTCTTTTTGATATAAGAAAGTTACCGTTAAATTAGAGGGGTTTTCTTTTAATATGCCCCCTTTGCCTCTGTTAATTATGCAAGGAATGCCGACAGTATTGTTATGAATTCAGCATGTATTTTTAGTCAAGTCTTTGTTGAATAATTTCGTTTTTTATTTGAGAAAGTTTGGTATGAAGAAACGTTGTACATAAGCATTAAAACTGATGAAGAAGGATAGAAGATGGAAGAAGATAAGTGAGTGAATTGTTAACAGTAGGCGATAAGGAAACTGACGAAGGAATATGGAAGGTGAAAGGAGATAAAGTGAGTAGATTTGATAACATAGGAAGTGTTAATAAAAATGATAAAGAAGGGCAGAGGATGGAAGAAGATAGTGGATGGATTTGATGAGATAGAGGGTGAGGGGAGCACAAGTAATAAAGTTCATGAGAAGAAGAAAATAAAAGAAAGAGAAAGGAATAGGAAACACAAGAACGAAGCTGACCTGAGGAGAAACGGATGATGAAGGAAAAAGGTTGGAAAAGACACGGGAGAAAGAGAAGGAGAAGTGGGAGGAAGATGAAAAGGAGGAGGAGGAAGAGAAAGAGCAGGATAATCAGCAGGAGGAAGGGGATGAGGCGGAAGAGGAAGAGGAAGAAGACAGAGAGGTATTAAAGGCTTTATGGAAGGAAGAGAAATGGAGGAGAAGGCATTAGGTTCTCAATAAAAGGGAGGAAGAAGGGACGAACAGCCATAACATACGATAAAAGAGGAGGAGGAGGAGACGAAAGAGGCATAAAAGCAACGTATATGAGGGAGGGAGACGAGGGTGAGAGTGAAGAGGAGCAGGGTGAGGGATGGGGAGCGTTGATGAGTAGGGATGATGAGTTAAGGGGATGGGGGAGGCAGAGAAAGGGTCAAGAAACAGTGATGTAAATTAATGAGAGAGGAATGAGGAGGTGACAGTGCATGGAGTGAAGGCGAGAGTGAAGAGAAGCAAGCTGAGGAATAGGAAGCGTTGACGAGTAGGGATATGAGTCAGGGGGATGAGTAAATGGAGTGAAGATATAGATAGATAGAAAGGTAAATTGATAGGTAGGTAGATGAGTAGATAAATAATTAGATAGAAGTCTTGCCTACCCCTTCACTTGGATGGCTTATTGCCTGGAAGGATAGAAGTTAGATTAAAAATGAAAGGAATTAAATAGGTTACGTTGATGAACAGGGATGATGAGTAAGTGGGATGGGTAAAATAGGGGGCAGGGAGAAAGGGAAATATTCAGTGCCAGCTATTGGCATTGATGAGAGGAGGAAAGATGAATGTTGATGAGTAGGAGAGTGAGTTGCTTTACATGTATCCAGCAGCTGTGTTTGGAAGTGAGTGTCTAAGGAATTCCATACCATAACTTGAATAAAGGTGAAAATAAAAATGATGAGCAAAAATAATGGTTAAAGAGAGAAAAATGATTAAGAAAGAGGAAGATAAAAGAAAATGTGTTTAAAGAAATAATAAAGCACAGAGGAGAAAAAAGTAATGTGGAAATGATGATGATGAGTGAAATGAGTTAGTGAGGCAAAGGAGATGAGAAAAAAAGGAAAAGTGAAAAAAAAAATGATAAATTAAGAAAAAGGGACAGGATAGGAAAAAAACAGGAGGGTGAGAGGACAAAAATAAGCAAAAGAACAATAATTAAGCATAGGAGAGGAGAATGCATGAATGAGGAATTAAAGTGAGTGAGAAACAAGAAGTAAAGCAGTGAAAAAGTATGTAAAAAACAAAGCTGGAGAGAGAGAGAGAGATTAAATAAGTGTGACTGAGAGAGTGTGGGTATGTGTGTGTAAGACTGTGTGTGTGTATGTGTGTGTGAAGGAGCGTGAAAGTATGTGTGTGTATATATGAGGGAATGCATTGTAAGGGGTGACTCAAAGGATCTTTTCAGCTATTGTCGTGCTATGTTCGTTATTACGGCTGGCTATGGGGTCCCTCTATGGCCAGGCAGGGAGAGGGGGAGAAAAGGAAGTCGTGGAGACGGAGGAAAGAGGGAGAGAAGGGAAGTGGAGGAGACGGAGGAAAGAGGGAGAGAAGGGAGCTGGAGGAGGCGGAGGGAAGAGGGAGAGAAGGGAGCTGGAGGAGACGGAGGAAAGAGGGAGGGAAGGGAACTAGAGGAACTGAGGAAAGAGGGAGAGAAGGGGGCTGGAAGAAACTGAGGAAAGAGGGAGAGCAGGGAGCTTAAGGAGACGTAGGCAAAATGAGGAGGAAGAAAGAGTGAGAGAGAAAATAGTGAATGTGGGAGACAGAGGAGGAGAGAGAGAGAGATGATACAGTTGGAGTGGGAGGGGACTGGAGAGGAAAGGAAGAAGGAAGAGTTAAGAGAAATGGGGATAATAAGGTAGTAGGAAACGGGGAAGGAAAGAGTAAAGAAAAGGAGAGGAGGGAGAGAGAAAGGGTTTATACGTAAGGCGAAGGACGAGTAGAGAGAGAGAGAGAGAGAGAGTAGGAGGAGGAGGAGAGGAAGGAAGAGTTTGTTGGAGGAAAAATGAGAAAGGAAGGTACGAGAAGAATGGCAGAGTACAAAGGAGAACAAACGGCAACACACCTATAGTTCTTCCATGGTTGTTTGGTATAGTGAGGACTGTGACTAAGGTATCTAATTTTGTGGGCTGAAAATGAGGGTAATAGAGCAAGAAGGGGAAGAATAGAGAGAGAGAGAGAGAGAGAGAGAGAGAGCACCATGACTGTAATGCAGTAATTGGTTTACTTCTAAAGAAATACACCCATCCTCTTATACAACCTTAAGAATAAACAAAATGAATGCTCTCCTCCATCCCCCTCCCTTCACCCATTAAGCGTACCGCACTGGATAATAGGTAGGAAGTAGACATGGAAAATAGGCAGGAAATAATACTGGAAAAGAGGTAGGATGTGGTACCGAATAATAGGTAGGAAATTGGTGCTGGAAAATAGATAGAAAATGGGTGGAATAAAATGCGTGAATATATCCTGTGGGAACGGTAAGAGGTGGTATTAAAGGTGAAACAGCGAATTGAAAGATTATTAATGTTTTACTGACTCATGTTCTTGTCATTGTTTTTATTATTAATATATATATATATATATATATATATATATATATATATATATATATATATATATATATATATATATATATATATACAGTATAGTAGTAGCAACAGTGGTAGTAATAGTAGCAGTAGTAGTTTTATTTTTATTCGTGCAATTTTTTTAATTTTGATTTTAATTATGTTCTTTTAATCAAAGAAGGTAATTCACACCGTTTCAGGATTCTGGCTTCTATGACTCACTCTCAGCGAAGCAAAATCGTCTGCTATTACCGAGAACAAAATAGCAGGCAAGTTCATAGAAAGGTTGATACAAAGAATGGTATATAGAAATAAGGTGAGAATGCTTAAGGCAGTAGTTTCTTATGTAATTAATTTTATTGTTTTATATGTATTTCTATTTATTTGTATATTTTTTGTTAGACATATCGTGATATTTTTGCCAGTGCAATGTCGATAGTTTATAAAAAGATGATGGAGGCGAGAGAACAGGATATGAAAGAAGAGAGAAGAACATACAGTATATGCAAAAAGAAGGCGTGAGGGAGAAGGAAACGATGAGGAAGAGGATGCGAGTTAAAGGACAGGACGATGATGGGGAATGGGGAGAGAAGATAATGGGGAGAAAACAGGGAGTGTAACAAAGCTGGAAATAGAGAAGGGAGATGGGAGAATCAGAGAGCGGAAAGATGATGGGAATGAAAGGGTAGGATGATGATGGGGAATAGGGAGAGAAGAGAAGGGGAAAGAGAGAGGGAAAGATACCAAGCTGCAAATAAAGAGGGAAGAGAGACAAGAGGTAATAAGAGGTAGATTGAAGGAGAGGGGAGGTGGAAATGAAAGGAGAGGAGAAAGATGGAAAGGGACCAGAACGGGACAGCGAGATGGATGAGAGGAAGGGGAACGCAAGGGAGTCGTGAGAGAGAGAGAGAGAGAGAGAGAGAGAGAGAGAGAGAGAGGTGGAGGGAGTAACTGAAAGGAGGAAGAAAGAGGAAAGAAGGGAGAAGAGAAGGAGGGAGAAGAGAGCATAGAGGCGAGGAAGGTGTCGAACACAGACGGGCCAAGTTACATGTCACTTACCAAGAGAGAGAGACAAGTAACCCCGGGACGGAATGAGATGGGAAAGAGGAGGGGAGGAATAGAGAAGGGGTGGAATAGTGTAAAGATGATGAGAATGAGAGGGGAAGAAATGGGAGGGGAGGGTGGGAAGTTGGAGGGATTGAGAGGGGGAAGGGATTCGGAATGGGAGAAGAGGGAGGAAGGGAAAGGGAAAGGATTAAGAAGGCGATAAATGGGGGAGAGGAAGGGATTCGGAAAGGGAGAAAAGGGAGGAGGGGAGGAAAGGGGGGAGGGAAAGGATTGAGGAAGAGAGGGAGTGGGAGAGGGAAAAGGATTGAGAAGGGGAGGAAAGGGGAAAAGGAAGGGGAAGGGATTCAAAAGAAGAGACGATGGGAGGGGGAGGAGAAATTACACCCAAAACCCAGAAGGAGTTAATGAAATATCAAAAGTTCGTACCGTATGTGACCAGAAAATACGCAAACATCATATAGCAAAACTAGGAGGAAGAGAACACAAGATAACAGATGAATGAAGGTGAAAACTTACGATCGAAAGAACGCTAGACACACAAAAGGAGAGTAACTTCAGGGTTTTAGATCACTTATGTGTGAAAAAAGGCGACAAATTTTTTAGCAATGAAGGACGAGACGAACACACACAAGGCAGAGAAATATGGAAATTTGAGCCAAGAAGAGAAGATCACGAAAGAAAATAATGAAGGAAGATGTAAATTTAGGTTTAAGAAGGTCAGCCGATACCCAGACGAAGAATAACACCCAAGATTTGAAGCGGGTGTGACTTAAAAACGCCCAGGTAATCACTTAGGAATGTCAGGAGGAGAGGAACAAGAGGACACTAATGAATGAATTATCTCCTAGTGTGAAATGAAAGTCAACCCGGCTATCCCCTTCAGAATACGAAGCGGGGGTCCGGGAATGAGAGAGTGGTGTCAATTATTCCTCAGTGATCAGTGTGTCAAGACCTTGGATGGAATTGATGTGTGTGTGTGTGTGTGTGTGTGCGCGTGAAGGGGGGAATGCCGAGAGTGGGAGAAGTTGTATTTGCCTTCCATCATGAAATTAATTAAAATCAGATAAATGTGTGTTGTGGGACTGATTGCAATTGTGGGCTCAGAATAGTGTGTAATTAATGATGAGAGCAAGAGGCACGTGTTTTCCTCTCTCTCTCTCTCTCTCTCTCTCTCTCTCTCTCTCTCTCTCTCTCTCTCTCTCTCTCTCTCTCTCTCTCATTCCATCACAGTAACATCCTTCCATCTTTCTCTGTCGTCCATCGTTCTGCTCTCTCACTCAACTTTAATCCATATTCATTCCTCTCTTCTCTGTCTCTCTCCTTCCCTTTCCCCTCCCCTACCTCACGTTATCTCCCTTTCCCATCTCCTTTATCAGTCCTCTCCCCTCTCCCCCTCTTCCAAATTTCCCCTACATGTCTTCCTTGACTTCCCATGTCCTGGCTATATATAAGTGATCTCGGCCACTCGAGAGAGAGAGAGAGAGAGAGAGAGAGAGAGAGAGAGAGAGAGAGAGAGAGAGTGTTCACTAAATTTTCAGCCATACAGAATACAGCAGTGTGTGTGTGTGTGTGTGTGTGTGTGTGTGTGTGTGTGTGTGTGTGTGTGTGTGTGTGTGTGTGTTCAGTCAGACGAAAGACCAACACAGTTTCGCAAATCGTGCAAGCTTGAATCATAATCACAAACAAATCCTGGCTAAATCTGTTCACATCGTAAGCGTATGCGGTACATTATCCACTTCTTGTCCTCGCATGTTTTTGTGTGTATACATGAAGGTAAAGCAGAAGAATGACAAAAATTGGAGAGAGAGAGAGAGAGAGAGAGAGAGAGAGAGAGAGAGAGAGAGAGAGAGAAAATAGCATAGAATAAGCAAGGCAGTGGAAGACAAGGCAAGGCAATTCTAAGCAAAGAAAACAGAGCCGGTAAAAAAACAGGCGAGACAGGATGGGTCGGGGCAGGATATGGGAATTCAAGAACATTCAGATATTATAGAGTTTCACAGGACATGTCTGAAGAGGTTGGGAATTGTATAAATGAGCCAAATTAGTACAGGGATAATGGTACAGTAATGAATATTATGTGGAAAAGACAGCAGAGGAGGATTTGTGTAAGTGAAGGTTGTTAGGAGAGTATTAAACAAAATAGGGAAGAAGTCAGGGCAGTGCAGGACGGAGCTGGTCCAGGCAGGGCAGAGCAGGACAAGTTTGGTGTTAGTAGGTCAGATTAAAACCCACATATACTAAAAGGATTGGAATAGGTGGAACTAGGAGTTGTTCAGGCAAGACAGGGGACGGAAGGGTAAGGTAGGAACAGTGAGAGATTAGGCTGGGTATTGTATGGCAGGGCAGGAGAGGGCAGGGACACAGATGGGCGGGAGAGGGCAGGGATGGGCAAGGCAGGGCAAGGCAAATGTGAGCAGTGGAGACAGAGCTAAACAGAACACGACACGGTAAGACAGAACAGGGCAGGACAAAGTAGGATAAGGGGGGCAGCACAGATTAAGAAGAGGTAGGACAGGACAGGATAGGGCAGAACAGACTAATACAGTGCAGGGCAGGGCAGGGCGGGGCAAACGTAGGCAGAGCAGTTCCATAAAGGGGCGTGGTGATGGTGGTCGTGCCGATTGAGACGTTAAAGTTCGGGTGTTAGACCTTGAATCCTCCAACTTCACAGACGCGTGTGAGGTGAGGCCACAATTTATGAAGCCGTGTAAAAGTTGCCTCCCATTACCATACTAACGAGGCGGAGGAGGCCCAGGCGCCCCGGGCATACCAGATGAGGGCACAGGTGTTAACGCGGCCTGGTGGGATGGTAGGGAGGCAGGGAAGGAGGGAGGGAGTAGGGGAGTTGGGAAAGGTTATGAGAGAGAAGGTTAGAGGAGGGGAGGGATGGACATACAGGAAAAGGCTAGAAGGAGGGAAGGAAAAATATAAGGGAAGAGGCTAGAAAGAGGGAATGATATGGGAGAGGCGGTGGCTCAGTCGGTAGAGAGGTGGCCTGCGGTCCTGTCGGACCCAGGTTCAAATCCCCGCTGGGGCAGGGAACAATTTAAGGATTTGAATTGCATGTAAAGCAGACTTTACTGATATACCAGAAGACCCGCTGACATATCGTAAAAATACTCCCGCTAATACCAATACACCAGTCCTGTATGAGACAGCCCTAGCATGTATTCAATATGGACGGTGGGTGTTAGTGTCATAAAATGACGAAAATATCATAAAAGACTTTGTGGTTCCTTTGTGGTTGAGTTATATATATATTAGACTTATGGACGAGCGGTTTTTATATCTTGGAGTAGCTTCCCATTTGTCATGTAGTGACAGGAGAGGTAAAGAATAGTATGGGACTATTTTTATTTGTCTTGGAAATATTAACAAGTCTCTCACACAGAGCGAAGTATAGAGTCCCGCTAGCTATCTCTCTGTCTCGCTCTGGCTCCCTCTCTCTCTCTCAAGTTGCTAAGCCCTTTCTTTTTCTGACCTGCCTGTTCTAAGGCTTGTCTCCTTCTGACCTCACTTTCCTAAATTCTGGTGTAGCAGGGGTGTGTCACGTGTGTTCCTTGTGAGTGGAAAGTTCTAGCAGCCTGTGTGTGAGTATGTGTGTATGTGTGTGTATGGTCACTAGGCGCTTTGTTCACCGGTGGACTGCTGACAAGTAACTGCATCATCTCCTTACTGGCCGCTGTCGTCAGCTTTCCTCAGTGTAATTTGCAAGCTCATTTCCTTTTCCCAGGCTCGCATAGGGCTGTCTATCTATCTATTTATCTATCTATCTATTATGATTTGTAACTACAATACATTGCTCGGTCACGCGAAAATGGCGTACCATCGACAGTTAATAGTCCTAACATATTAATACATATTATATACACATTATAATGAATTTATTAGCTAATTAAGTGAAATACATAATATTGTAAAAGTAACATAATTGTATGAATATTGTATACATATATTATTCATAGTAAATAGTGATTATTTAGTAATATTACATTTTAAACAAGTTGTATACATATTTGAATAAATGCATTAAAGTAAATTATTTAACTGTAATACAGTATGTACTTGGGTTATTATAGTGAAATGCATACATGCAAGAATAAAAAATAGTTTAAAATTTAGATTATGGTAAGAGTTATTAATATTTCAATTAAAGATATTGGTACTGGTCTGCCATATATGGGTCATTCTTCTTTGTATTTTTTTTTTTTTATATATAATTAATACTATATACAAAATATATACACTTCATTCAGGGTGGTTAACTTTGATGTTAACTCTCCCTCCACTAAATAATGACTCCAAATTAGCAATTCTTGCATGCATTCTGTGCATTGCGAACAGCAGTACTGCAACTACAATGCAGACGATTATAAAGACAGTAGGTGCTGGGCTATACACATAATATGGGTTGAACATACTCAAACTCAAATCTTCCCAGGGCTTCATTGTTTCATTGATCAGCTGCATAGTTTCAGACTTAGGTGAAGTCAGCTTAATACTTGTGCTCATGTTTAAGTTCATATCAGGCAGTGGGTGGAAATGTTTGTGTGTATGATTGAGAATGGCGTGGTGATTGATGGTGGATAAAGTAGACATGGCTGGTGTAAATACCGCACAGTAGTCTGGTGCTATGTATAATCCTGATGCTGATGTATGAGATGGTGGTATATCTGGACAGACTATGTAAACTGATGTGTTATGAGGGAAATAAAAAAACTGTGAGTGTCCAAGGCGTTGATGGTGTACAAGTTTATCTGGAGCAAAAGTGAAGTTGCAATGATGATGAATATTGTCATTTCTGATGATAGCCATTTCACAAGGGACTGTATCGGTAGGCTGAAACGTGAAAATGTACGCAGGACAAAGATGAACAGCATGTAAGGATGTGCGGCACTTTCGTTCAATCGTTGACTCACTTGCGAAAGTGACAGTGTCCCGTCTCTTGGAGACCATGATGAGTTCGGTGTCTGTGTTGATGTTGATGATGACCAAAGTGTTGTTATTTCTATAGGGGAAGGGGTGTATTTGGTATACTGTGAACAGGTCTTCAGTGATGAATGGTACATGAACTACCACTGATGTTGGTGTTAGTGTTGCTTCTAAATACGGGTAGTATTGCATAAATTCCCTACTGCGGAACAACGGCTTCAATTTATGTTTATGTATGCCTTGACTAACTATCTGACGTAGCTCATGAACTGGGAGTAAGTCAGTTGTGATCTTGCCATCACCAGCATTCGAAATTCCTTGCATAAGTGCCCTGAAACGATCTCTAGTGTTCTCTAATTGTAGTAGAATCGTGTCAATATGTTCTGTGATGATGGAGAAGTGCTGGAAAAGAGTAACGTTTTCCTCTAATTCATTTATTTTATCTACACTCTCGAGAGCTACGTTTTCTGCTTGTTTCAGATTTTTCACAATTGTCTTCATTGCTGAGTTCTGTCCTGTGATGAATTTATCTTGGTATGTTAGTACCTGAGCTATCTTATTAAATTTGTTGTTTATTTCTTTAAGGTCATCCTCTGTAGCCAATCCAAAGATGTTCCCAAGAACTGCGCCGCCCAGGTCGAACAAACCGCGCTTTTGGCGAGTACGTGTGATGTTGTTCCTATCGCTCAGTACCTCCGTTCCATAAGATGGGAGATCTTGGATCATGACGAGCATAGTTGACTTCGCCTGTTCTAGTTTCCATTTCGCTAACTTCACCATTTCATTCACTTCCTTGGTGTTATGTGCTTGTGAAACATAATTTCCTATCATGAAGTCCAGAGTTCGCATCGGCGTCGCAAGTCTGTCTAGATAAGTAGGTAAGTCATACAAGTAATCTAGACTTATTTCAGTACTCATGACGTCCTTAACGATTGTAGTCGTGGCCGTTGGAGCTATGAGGCATCCTTGTCGTACTATATGTTTGGGGTCTAAGTGCGCATATCCTCTTGCTATGTAGAGGAGAATCCATAGCATAAGTCCCTTCATCGTAACCTACCGAAAAAAAATTTTTTTTATTAATTTCCTATCATGCTGTGGTCGATGATAGTGATGATGTGCGTTACGGTTGATTGTTATTTCATTTATAGAAGGAGTTTAAATCGATATTTAATTCTCGTAAATGATGTACTGTAGATTTGATTGGAACAGTTGCACCTATGTTCGATTGTTTGGTATATGACCTTAATTTCTTTTTGTAATCATTGTTGTGTTCTTGCTTGGTTTCTTGAGGTACGTTCACCTGTTCGGTTGTATCCGAGGCTGAATAATTATGTGATAATTCCCTTGAAACTCGTTTTAAATGGTCAATATGAACTTGTTTCTCCTCGCCACTTGAAAGTGACTTAATTAAAACTTTGTTTGCTTTTATGTTAATTACTCTGTATGGGCCCTCAAATTTTGGGGATAATTTATTGTCTCTCGTATGAATGACACCGTAAACAATGTCTCCTAAGCTGATAGGTGAATCTTTTGCCTTCTTGTTAAATGCCTCCGTCATTTCTTCCTTGGACATCGTTAATTGTTTTTTGACTCTTTTGTGAATGTCCTGGAATTCACGTAAACGGAGTTTAGAGTAATCATCGTAATTGTATATAGGCATGCTGTCACCTTCTAGGAGCTCATATGGTAATTTTTTATCTGTGCCATATATAATGAAATGTGGTGTGTCACCGATGGATTTATTTATAGACCCATTAATTGAGGCCTCTACTCTGGGAATCCAATCATCCCAGCTTGCATAATTTTCACTGAGAATGTGTCGTAGCACATCTAATACCTTTTTATTTTGTCTCTCTACCAACCCATTCGATGCTGGGTGATAGGCCAAAACGTTAACCTTTTTGATGTTGTATTGTTTACATATTTCTTGTAAGATCTCAGAATTAAATTCTCCTCCATTATCACTTATTAATACCTTTGGGGTAGTAAAGCGACATATTACATTATCTGTTATTGCCTTTGCTACTGTCTCTGCTGTCTTATCTTTAATTGGAGCTAAAATGACATAACGGGAAAAATGATCCGTTGCAACGAATAAGTATAGGTTATTATTGTATGATAATGGCATCTTGAGTAAATCAACAGCGACAACGTCCCATGGTTGATGTGGTACAGGGTAATTATCCATCGGTGCTGGTGTGATTGGGTATCCTTTGTGTTTCGCACATGATTCGCATCTGTCTATATGTTTGTTTATATCTTTTCGTAATGAAGGCCAGTAATATAATAGCTTGGCTTGGTTGAATGTCTTATCCTTTCCAGGATGTCCTGCATGTGGGCTGTCGTGTATCAATCGTAATACTTGGGGTATCATGTCATTAGGTACTACCAACTGGTTAGTATTTCTTTGGCGTTTTGGTTGTTTAGAGTTAATTTTGTATAATGTATTATTGACCATTGTGAATTGTTCAAATGGGACATGCAGTTTGGGTAATTGTATGTCATCTCCACTTTCTAACTTGTATATTACTTTAGACCATATTGGGTCAAGTCTTTGTGCCTTTGCGATATCCTCGTGGTTTGGGATATTTCCTTTGAGATCTAACGCCGCGACCTGAATTGTGTTCGGGTTCCTAGATAATGCATCAGCTACTATGTTCATTTTACCTTGTATATAATGAATTTGTACATTGTAGTTTTCAACTGTACATTTCCATCTTGCTCTCCTCCCAGAAAGGAGTTTTTCTTTAAACATACCCACCAGTGGTTTATGGTCGGTGAATAAGTGGATTTCGTAACCATATACCAAATCTCGAACTTTTGTAATGCAAAAACCGCTGCAAGTGCCTCTAAGTCTGTAGTGCAATAATTTTTCTCCGCACCTCTTGTTTGTCTGCTGGCAAATGCAATTGGTTGATTCTTTCCTCTTTTATCTTCCTGCATCAGTACAGCCCCTAATCCTTTAACTGATGCGTCTGTACAAATAAGAAATGATTTTGTGTAATCCGGATATGCTAAACAAGGTGCATTTGTTAGTTTAATTTTTAGATTGTTAAATGCCCTTTTTTGTTCTTCTTCCCATTGGAATACAGCATCTTTTTTGAGTAGTTGAAATAGAGGAAAGGCTATATGAGAGAACTGTGGTACGAATGACCTATAGTACCCAGCCAGACCTAAAAATTGTCTAACTTCGTCAGTCGTAGTGGGTTCAGGAAAATCTCTCACTGCCTGTATTTTGTCATCAGTGGTGTGAATACCATCAGAACTTAATTTGTGGCCTAAGAAATTTATTTCCTTAAAGCAAAATTTGCATTTAGAAAGTTTAATTTTTAATCCAGCATCACTAAGCTTTTGTAAGAGTAAGTCTAATTTCCTGAGATGATCCTTAATATTCTTCGTTGCGATTATAATATCGTCAAGATAAACAAATATTCCTTGTCCCAAAATTCCGGACAATACGTAATTCATAAGACGCTGGAATGTGCCTGGGGCTGTCCTCAGTCCCATTGGCATTCTTGTATATTGATAATGGCCTCTGTTTTGTTGAAAAGGCAGTGTATTTACGTGACTCCTTAGATACCGGAATCTGATAGTAGCCGTTTAGGAGATCGATGGTCGAGAATATATTATTCTCAGGACCAATATTCTGTAGAACATCGCTTAGCAATGGCATGGGAAATCTGTCTGGTATTGTGTGATTATTTAGTTTACGGAAATCTACTACCGCACGCATTTCTCCATTTCGTTTGGGCACAAAGAATAGGGGGGCATTCCACGGGGAGACTGAAGGCTCAATAATTCCAAGTTTTAACATTTCATCGACATACTGATTTGCAAGTGTACGTTGGGAGTGTGGTATGCAGTAAGCTGGTACGAAAATTGGTGGTGTTTCTGGGTGCACATTAATCATGTGATTAATCAAGTTAGTACACCCTAATTGTTCTCCGGGCAATGCTACGGTGTCCCTGTGTGTTTCCAGCAGGGTTAACAAATCATTTTCTTCATCAAATTCACCTGAGTGAATTAAATTCTCTTTTATTCTTTCTCTATCCGTAGATTTTATCTCACTTGTTACTCCAGCTATAACTATTTCCTTCACAGGGGCGGGACATTTTTCAGTATTAACTATGCAAGTTCCCTTTTTCAACTGAACTTCCCCATTCATGTGATTAATTATGAATATCTGAGTTTGCCCTTCGTCGTTCGTATGACATAATGCGTTTTCTACTGACAATCCCTTTACTTTACATAATTCTTCTAAGACAAGAACAGTACTATTCCGTAATTTGCTCTTTATGGTAACCTTCATGTATGAATTAGGTGGTATAACTAAATCATTAGTGAGATGGGCTGGAAAAATTGATAAATCAGTACTGTTATCTGGGTCACTAATTCTGGAGGATGGGGTTGGTGGTGGGAGTGGATCTATACACTCATCTGTTTGTGTATGTTTGTTTAAGCCTTTAATATTACTAATTCTTTTTGGCTCTCTTCTGCCAATCGGTGAGGGCTCTGAAGTTATTTCCTCTATGAATTCATTATCAAAGTCTATTCCATTCATTTGTGGGAGTATAGTTATGTTCTCAGCTCTCATGGATCGTAAGCCCAGTAACATATGAGCTTTAATTGCTAAGTTTTCAACGATATAGAAAAATGCAGAGAATTGTCTTGTAGTTTCTGTGAAACTGAGATTTAATCTTATCATACCTTTCACTGTAATCTCTTGTCCATCTACTGTGTATAAATCTAAATCAGCTTCATCCAGGAAAGTTACTTTCTTTTTATTTTTAAGAATTCTATTTAGTTCTTCATGTGTTATTAAGTTCACTGGAGAGCCTGTATCTAAAAATAAGGAAACGTTTTGATCCTCACATACAGCTGGTATCAAGATACACTCATTTCCCAACATGCCTCCTATGTGAAGTTTAGCCTTGTTCTTCTTTACGTTTGTTCGTTTTTTGTCATGACTTGGTCTTCCCCCGATTTGAACATAGACACAATTTTTTCTACTGTTTTGCAATCACTAGTCCAGTGCCCTTGGTATCTATGATGCCTACAGTAAGGACCAAATCCTTGTGTCTTTTGTTTGTCCTCTTTTACCTTGATAAAGCATTCATACCTTGTGTGTCCTGGTTTTGCACAATAATGACATAAAATGGACCTATCCCTTGACTGTGACCTACGAGGTGATTTCCCATAAGAAGTGTTGTTTATGGCGCGAGACCTGCTCGGGCTGCGCGAAAACTTATGAAACTGCCTGTAGGAAGGCGTCTGGGAACGAGGTCTAGGCGTTTTTGTTTGTTTGGCCTGCCTCATTTCTGGTCGCGATCGATTTTGTTCTCTGTTTGGGGTCGGTGTAGATGTTTTCACAGCTGATACTGTCTCAGGTACCCTGATTCTACCAGAATGTGCATGTGTGTCGACCACACCTGCTTTACTGCACTGCATCTCTACCTCGTTCATTAAGTCTAGCAAGCACATTCCTGGGGTGTACGCGATCGTCTTGGCGATCTTAAGGGTCCTATCAGGTAATTTACACAAGGCAGCTACATAACCAATGATGTCCACGACGAGGTCTGGGGACATCTTTCCATCATCTGTTATCCAATTAGAATTCTCCAGTGTAGCTAACAAAGTTCTCTTGATTGTGGAGACATCAGCAGTTATTTCACTGAGCACATGGTTTGTAGTGTGCTCCCTTACAAGATCTACAATTTTATATAATTCTGGAATTATACCTGGCAAGAAGTTCATACCTCCAGAAAATTTCTTCAGAAATTCAGTTTTAAATTCATCATATGTCCTAGCACGATGGAGCTTATCTGAGCGCAATAAATTGCTTGCTGGACATCTTTCCTGGCTTATGCAAGATGAAAAAATAGCAATTTTCTCTTGTTCATCTAGTATGTGGCGCTTGATGAACATTTGTTCGCACTGACTGACTAATGAAATGACGTCAAAGCGATCTTTGTCTGTGCCAGAGAATTTTGGGGCAATTTTATCCTCGTGATACACAAACACGTGAGGTGTGGTTGTTAGATCCGCGGTATTTGTTTCTTGATCCATTTTTAATGATTGCCCTGTTAATTCAACTTGGACGTGTGTATCGTTGTGTGAGGGAATGGTGGAATATGTATGACCGGACCGGTGAACCCTGTTAAGTATATTGGCATACGTGTGCAAGGCAGCGGCAAAGTCCACACTCTCTATGTCAGAGGGGGTTTCCCACTCATCATCTGAAACTCCCGTATTTGTTTCTTTATCTTTAGTGTGTGGTGAGGTTTGTACAAGGGGTGGGCTGCCTTGAGGCTCTCTTAATTGTGAGTCTGATGTTGTGGCAATTTGTGTGTTATCTGGTATTAACGTGGGGGGTGGCGAAAATATTCCTGTCATTAAGATATGGTGTTATGAAATACGCCTCTTGTTTATTTATGTCCTAGCAAAATAGATGAGTAAATAAGTTGAATATAGCTAATTTTAGCACTGAGAAGAAATGAGCAAGTATAATTTTACCCACTTGATACAGATCGTAGAGGTGTGTCGATACAAAAGTCGATCTCGGAAGAAAAATATAGGTTTGATTGAAGATCTCTTGATAATTCTAGTGGTGTGTTGATGGACGATATTACTCAGGAAATTCCATGGCCTGGTGTTTGTGGTGGTTAACGGCTGTCCCAGGCAAACCTCAGCATAGAACGTCGAATTTCCAACTTAACTGTGAAAATAAATGAGTATGAGTAGGAGCTATGTGAATAATGAGTAATGAGTAGTGGGTGAGAAGTGCCGGGTGTCAGTCACACGTTGCTTGGCATGGCAGACTCGCGTTGTGATGTCATCTCAGCACATGGTGACGTCGGCTTCCCACACTGGTAGCTGTGGTGAGTGAATGAGTAGCGATGAGTAACTTGAGTGAAGACGGGTGAGTAAGATGAGTTGTGAATATGGACTTGGTGTTTTGCTGCGTGTCTTGACCTCTGCGTCAGCGAATGGCGGGAGAGAGTGGTGGGGGCTTGTGTGCTTGTTGGTCTCTCCTCTTCTTTACTTGCTTTGTTTTATATTCTTCTTGTTGCTGCTTGAAGTTACGTGAAGATTATAGAGTTGTTTTGTAGACTTGTAGACTATTTGCATTGTAGGCTGTATTTTGTAGGGATTCACTGTAGAACTGAAGCTAATCTTGTAGAGTCTCGCCTGCTTTTGTAGAAATTTGCTTTTAATTCGGAGACGATATCCGTAGATTCGCTGGTTCGTCGTAGAAGTTGCAAGATCGTATCAATATTTTGTTAAACTACTTGCAAGGCGTCGTGTTATCCCTTCACCTCTGCATCAGCATGATGATAGGGGAGACGGAGGGGGCTGGTTGGAGAGAATACTGTCAGGAGCTGGTTGTGTTGTTGGTTGTGAGAGGTATTCATTTTGTTTTCAATCTTGATATTTTGTAGGGATTCAATGTTGATTCGTAGACGAGGTTCGTATACGTTCGCTGCTACCAAATGTCATAAAGGACTAAATGTCATAAAAGACTTTGTGGTTCCTTTGTGGTTGAGTTATATATATATTAGACTTATGGACGAGCGGTTTTTATATCTTGGAGTAGCTTCCCATTTGTCATGTAGTGACAGGAGAGGTAAAGAATAGTATGGGACTATTTTTATTTGTCTTGGAAATATTAACAAGTCTCTCACACAGAGCGAAGTATAGAGTCCCGCTAGCTATCTCTCTGTCTCGCTCTGGCTCCCTCTCTCTCTCTCTCAAGTTGCTAAGCCCTTTCTTTTTCTGACCTGCCTGTTCTAAGGCTTGTCTCCTTCTGACCTCTCTTTCCTAAATTCTGGTGTAGCAGGGGTGTGTCACGTGTGTTCCTTGTGAGTGGAAAGTTCTAGCAGCCTGTGTGTGAGTATGTGTGTATGTGTGTGTATGGTCACTAGGCGCTTTGTTCACCGGTGGACTGCTGACAAGTAACTGCATCATCTCCTTACTGGCCGCTGTCGTCAGCTTTCCTCAGTGTAATTTGCAAGCTCATTTCCTTTTCCCAGGCTCGCATAGGGCTGTCTATCTATCTATTTATCTATCTATCTATTATGATTTGTAACTACAATACATTAGCGCCGAAGTGGTGACATGTAGAGGTGTATGATATGTAAGAGTACTACTGGGCATTGAAAGCAGGCTGTGAAGCCTATACCTGGAGTTGAACACATAAAAAAAAAAAAAAAAAAAAAAAAAGGAGGGAGGGAAGGATATGGGGAAGGAGGCATAGGAGGAGGGAAGGAAGGATATGGGATAAAATGACCGTGAGGATAGAAGAGATGGAGAGAGGGAAGGAAGGATTGAGAGATGTGGGAGGGAGACTGGCAAGGAGAGAGGCGACAGGAGATTAGGATACGGAAGAAAGTGGACGTGGATAGGAGAGAGATACGTAAGTAAAGAGAGAATTTTAGGATAAAAGGATAGAAACGGGAGGGAAAGAGAGGGGCCTGTGGAAAGGAAGGAGGGAAGGAAGTAACTGGGAAGGAGGAAAGGAGGAAGGCAGAGGGTGTCATGAAAGAAAGTGGCGAGGGAGATAACTGGAGAGGAAGAAGGGACTGAGAGAGGAAGGGAGAGTGGAGAGGAGGAGGAGGAGGAGGAGGAGGAGGAGGACAGAGGAGGTAGGTAGGGCAAGAGAGAGCGAGAGAGAGAGAGAGAGACGGTGTAACGGAGAAAGGATAAAAGCTAAAGACGAAACTGATGATAAAAGTGCGAGAAGAATCGAGGGAGAGAGAGAGAGTGGAATCAAGAAGGATTGGGAGACAGAATGAAAGATTTGGGAGGGGAGAATGTGAAAGAGGGAGAAAGAGAGGGAGAGCGAGTGAGAGAGGGGAGAAAATTAAAGAAGACATACAGAAGCCTTGTATCTGTAAGCCTGGAGGGGGAGAGGAAAACCTAGCAACGGGGAGGCAAGAAGTGGTTTTGTTAGAGAGAGAGAGAGAGAGAGAGAGAGAGAGAGAGCGGGGTGGGAGTAAGATGAGTATGGAGAATGAAAGTAAATATAAAAACGAGTGTAACTTTAAAGAATGTGGGAGAGTGAATGAGGTTTCAAATAGTAGAGAAAAGGATTTTTATATTGGGGGGAGGGAGGAGTAGTGGGGAGAAAGAAGGACGAAGGGTATGTTAAGGAATGGAGCAAGGGGGAGGGGGAGGGGGAGGGAGAGGGAAGGAGTGTGTGTGTCGTGGGGTGGGAGATGGAGGATAATTGTATGGGAGTGGTTGAGGAGGAGGCTTGGAGTGTAAGGGGAGTGTCGGAGGAAGGGTATGGATGGGGATGGGGGATTGTGAGATGGGGAATGATTAGGGAAGGAGTTTGTCTTGGGAGGTGAGGGAGGAAGACAGTACTATACAGGGGGAAGTGAGGGAGAGGAAGACAAGTTGTATTTATTAAGGGAGGGAAAGGGGAAGGGGGGACAGGGGGTGGAAGCAAGGGTTCATATGTCAGGGTGTAAGTGAGAGTAAGTGGCCGTGAGGGGAGGCAAGTGAAGGGGAGAGGGATGGAGGGGGAGGGAGAGAAGGAGTAGGAATGGGAGAGGGAGGAGGGGGAGGGAGAGAAGGGGTAGGAAGGGGAGGCTGGAGGGGGGAGAGTGTGTAGTAAGGCAAGTTTGTGGCGAGGGAGGAAGGAGAGAGAAAGAGGGAGGAAGAGGAGTGTATTGGAAGAGAGGTCAGACGAAAGTGAGCTGTAGGAGAAGTTCAGAGAGAGAGAAAAAAAGAGAGAGAAACACACACACACACACACACACACACACACACACACACACACACACACACACACACACACACACACACACACACACACACACACAAAACCAAAACACCTCACAAAGTAAACATCAACCCCAATTAACCCACACAGACCGAATTCCCGACCGAAACCAAACCACAACAACAGACCAACATACTTCACTAATTGTTTTCCTTGACAATTAATCACCGTTGACGTCAGGTAATGGTTAATACGATGAGTCAATTAAGGGTGGAGGTGCAAACATGTAGGTAATGCGTGAATAATTGTCTGGTTTCGGGTAATTTTCAGGGTGGTCATTGGGGTAATTTGACTCTTTTAAATTAGTTCTCTCTTTCCCCCCACACACAATGATACAGGAGATACATAAACACATACATACATATATACATACGGGCATAATATTTTATACATGCATATATACGGGTTTAAGATGCAAATATGCTCAGAATATGCCTGTATGTCTTATTCTTCACACACACACACACACACACACACACTCTCTCTCTCTCTCTCTCTCTCTCTCTCTCTCTCTCTCTCTCTCTCTCTCTCTCTCTCTCTCTCTCTCTCTCTCTCTCTCTCTCTCTCTCTCTCTCTCTCTCTCTCTCTCTCTCTCCCTCTCCCCATTCCAGGTCTCGCCAGGTGGAATGTCGGCAAATTCAGTAATAGTTAATTGAGAGGCATAAAGCGTTACATTTATCATTACATCTTTTGACCTTTATTTCTTGCAACACTGAATTCTAATTTAGCTCTCTATTTTTTTTCTTGTACCATTGAATGTAATGTTTAGTTTTTCCCCTTGTGACAGAATATTCTCTCTCTCTCTCTCTCTCTCTCTCTCTCTCTCTCTCTCTCTCTAAAAACAATGTGTCGCGTTAGCTTTCATTTGTTTCATGTAACACAGAATTTCTTTTATAACTTACCTCTGTTGCAGCAGTTCACTCTTATATTTTTTCTCAAATATGTTTATAAATCCAATTCATTTTAAGTATGTCTTGCCATTTTCTCTGTTATATTCTTCATGTTTCTCATTTTGTTCATTAATTTCTTTATATAATTACCAGGGATTACCTGTTATATTATTCTGTTATTTATTATTTCTGCTCTTTATTATTTACCATTTTTTTTAATCCTCTTCATCTCTTTTTTTTCCCTGAACCTACTTTTTTAACGTATTCTCCAGACACCAGACGATTTTATTTAGCTTCAAAACTACCCCATTTCATGAAGAAGTTAGACCATCAGATTGTATTAAATGTTTATCCTTGCCTTTATATATCTGCGTTTCGGTATTACCATTGTTTCTTTATTAATTACGCTAAATGGAAATTGATTTACTCCACCGGTAGTTAATTAGTCACTTTAGCGTTCCACTGCGTAATATTAGAGAGAGAGTGAGAGAGAGAGAGAGAGAGAGAGGAGATGGAGTGTAAATTGAGCGTCTGTCTGCTTGGTCTGTGTGTGTGTGTGTGTGTGTGTGTGTGTGTGTGTGTGTGTGTGTGTGTGTGTGTGTGTGTGTGTGTGTGTGTCCCTGCTATCTGTCCACACGCTTGGGTAACGTATGATGATGCATTAAGATAAACAGGTTGAAAGCAAACACACACACTGTTTACGAACTGTGTGCCTAGTGAATCGCTGGTGAAATTTGGATATATATATAGTTGGTTGAGATATTTTGACATCATCATCATCATCATCATCATCATCCTGTATTAATGTCACCATCATCATCATCATCATCGTCATCATCATCCCTTTATTTACGTAATGTTTCTACTCAGCAACAGCTATAGTTCATTCACGTTTACTTGGCGGAGAGTTTCGTCCTTTTGTAGCCTTTTTTCTGTAGCTTAGTGGCGGAATAAGACAATACGGATCCACATCCATTCCACAGCACTTCTTCGTGACTAGCACCATGAGATCGAAGTGTTACTTTATGTAATCTTAGAGGAACCAACATCTTTCCTGTTCCTTGTGACTTCTGGGTTTTAGCTTCTGAACATTAATTTTTTTTTTCATAAACTATAGTACATTATCATAAACATAGGCTTTCCAACCAAAGCCCCAGTTCACTGTGAGTTTAGTATTCTCGTTGGTTAATTAAGGTCCATGACACCATTTCCTAAGCGATTTATTGTGCTTATTACACCTATACTGCTCTATTCTGTTTTATACCAAACCATCCAATATCGCCATGCTCTGCATAAATAACGTAGAAAAGTATGTTAACCACCCATATCCAAAAATAAACCGAAGAGGAAGAGGTGTTAGGGAGCCTCCGTACCCGACGAGAATACCCGCCCCTCTGATGTACTTAACTCTCGCCTGTGATGTACTTAACCCGGCCCTTTGCATGCGAACGAGTGCAGGCCAGAGTGAAATGTGTGTGAGGAAGGCTGGAAAAAAATGAAGTTAGTAAAGAGTGGGTGGCAGTTCTTCTCCATCTTCTGCGAAAATGAATGTAATGGGAAAAGTTACCCTGCCTGAAAAATGGAGCGGACGGGGTACCAAAAGGTTTGTTACAGTGGATTGGTGAGGTTGGGTTGGGGTTGGGTTGGTGAGGCTGGGTTGGTGAGGTTGAGTTAGGGGTGGGTTGGTGAGGTTGGGTTGGTGGGGTTGAGTTGGGACTGGGTTGCATTGGTGAGGTTGGGTTGGTGAGGTTGGGTTTGGAGTTGGGTTGATGAGGTTGGGTTGGGGTCGGGTTGGTGGGGTTGAGTTGGTGAGGTTTGGGTGGGGCTGGGTTGGGGTTGGGTTGAGTTGAGGGGATAGTTAAGTGAAAACGAATTCGACCAATTTATTTAGTGGACAGATGAGTGAGGAAAATAATTTGAAGTTAATGATAAAAAATAATATGAGGTGAATAAAGTAAGCTACGTGAACTTTGAGTGTAGCAGATGAGAGATGAAATTTCAAATGTAATAATTGAAGAGATTTGTCCTACTCAAATAAATCTGCCAGATGTGAGATTAGATTCGAATTCCCTGAATATATGAAGTAAGTGAAAAGATTTAACAGATAAATATAAACAAGTGCAACATGTTAGAATTTTAGTAGATAAGAGGCAAAAGTGTAACAAAGAGATATAAAAACAATAACATAAGAAAAAATACAATGTAATAGCTGAAATATAATAAGTAAGAGACAACATATTAGGTAACAGGAAAGAGACAAATGGAACAAGAGATAAAATGCAACATATACCAGTAAGGGGATAGAGAACACAGAGGAAAAAAAAAAACGAAAAAAGACAACGTGTGAGCAAAATAATATAACAGATCACTCATGAAAAAATGCGTCACATACCGATAACAGATAAAAAAATATGAGAGATAAAAATTGGGCAGGTGGTCAAGAGTTGAGGAATGGCGTGGGAGTTGGACTGGAATACCTGCGTGGGAGTGTTATGACCCACAGTAAAGTATTGGATTCGGATTGGGGACCTGAGGGAAAGGTGATTGTAGCCGACGTGTGTGCTGGTTGTGCCGTAAGAGATTGGGTAAGGGATTGGGTTTGGGTTCGTAGAGGGATTGTGGTGATTGTGAGGTTGTTGATGGGATTGTAGTGATGGATTGGATGATAGGTTGTGGTAGTGGTGCTTGAGGGACTGTGGTGTTGGTGGCGGATTGGGTGAGGGATTGTGGTGGTAATGATCGAGGAATTGCGGTGGTGGTGGTGGTGGGTTGGTTGAGGGATTGCGATATTGGTGATGGAGGGATTGTGGTAGTGATGGAGTATTGGGTGAGGGAGTGTGGTAGTAGTGATTGAGGGATTGTGATGCCGGATTAGGTGAGTGATTGTTGGTGAACTGGGTGAGGGATGACGATAATGATGGATTGGGTGAGGGACTGTGGTGGTGGTGGATTGGATGAAGGATTGTGATGGTAGTGGAGGACTGGATGGTTGATTGTGATGGTGAATATTTGTAGATCCGAGAGCAGGATGAATAATATTGGTCATAAAAGTGATGGAGTGATGGTGCTACAAGTATTGATAATGGTGATGGGAAGGTTGGAGCCTATAACGTGTAGATGGTTTTTTTTGTAGATGCGATGGGTAGAGGGAATGATAGGTGGAAGCAATTACTCACCTAGTCGGCTCTCAACCAAATTATCATATCCTTTCCGAGCGGGCATGCCATACAAAGTTACCCACTATCAAGGAGGCACAGCAATCATTTTTTACTCCAGCTGCATCTTTTTATATTTCTTGCTGTCTCCAGACGATTTTATTCAGCTGGAGGAGATTTTTAGAACTGGAGGAGTTAGATGTAGCCTTCATTAACACCTTCACTGCTTGAGATCTTGCCTAAGTTTGATATAAATCGCCAGATGGGGGCAAGAATAAGCCATTAATTTTCACCAGAGATTTAAAAATGTACAGCAGTTACTAAACCATTACCAAGAATTAATAACTCCGCCAACTCGCCACCAAATCCTTTCCGAGAGGGCATACCACATAAACTACCCCACTATCAGAGAGACGCAGTAATCATAATGGCCCACGTATAAGTTAGGAACACGGTCTCACTATCTGATTGCCAGTTGATAACCCCGGGGCCATAAGATAAAACTAAGTGCGTTCATAGGGGCATAAACTGGCGAGGTAATGGCCATGATTACGACGCTGTAACTTAGACTAACTTCCTGCTATGTTCTCACTGGATAATAACTTCCGCGTGACTAACTTGTGCTATATATTTCAAGGATGGTGGCCGATGCTGCCTTTGCTTCTCAAGACCACAGGTAGAGTATTACATAAGATAGAAAGATAACAGGGAAATAACTGCACAATAATCTGAGAAATTTGGTGAGTATCGAAGATGAGATAACTGAGTCTCGTAAATCATGCTCACCATCTCAATATTCTTCGTAAGGAGCTGACTCGATATTCATGTTCGCAGTAGTATAGCCTGAAGAATATATAGCCGTACTGTATCTCCCTCTATTTACATTTTGACATATGAAACAAAAAGTTTTAAATATAAGTCATTCAGTAGCCACGTATATAATATTTTTGTGGCTGGCACTTTTTAACGCCCTCAGTACGATGTCATTGTATTTTATTCTTGCTATATTCAGATGATTTCACAACTTTGGAAAAACTCTGTGTAATTAAAGAGGTAGTGAAGGCTGTATCTAACTCTTCATATTCAAAAAATCCCCCTGAAGCAAAATAAAATCGTCTGGGAATCGTTTGAAATGGAGTACGTCCTCGGGCATAAATGAAGCAGAAAAGGCGTCATTATTGTGAAAGGGGTAATATTTATTTTCTCGATGCTCCTATAGAATGCCATATATATACCGTGTACGTATGTTCTTCACTCCCTTTATACCTAAGTCCCCCCTTCCCCCTTCTCCAATGTTCGACACAGTGGACGTGGTAATATTTAAAGGAGGGCTGTCAGTTTCTCTCTCTCTCTCTTTCTCTCTCTCTCTCGTGTTCTTTTCCCCTGTGTTCTATTCCCACCCCTCCCCTTCCCTCCCTTCTCTTCTTTTATTTTCTCTTTTCTTCTCTTGTCGTCTCATCCCTTCCCTTCCCTTCCCTTCCCTTCCCTTCCCTTCCCTTCCCTTCTCTTCCCTTCCCTTCTCTTCCCTTCCCTTCCCTTCCCTTCCCTTCCCTTCCCTTCCCTTCCCTTCCCTTCCCTTCCCTACCCATCTTCGCTCTTTTCTTCTCTTCCTTTCCCATCCCTTCCCATCCCATCCCATCCCATCCCTACTACCATACATCCATCTCCTCTTCTTCTACATCCCCCGCGACACCTGGTCCGTGATCCCAAGGTAAACCTGACCCCTTGATGGTATTCCAATAATGATCCAAGGAATTATTTTTGCTCAGACTGTCCAGGGAGAGGGAGCGGATATCTCTCTGGGGTGCGGGATGGGAATTGGGAAGGGAAGGAGAGAGAGAGAGAGAGAGAGAGAGAGAGAGAGAGAGAGAGGGAGAGAGAGAGAGAATCTGGGGACTTTGGGATGTTAAATTTCAAATGGTGGAGAGGTGCTGGCAAAGGATAGCTGGGGGGAGAGAGAGAGAGAGAGAGAATGAACAGAACCTTACCACAGAGAAGTACATAGATAGAACCTTATACCCCAGGGCTCTATCACAGCTCCGCCGCCTCCACTCAGTATTCATACGAACCGCTTTCAATTTACCATTTGGTGTGTCGGTATTTGTGGCTTGGCTTGTATTCCAGTCGAGTGGATATGTACACACACACACACACACACACACACACACACACACACACACACACACACACACACACACACACACACACACACACACACACACACACACACACACACACACACACACACACACACACACACACACACACACACACACACACACACACACACACACACACACACACACACACACACTTCCGCGCTGATTCTATTTTTTTTTTTTTTTAGTATTCGGGAGCGAAGACATATATACCTGAAAATTTGTTGGTTAGTGCCACAGACTGGTACGATGTTAATGTTTTGCGACAAAGAGCTGTATGAGTAGATAGGTAGGTATTCACGGCAGACACCCTTGCTTCTTCAACCCTTTCAGCAAAACATAATCCTTTCAGGTTATGTAGAGTACATTATAACTGAGGCTGCAGCAGCGAAACACTTTTACTTTCAGCAGTATCTTGTATCCTGAATCATCCACAGATCATTCACATTTGCTATCTTCTTGTCTTGAACAACATTATACAACACAACAAAACAACTCAGTGTATCTTCGTCGTTTCGTATTCGTTGACTTCCTTTTTATATATTTACTCTGGAAAATCAGCCTTTAAGAAGTTGTGTGCTAAACAGACTCTGTAACTTAATGTTTACCCCTCAGCTTTCGAGTCTCTGCAGGGCACTTTATACGCCCGTGTGCGGGGAACTGATTGCCTGCGTTGGCGGTGGTTTGTCCACAAGCTGCACTTCTCGTTTCTCAAAAGAATAGAGTCAAAGGCTAGGCCTATGAGTCTCTTAGGCCTAATTCGCCTTTGATGGACTCCAGTCAGTCTCTAATCCATCATCACGATGTTGAATCACTTTTTTTTTCCTCTGTCGCTGCTACATCAAATACGTCTCTTCTGAAGTCTCTGACTGCCTTCCTTCCCCTTTAAGGCGCCAGCGGCACCCGTTCTGTGTTCACACATCATTATTCTGTCCACCTCTTTAACGTAGAAGCTTATCAAGTGTGCGAGCGAATTGAGAAGAATGGGGTATTTTTCGCATCCCTCTCAAGCATCATACGAAGATATTTGAAATATATATCATACGTCTGCCTGTCATCAAACTCCTCATTCAGGATGTAACAAACTGCAATGAAGATGATATGCCACATAGATCACTTCCTTTTAGGCCATCTACACCACCCACGGCTCCGAAACTTACTCATATATGTATAAACTTTGCATCGTATTGCTTAGATATGTTCTCTCAGTTTTACCATACCATCTAAACTCTAACCCCTACACACCCTTGGATCTGTAGACTTTCCTACTGTACACCTCTCACGAATCTATAGTAAACAACATATCGAATCTACACGGCTTACTTCTGCTTCCGTCACTCTTGATTATAGTTGTTTATGCTGTTCCAGATCCTCACATTCAATTTAATGTGGGCACCAACACACCGTTATACAGTCATCGTGCCGTCTCCCTACTCAGACCTCCTTTTCAGTATCAAGATTTACACAGTCACTTCCTTGGGTCATTCTGCCTACCACTTTCTCACATCTTTACCTCTTTTTGTCACTGCATCTTGGTACTTATAAACTCTTCCACCACATCCAGTCTCCATCCATTCACCACCACTTTACACTGCGACTTCCCTTTTTCACCGCTAAACCATAATTTTCTCATATACGTTTGTTTTTAGGCTACGTCATTCACATATTCAGGTAACACTGCACTGATCTAGAAAGGTATCATTCATTAGTATCAAGCAACTCAGCATCATTTGTAAATACGGTAGTTTTTACAGTATCGCTAGTCTTCTTTCTCCCACCTACACTTTCTTTGACTTCCCTATTACTCCATATATAGGTAGATAGATAGACAGGTAGGTAGGCAGATAGATAGATAGATAGATAGATGGATGGATAGATAGGTAGATAGAATCATTTGTAAAGTCTTGCCATAGTGCAGTCAATCGTAAGAGGACAGTAAGAGCAAAAACAAACAATGTCGCAGAGAGAAATGTAATAAAGGCCAAACAGCTAACACAGCCTCTTCCTCCTCTTCACGTGTTGACCGTCCCTCCGTTGCTCCTATAAACACAGGTATATGGTTTGCGCAGGCGTGTCGGGGGATGCTTTCCGTGCGCACCTCCGCCATCCATTTGCATTAATTTTCACGCCTTTTACAACTGTCATAAAACCAGGCATAACTGCAGGGAGGAGGAGAGGAAGGGTGGAGGGGGAAGCGTGTGAGGGAGAGGAAGGAGGGAATAGGAGAAGGGGGACAGGAGAGGGGAGAGGGAGGGGGAGGGGGACACAGGTGGGAGCGACAGATTCCCAGAAAGCATAAAGAGAGCAGTTCTGTTTTACACGTGTTCGCTGTCGTTGTGTTCCGCCTTTTTACCGTGTTCTGTGTGCCGTCTTGTCCTCGTCCATACTTTCTCTTAATGTTCTCTCGTGCCATCCCGTGCATTGCTTCTTGTTCTGTGTTCTCTTCCACACTTTATTCTCTCAGCTACAAAGCTATACAAGTTTCGTGTTTTGTGTTCTTCTCAGCCTTGCTTTATTTGTATTAGTCACGTTTGTCCTTTACCTGTTGTCTGTTCTCTTCCTGACGGGTTTCTATCGTGTTCTTTGTTCTTCTCTTATCCTACCGTGTCCGCTGTTGTTCTCCACGTCTCCCAAAAGCTGAGTAAAATCATCTGAGGGCAGCAAGAAGCAATGGAAAACGCCACCCATTTTCTGTGTAATAGAGAGGGGGGAACTGCAGTAGGTGTTTTTGCTTCTCCTCTGGATTTTAAATGTTAATTGCTCTTCTTCCTTTATGCCGGCCATTTGTGTAACTTTCTGCTGCTGTTTTGCCCGGTGTTCCCTATCCGAATTAAGGGGCTGGAGTGTCCTAGGTTATGGCTTTTCCCTTCCCAGTAGTTGTAATGTTAAAGAAGAAAACAGTACCATGTATGTTTTTATTCCTTTCCGTTAGTTTTTTTCGCTCTTTTCTATTCTGCCACACAAATCCCTCCCATATTTCGTTGACTTTTTTATTGTTATTTTTCTTGCACAATTTCCTTCCCTCCATTTGATTAAGACGGTGAAGTGTCAGATTGATGTGCTACATTTTCTCCAGCGTAATATGAAGGATGATGGTACAGACCGTCCGAAGGGTTTACATCGTTATTTCCCCTTCAGCCATTTAGGGTTCCGGAGCCCCTGGCATTTATGGCAAGAATAACCAGTCATCCAATGCGTGAGTAACATATATGTTAAAAATAAGTTGCTGTTGCCTGCCTTTAGATCAAGGTGAAGTGCTTTAAGTATGTGTCGAATATTTCTGTTATCAGTACACGCGGTAAATAGTTTCCTCTGTATATTATTAATTAACTATCTTTTATTTCGTTTCGTTTTTGTCCTGTGCTTAAATTCACGCCGTATTATGAGAAAAATTTATCGATTTGCTTTCCATATATATATAGAGGGAGAGAGAGAGAGAGAGAGAGAGAGCACCAGCACTTTTTTAACGAAATTCCTTTTGATGTGTTCCCATGATGTAAAAAGACAGTGTTGGGAAGCGAGTTATGGGGGTGAGTGGCAGATGGGGAGAGGAGAAAATGGGGTCAAAGAGAGAGAGAATGGGGTCAAAGAGAGAAAAGAAAGAGTAAAGACGAAGATTGGTAGGAAGAGAGTAAACAGAAAGGTAAATAATGGAGAGAAGACGGGGGAAATGAGAGAGAGAGAGAGAGAGAGAGAGAGAGAGAGAATTAGACAGTTCTTTATCTTATGTCAGAGCAATTACCAGATCCAGTGAGAGTAATTAGAGAGAGTTGATTAGTAGATGAGGTGCTGTATACCGAAGCGTGGTATTTGGGTGATTGGAAGAGAGAGAGAGAGAGAGAGGGGGGGGGGAAGGGGGAGTATCCGTGCAAACAATGAATGTAAATTTATGCTGATGATGTTTTATGTGGCACCCTGTTCAAAACACTTAGGGACAATATTCATTCATTCCCAACTGTGAGCGAAATTGGAAGGGCGAAAAAAGGGCATGAAAAGGAAAATGAATGAAGGCATATAGGGAAAATAAGACATATGTGAAGAGAAGTGGGTGCTTGGAGAGACAGAAAACTAGGAGGAGGATTAAAAAAAATAGCCATGAAAAAAGAAAACTGAAGGTATATAGAGAAGATGTATGTGAAGAGAAGTGAGTATATGGAGAGAGTAAATGAAGAGAAGGAATCGAAAAAAGAGTGTATAGGAGAGAAAATGATGTATAAGGAGAGAAATAGGAAATATGAGGAAAAAGAGGAAAGGGAGTTTACTGAGTGAAAATTTGGCTCTTGACAGAAAGTACGAGAAAAATGAGGGAAGTGAAAGTAAATGGCAAACTGGGCAAGAGGAAGAGGGGAAAATCACAAACATAGGAAAACGAGAGAGACTACAATGGGAAAGAGAGAGGAAGAAAAATGATGATAGAGGGAGGGGAGCGAATGGAAGAAAAGAAAAAAAAATTATGAATGAGAGATGCGTAAAATTGTTATAATGGGGGAAAGGGAGGGGGCAGAGTGAAAGAAAATTAGTTTAAATAATGAGAAAGTACCGTATGTAACAGTTAGAAAGAAATGAGACTGAGGAAAAAATGTGAGAAAAATGGGGAGTGACAAACGATGGAAACAAGAAAAACAGGAAGATGCAGGTGCAAGGAAGGAGAAAGTAGGTGTAAAAATTAAAACAGTAGAGAAATTAATAAAATAACGGAGTAACAAACCAAGGAAAGATTTACGTATTTATCTCTCTATTTCTGTGAACGGAGAATTAAAAAAAATATATATGTATTATGAAAAAAGCATCTGAAATACTGAATGAAGACAGGAAGATTAACAGGTGTGAGGAAGATGAAAAATTTCCGAGAAACCGAAACGGGAAATAAATTACAGGAGTAATAAGTGTGGGATAATAAGAAAACATGGACGTTAATGCCAAAGAAGAAGAAGAATGAAAAGGACAGCTGTAAAAATGCACTGAATGGAGGATTAATAAAAGGGGAAGAGAGAGAGAGAGAGAGAGAGAGAGAGAGAGAGAGAGTAATAAGAAATAAAACGCATAATAGCCACAGAATTCTCAGGTGCGTCAACGATGCTGATAGTAGAGAGAAAAGAAATATATAATCAGAGAAAAAAATGTAGCGATAAAAAAGAAAACATAATACTCAGAGAACCCACCCATGTAGTCATGCAAAGCTTTGATGAAAAGAAGTATATAGTCACGGAAAACATATATCGTACAGTGGTTAGAATAAAAAAAGTAGCCGGAGGAAAAATACATATGGACATAATAAAGAAGGATATAGAAATTGGAAGAAATAGAGAAATGAAAGAAAGAAACATATGGATACATGTGTTGGAAATTCAATTAGTTGCAAGGTTGAGGTGTGTAATTGCGTAGACAATTATTGGAGAATTTGCGAAGAGAATTCAATGAACAACTTAGGCAAACAATCAGTCTGCCAGACACCAGCTCTTTGTGTGTGGGTGCTTGCGTGTGCGTGCGCTTGGGGATGAAAGTGGGAGTTGGGGCCGTGTGTCGCGACAATTAATCTATTTCAAAGCGCAGCACGGCGTTTTTGCATATTAAAGTGAATATATAATTGCATTATTAACTAATTACGAAATAAATTTTAGTCGTCGGCGGAATCATTTTCTGCAACAGAGTATCGGTCAAAGTGTGTGTTAATGACAGGACGAATACCAGCATTAACATTTTTACAGTTATTATACATCAAAAAGAAAAATACCGTGTAACTTTTTTTGCCTGTGTTCGGGGCGAAAACTTTTTAATCTTCCGTAATATCATATGCTAAGCTCGAGCGAGAATCCGTCACTTTTTTTTTTTTTTTTTTTTTTTTTTTTTGCAAAGCACTGATTGGCGAGCTCCAAATATTTGAGTTTTACAGGGAAATGGAAATGTTATGCATCAAATTCACTTACAGCTGATGGGATTGACGGCACAAAGGCAGGAATAAATACATAAAAATGCGGAATAATTGTATAAACGAATAAATGAAAAAAATCTCCACCAATTTGCAAACCAAACTTGGAAAAAAAAACTGATTTTGTCAACATGGGTGGATATATATATTTTTCTCTCTCTCTCTCTCTCTCTCTCTCTCTCTCTCTCTCTCTCTCTCTCTCTCTCTCTCTCTCTCAATTCTGTTATCGCATTTCCCCAAGAACCTTTTCACTAAGAGGTGTCCCTTAATGTATGATCGTCTGGGGGTAAGAAGAATATAATATAAACATCAAATTATCTAAATAAATGGGATTAATGGAAAAATCTAATAACCCATTCACATCTAAAAATTATCTTTCCTATTTCCCCTACAGGTATGGTGATGGCTGGTGGCAGGTAACCCCCCACCAATCAGTCGTGGTAATATAGTAAGTGAAAAGTAGTAGTATAAATTGTACAGTATAGTCAGTTTATTTTCACTTGGCGGAAATGGGCCGCTCCAACACCTTGAACACAAAGTCGTGGTTGCGTGAAATTCGATGAGCTGTAATTATGAGGTGGCAATAGTCTCCTTGGTTGCTAGTCAAATTAACCGAACAGGGTGTCCATATCTGGCCAACACCCGAGCTTCAATGGGCTGGGAATCGTCGCCAGGTTAGAACAAACGCACTGGATCATCACTACCACTTTTTTTCTTTTTTGCCAATATCGTCAGCAATAATTACCAACATTTTCTTATTATCAGTCACGTGTGGTAATGGGGAAGTGAAAAGACGTATGGTAAGTTATAATGAGAGACTTAGAGACATGTGTAGAGTATGAAGAATAACAGTGATGAGGAGGTAATGTAGGTCTCATCCACAGCCTGTCCTCCCCTTCCTACAAAGAAAAATCTGCCCGTTACTTCAGCTACAAAATATCCTCAAAGGGAGCCTGTTATTTACTTGTTTTACCTTTTTTTTTAAACTTAAGAAGCCCCTCATGTTTCTCGAGCAACTTCCATGTTTTTAAGTACATGCTTAAATATAGCCAGTCTGTCGTGGTGCATTACAGGATAAACTAAAAACTTTCTCAACTCTCTTTATTCTCTCAACTTTTAACTTTTCCTTGCACAACTCTCGTTCCAACTCTCTGAAAGTTCACTAAGCCTTGAAATTCTCACTCTTCCCTCCCCAACTCCCATGCAGATCCGTCACTCCTCTTAGTTCTTGGGTCTTACATTTCTACTGTATCCTCTTAACGAATGTAACTCCCTCTGCTCTGCTACTAATCTGGTTACAGCTGAGATTGTTGATGGAGTGGGACGCCTTCATTTAGTGGTGTTGATGTAACTAGGCAGCTCCACTATCATGTTTCACAGACGCTTTTTACCTCCCTCCTTGTCCCCTCAAAAGAGAATTGTGGACTACAGGAGGTTAGCTTCTGCCTGTAGTCCACTGGGTTCTCTTTTAGATGAGTTTGGGATCGCAATTGCAACCACATCCATGGCTAAGAGAGTGTAGCGAAGAAAATACACGCATGAATGCTAGTCGTCCTGTCAGTGAATGAATAGGTAAGGAGTGAGTAGGTAAACAATAGATAAGGAAGAGTAAAGACATTGGCAGGTATATTCTCTTCACCTGAGCTTGACCCAGATTTTCGTCCTTTCACAGCTTATTTCATGCAGCTCAGTGACAGAAAATGACAATGCTGCGATTCAACTTCCTTGCCATAACAGTTCTAGTGACAAGCAGCATATTCTGGTGTTGGTCTGTTGTTACACCTCAGCATTTTAGATGGCAAGATGGCAGTTTTGTGCCAAGTTAAATAGAGTAAAGTTAGAAGAAAGTCATGGAATATAGTTAAGAGATAAAATTCGTGAAGGGAAATTAATGTGAGCTAATTAGGAGAAAAGCTCGTTAAAAGAAAATTGCCGAGATGAGAGAAAAAGTTGTGGCCTCTTCAGTCTGATGACTTTTGTTTTTTAATTTTTATTATACTTACTACTATACCTAAAAGCGAGTGTATTTAGTGTAGGAGAGATGGTCTACATAGGGTTGTGGAAGAAATCGAGAGAGGAGCAATGTTAGCCCAGAGTTAACGAGAAAAATATAGCTAAGAAAAAAGAACTTAATGAGGAGAAAACTAGGGAAGAGGAAGGGTAGCACATTTTCAAAAGCTAACCAGAAAGTTTACTGCCAGGGAAGAGTCATAACAAAATAAGAAAGCAAAAGATATCTTAGTAACGAGAAAAATAAAGTAACTAAGAACAGCTAAAGAGAAATCATGATAAGAGGGAGAAAGAGGAGAGAGAAAAGTGACATATGAAAAGAGCTAAAGTGAAAGTAATAACAAGGAAGGAAAAGATTAAAAATATACTTAAGAAGAAAAAATACCCTTGACAGTAAACCAAGGAAGAGGGAGGAACCTGGCTTAAAAGAAAGACGGTCTGAAATGTTTTTGCTGTGAGAGGGACTGCGGGTTTGAGGTCATTAGGAGAGTTAAGTAAGGACAACGAAGCCAATAAGGATGATGTGGAGGAAGACTGATGAACAGGGACCGCAGAGTGGATATGGAAGAAAATAAAAGTGGAGATAGAGCAAAAGGATGAAGAAGGAAGTGGAGGAGACAGGTGGAAAGGATTGTGAGGAGTAGGTAGAGAAAGGAGAACAGTGGAAATTAACTCTATGGAAGGAAATACATACAAGTGGAGATTGAGAAAGGGATGATGAAGGAAGCAATTGAACGGGACAAAGGCATGAGGAGAGTAAAGAAAAGACGAAGGTAGAGATTGAAATGGAAAGTAGGGGAGGGAAGGTTGAGAAGCAAAGGTAGAGGGAGGGGAGTGAGGAGGTGTAAAGAAATAGATAAAGAGGGAGATTGCGAAAGATGAAGAAAGGTAGCTGAAGAACAATACGTGGAGGAGGAGGAAAGTAGATGAAGAAAGAAAAAGGTGGAGGGTACGTGTGGAAAGTGAGTGGAAGTGGTGGAGGGTAGGTGAAGAATATGGGATAAGGAGGAGAACAGATGGAGAAGGAGAGTGGAAGAGTTCGAGTGTAGGTGGAGGAGTGGAAGAGGTGAGAGTAGGTAGATAAGCAGACTGGAACAGGAGGAGTAGTACTAAAGAAGACGTGTAAGAGGTGGAGAAGGAGACTGGAGGAGAAGTGTAGGTGGAGCAGGAAAGTGGAAGAGGTGAAGGGCAAATGGTGGTCTATAAATCACTCTGGGAACGTCTCTTACAGGTCAGGGAGACCACCACTAGGAAATTGCTGCCTCCACCCTTCCTTCCACAATCTCTCTCTCTCTCTCTCTCTCTCTCTCTCTCTCTCTCTCTCTCTCTCTCTCTCTCTCATCTGTCTATCTATCTATTTATCTGTCTATCTATCTGTCTATCTATCTATCTATATATATATGTGTGTGTGTGTGTGTGTGTGTGTGTGTGTGTGTGTGTGTGTGTGTGTGTGCGTGAGCGCGCGCGGCGTGTAAACTCGTATCAGGATGATATAAACGAAGAGAATCGGAAACTTGGCAGTATGTATTTGGAAGCAGACGGGCCTTTGTGTCTTTATAAACACACACACACACACACACACACACACACACACACACACACACACACACACACACACACACACACTAAGGGAACACACGCACACCACATCAAAGTGCAGACCGTCAAAACATAAAGGCGAGAACCACCAGAATAGATATCAGAGAGAGAGAGAGAGAGAGAGAGAGAGACAATAATATAAAATCACAGAAAACACACACACACACACACACACACACACACACACACACACACACACACACACACACACATATTAAAAAAAAACACCAAAGGAATTCTCTCCCAGGCGCGGCAGGACACACGCCCTCGCGAGATCACTCAAACACTCAGAGGAATACAAAGGAGAGGATATTGGCTCTGTTCCGCCCTCAGACAACACAAGGCACGGAGAGAGAGAGAGAGAGAGAGAGAGAGAGAGAGAGAGAGACTGGAAGGGAGAAGAAACTTTAATGGAAAGGAAGGGAAAAGAGGAAGAGAGACACAGGAGGAAGACACATGATAAGGGTTAGGAGGAGGAAAAGTGTGACAGCACCCTTATAGACAGACAAAAGGCCAGCAGCATATTTGGGTTTGGGTAGGCTGTGTGTGTGTGTGTGTGTGTGTGTGTGTGTGTGTGTGTGTGTGTGTGTGTGTGTGTGTGTGTGTTTTGTCCCTGGGCTGGTGATAGATAAATAGACACACTGATTTGATAGATACTGACAGACAGATAGATAGATACAGACAGACGGTAAATTTGCCCTGCTAAGTAAACACCATGATTGCATTTTGTCGTGCTAATGTGTTATGTAGATGCGTTTTCCTGTGTGTGGAGGTAGATTACTAGCTAAATGGATGTACATGGATATACTGTAATAATATGTGAGATAGATAGATAGATAGATAGTTATAGACAGAGTGATGGATGGATGGATAGATAGAGATAGAATGATGGATATAGACAGATAGATGTTTCTAAGGTAATTGAAACTGGGTTTGTTGTACACCATTAAGCAATACATCTTCCCCAGCGTACTGTA
>NC_136971.1:14420552-14425552 GCF_032717465.1 Coenobita brevimanus | reverse complement strand
CTCTCTCTCTCTCTCTCTCTCTCTCTCTCTCTCTCTCTCTCTCATTATATCAGCCCTCACCCTCAACTCCCATGACCTCTTAACGATTAGTCTTTCATCACCTTGATTACTAATTTATGGGATCATTTTATGCCATATATCTTAATGAGGATATATGTTTTAAGATTTATTTTTAAACGATATAGCTAATTGTTATGAGTTTCCATCCTCACCTTGTTTCCCTTTTTTTGGAGGAGGGAGCTTTTATTTTTTATGTTTTTTCTATAAACTTTCGACCTCCATTTTCAATTCCATATAACTTTTTCTACTAAATTTTTTCCACTGTTATTTCTCACCTGTTTTTGCTGTTTTATATATCTCATCTTTTCTCCCTTCGTCTTCATAATCTTGCCTTTCCTCCTCCTCTTTTTTTCGATTTTCTCCCTGTTTATTTTCTTTCGTCCTTTTTTCCATTTACACACCTTTTCATTACTCCTTCCGCTCATTTTCAACGATATATTAAATTCAGAAGTGTTTTTCCAATTGCTGTATATTTTCTGTTTTGCGTTGTGTATCTTATTCTTTTCTCTTTCCTCGGGTTCCTTTTCCTCTCAAACAATTTCAGTCTTGTCTTCCATTTGGCATGTCTCTTCCTCTTGCATTCTGTCCCCCCTTTTCCTTACCTTTTCTTGTTTTCTCTCTTCACATTTACTTTCTCTCAGTTTCAGGCACAGTTTTGTTTCTCCCTCTCTCTCTCTCTCTCTCTCTCTGCATAGTATTTTTTTTTTTATATAAATTTCTTTATTGTTCTTCCTTTTTCATCATTTTCTTCCTACTTTTCTTATTATTTCCTATTTCCTATTATCTTCTTTCTCTTCTTTTTGTCTTATCTTCCTACTCCTATTCCTATTTTATTCTCCCATTCTTCCTCTTCGTTATTATTTGTCTTCTTACTCTTTCTTCTTTTTGTTAATATTTACTTTCCCCTTTTCCACGCGTCCTGTCCTTCTCTCTTTCTTCGTTTCTTCCTCTCTTCGTTCCCTTCTCTCCCTTCTTTTTTCGTCCCTTCTCTCTTCTCTTATTCCCCCTTCACCTTCCCCTTGTTCCCTGTCTCTCGGTGTCGCATTTCTCGTTATTTCTTCTTTTTCCCTCTTTCCTTTTTCCACTCCGTCTGTCTGTCTTGGTTTATTTACTTTTTTTTTTTCTCTCCATTTACTCCACCTCTCGTCATGTCTCTATTTATATCATCTTCTTTTAATTATTTCTCCATTTTTCTCCTTATTTTTTTTACTCTTTTTCTTTCCTGTGTTCGCCTGCCGTTTATTTTATTCTTTTATGGATCTTTTAATTGACCCTCCCAGCCTTTCATCTACCGAACATGTCATCCATTCGTTCATCGTTCGATCTGTCTACCTGTTTATCTCGGTGTGCCAGTTCGTCTGTCTACAGTGTGTATATCTGTCTGTCCATCTATCTTTCTGCCTGTCTTTATCTTTGTTTTTCTATCTATCAATCTATCTCTCTAACTATCAGTGTGCATCTTCATCTGCATTCACCTGTTTATCTATCTGTCTATCCTTCCGTACACGTCTGTATTTGTATATTTGTCTATCTCTGTCAGTTCTATCTTTTTTTTCTATATCTATTTATCTATCCAGCTTTCCTCATCCGTCCACGAATTGACTAAGGATACCCATCCATTCATCTCTCTATTATGTCTGTCTGCCTGTCTGTCCTTCTATCGATCAGTATCTTCAATTCGCCAGGTACACAGCCACACGTTTTCCTCCTCCTCCTCCTCCTCCTCAGAAAGCATTTGACACTGTCCCTCACAAGCGTCTCATGAGAAAAATAGAAGCACATGAAATAAAAGGAAATACGCAAAAATGGTTACAAGACTGGCTTTCAGACCGAAAACAGCGAGTTGTGATAAACGGAAAGGAATCCAGATGGCGTAATGTGATGAGCAGCGTTCCCCAAGGCTCAGTACTTGAACCGATACTTTTTATTATCTATATTAACGATATAGATGAGGGTCTAAATTGTAAAGTATCCAAATTTGCAGATGATACTAAAATAACCAGTAAAATCACTTCAAAATTACAGTGGCAGCAGTTACAAAATGACCTTAATACTTTAGCAAGCTGGGCAGAAAAATGGCAAATGAAATTCAACACAGAAAAATGTAAAGTACTTCATATTGGAAGTAACAACGTCCATGCGAATTACAAAATGAACAATATTCAGTTATCAAGTACAGACAATGAAAAGGATCTTTGTGTGATAATATCAAATGACCTAAAACCAAGCAAGCAGTGTACCGAGGTGGTTAAAATTGCAAACAAGCTGGTGGGTTTTATTGGAAGAACTTTCGAGTTTAAATCGGAAAAACTCATACTTGCCTTGTACAGCTCGCTAGTGCGCCCCCATCTTGAGTATTGTGTGCAATTCTGGTCTCCGTACTACAGAAAGGACATTGAAAAATTAGAGAAAATTCAGCGAAGACTCACAAAAATGATACCACGACTTAGAAACAAACCATATGAGGAACGCCTTGAAGAACTTAAATTATTTAGCCTAACGAAGCGCAGGTTAAGAGGGGACCTTATTGAAGTTTTCAAAATCATGAAGGGATATGACAACTTAGACAGGAATAAATATTTTGATATAGACCGGTCGAGTCAAACCAGAAGTAATGGCTATAATATTATGGGAAAGCGATTCCAATCCCACAAAGCAAAATACTTCTTCTTTAACAGAGTTGTAAATATCTGGAACAGATTACCCTCAGATACCGTGAACAGTATCTCAATTGAGACATTCAAAAACAAATTAGACAAGTATTTGCACGAGAATCATCAGCTGACTCTTTTTCTGTCCGAATAACTTGCTTTTATAGCTACGGTACATGTAAGTTCATGCCCCTTTTGTCTACAAGACATCCCGTAAACAACGTACCCGTACATAGTGTTGCGTCACGTTATTATACATTTTTCAATTTATTCAGTGCAAACAAAGCAATATAAGCACAAATTAGGATCTGCACAGATAACCCTGAGTTAACGGTCACTACTCTTACTTTCGACCTGTGATGGGCTGTGGATCACTGAGGGTCCCTGTTAGTCAAGTGACCACCATCGGGATTTTTTTAATGTACCAGAGGTCACTGCTTCAGGATGAAACTTGTGTACTTGTCCCATATGGGAGAGTTCCTTGTCTCAGTGGAGTGAACGGAGCTAGGGCCTGATTGACTGCTGCCTACCTTAAAAGCGCCAGGCAAGGCTGCTGCACCACCCCTAAACATCCACACTGTGCAGTCCACATCCTCGTGTCTACACTGGACAGTCCCCTAAACTTATCATAGCGTCACGTCACATCATTATACGTTTTTCGATCTTCCCAAAGCAAATGAGGTAAGCAATATAAGCACAGATTAGGATCTGCACAGATAACCCTGAGTTAACGGTCACTACTCTTACTTTCGACCTGTGATGGGCTGTGGATCACTGAGGGTCCCTGTTAGTGACCACCATCGGGATTTTTTTAATGTACCAGGGGTAACTGCTTCAGGATGAAACTTGTGTACTTGTCCCACATGGGAGAGTTCCTTGTCTCAGTGGAGTGAATGGAGCTAGGGCCTGATTGACTGCTGCCTACCTTAAAAACGCCAGGCAAGGCTGCCACACCATCCCTAAACATCCACACTGTGCAGTGTGTAGCTTCCACGTTATGTCCACAGACTTCCCATTAACTCAATGTACCGATTTATAATGTCATGCCGTAATTATTATTTTATTTGTTTACTTTCTCTTTCAGGTTACTCAATCGGGTAGCTTATAGATAAAGTATTATAGAATGTGACTTTTCCTTTCCGGTGTTTCCAATGAAATTTCCATGTCAGTTTTTCCATACTGCATGGTGGTTTTTCTCACTTTTTCCTGGAGGGTTTGGTGGTGGGGGGAGCCTTCTTGCTTTACTATCCTTATCCTTCAGCATGTAGAGTTAGATCTTGTAGTCATAGTTTTTTCTGTAACAAGCAGCCTCGAAAGGACCATAAGGTCTGTTGCTGTTTGCTTTCCTGTGTAATCCTCTCTCTCTCTCTCTCTCTCTCTCTCTCTCTCTCTCTCTCTCTCTCCATTTGATCACTTCTTCCCTTCCCTTAGTTTTACCCCCTTTTCTCCTGGTTTAGTCAACCACCCCTGCGATCCTTTACCCACCTATGCCCCACCTCCTCCATCCCCCTGTTTACCTCTCCCTCCTTAGTCATCCTTCATTTTGACCTCTCCATATCCCTCCTTCCCTCCTCTCGACCTCTCTTTATATCTCCTCCTCCTCCTCCTCCTCCTCCTCCTCCTCCTCCTCCTCCTCCTCCTCCTCCTCCTCCTCCTCCTCTTCTCTTGCCCTTCTTTATTCTTTCCGCGTTCATCTTTCCCTCCAACATTCCCACTCATTACTTTCCTATTCTTCTCCCCTTTCTGGCCCTTTCGCACCCTTATTCCCCATTCTCCCTTCCTTTCCCCATTCTCCTCTTCCTTATTCTCCCCTTCCTTCCCCGTTCTCCCTGCCCTTCCCCATTCCATCTTCCTTCCACTCTCCCTTCCTTCTTGCCCGACCCCTTGACAAATGTGGGTCATCTCCCCGGCGTGAGGTCGAGGGTGTTGGGTGTAAGGGGTGTATGAAGGAGTGGGGAGGGTGTACGGGGTGTAGGAAGGAATGGGGAGGGTGTTAGGGGTGTAGGAAGGGGTGGGGAGGGTGGTAGGGGTGTGAGATGGAGGGGTGGGTAGGGTAGTAAGCCCCTGGGAGCTCTTACCAACATGCCTCGGGGCCAGACCTTCCTTGCCAAACACGCCGCCCTCCAGTCTACACAAGTCTCGCCTATTACTGTTTGTTTTGGTCCACCACCTGTCCAGATATAAGACAGTCATCCTTTCGCCCTTTCACTGCTATGGTGTCTAATTTAGCCATCCTTTCACCGTTCAAATGCGGTAGTGTCAAATTTAATCATCCTTTCACCGCTTCAC
>NC_136971.1:14345552-14415552 GCF_032717465.1 Coenobita brevimanus | reverse complement strand
CCTCCTCCCCCCTCACTACCACCGCCCCCTCCTGCGGGTCGCACATCTAAACTTGTGTCATGTCTCATTTCCTCCTCCACAATAAAGCCCAGTGAGTGTGGTTGGCCGCCTTCCTCATGCATCTGCCTCTGTCAGGTTTGCTCCTCTCTCAAACCTCTCTTCCTCACTGCACCTTCTTTATGCTCCTCTCTGCCTACTGCATACCTCTTTTTTTTTTCTCTCTCTCTCGAGTGTCTTAACTAATGGGCCTGGGGAAGCCCGGACCCCATATGGCAGACCTATGGCCCCCACTGGCTCCCTATTGGTAATATCGGATTATTTAATGCGTGAACAGTGTGTGTCATTGCCCCCACCCCAATTACCCCCAAAAATAGAGCATGGTCGCACCTTGGTCCCCTCATCCGTGGAGACTTGAGTACACCGCTAATTTTCCTTCTTTTTATCCCTCTCTATCTGCCTCATGCCTCACCCCCTATCTCCTCTCCCAAATGTTGCCCCTTCTCTGTCTCTCTCACCCTTTCACCTTCTCAACCTACTAAGTTTTGGGTCTGAATCTGTCTGCTGTGGCTTCAGTGTACAATCTTTTATAGCTGTGTTCCTTACGGTATTACTGTATACGAGACTCTTTGAGTTTCGAAGGACCACTGGACTGAATAATATAGAAAGGCTCTACTGACAAGGTCACTGAAAAACTATGTTAATGGTTTCTAAGACCTTTCGTGTTGTTGTGATTAAGAGGTGAAAAGAAGTTGGGTTGGGATGTGCTGAAGATTATCCGTGCACTGTAAAATAATGATGGATTTGATGTAATTATTTTTATACCAAGCTCTCCATGCATGGTGGTGAACTGTCATTTCCCTTTATATTTCGTTCAGGCACCTAGTATCGCAACTTTAATGCGTTTTTTATCATCGCTGAGCTTGCATGATGGCACTTTTAGTTGTTTTATACTTTTATTGTTATTAAGAGTAAGGACGGTAAGTTGTCAAATGAAAGAAAATTACCCTCATTTTATAGACCCTTCACGCATGATGGCGCCTCGAAAGTAGAAAATCATGTTCCGGTAATGTTATAAAAAAAATTTGTTGATGGTCATTTGTCAGGTTTCACACACACACACACACACACACACACACAGTCCTTATTGTACTTTTGACGTGTTAGCAGTTGGCCACAGTTTTCAGGACGTTTTAAAGACTCACAGCAACAAACTAAAGATGCATCATGGAGCAACGATAGACAGACAGACAGATGCAGAGAGAGAGAGAGAGAGAGAGAGAGAGAAACCGTAATGGCAGCAGATATTAGGGTGACTTGTGCTTTGAAAACATCGAGCTGAAATAGAAAACTCCAGAGAGGCTGTGAGAGGATTGCATGAGATGGATAGTACCTACATTGTCTTATAGGTGAGGGACTTAGTGTGGCGTATGGATGAAATTTTAACTACGAGAATGGTGGAAAATATGCTGTGAAATGTATCTTGACTGCTTGAATAGGAAGGACTGGAAATAGTAATATGGTTGAAGAAACTGGGATAGAGGAAGTAGATTCACCAGAGGGAAGAACAGTTTGTGTTCATATTACTCATCGAGGTGGAAAAATATAAGATATGTTTATTGTGATGGGCTTGGTGGTATTGGTGTGTGTGTGTGTGTGTGTGTGTGTGTGTGTGTGTGTGTGTGTGTGTGTGTGTGTGTGTGTGAAAATGACGTTTGAAGTTAGCTTAGCAAAAAAAAAAAAAAAAAAAAACGCAAATAATAGAAATTAGCCAAGGTTTTTGCAAGACAATGCATTTCGTCTTCACCAGACTAAGAACGATGATGATGATGATGATGATAACAACGATAATGACTGACGACGACGATAACGATGACGATAACGATGACGATAACGATAAAAATGACAACGCAAAGGAGAAGCACTTCCCTGTAATATATATATATATATATATATATATATATATATATATATATATATATATATATATATACATATATAAATATATATATGTGGTGCGGTGAGGATCTGTCCGTTCTCCCCTTTGGGGCTAAGATGCGAATGAATGTGTTTGAATGGATGAGTAAATGGGGAGTGTGTCGTCCTGTCTCGGCTACCTCCCTCTCCTTGGGGGAAGCAGCCTAGGTATATATATATATATATATATATATATATATATATATATATATATATATATATCCTCATTCTCGTTCTTCCCTACCAGCGCAAGGACTTCCAAGGAGGAGAACTAACCCACCTCCGCCTTTTCCTACGTCGTCAGAATTTAATGCGAAAAATGCTGGTGCCTCCATTCCTGTGACGGATGCACATCAGGAAAAATGACGCGTTGCATTCAATATTGCTCGTCTTTTTGCAATACGTATTAACCTCGTCTGTGCGCAGTGTGGAAGTGATGGTTGTGGTGGTGGTGGTGGTGGTGGTGGTGGCAAGACACTGATAAATGTTCCCTTTTCTTTTCTCTGATTTTACCTTTGCCTCGTAAGACGTCAGGTATATGTAAGTGGCACGTCCTGGCTTTCCTGATGTGTTTGTTCATGGAGAATACTTTAATTTATAACTTCATCAGAGTCACACAGTCAACCAAAAATGCCAATAAGACGGTACGGGAGGGAAGGGAGTACGATACAAGAGGGTAAATGCACCAGCTGTGGATGGTAAGGATAAAGTGATACTCGCTTCTGTTTACTGTTTTTCAAGAGTTAGGTATATGTATGGCAAGGGATAGACGGGCGTATATATAAAAGGCTGAAGAGTTACGTGTATGTTCGATAAGGAAGAGACGGTAATTATGTAACATGTGGATAAGTAAGATAAAATGTTGCTTCTTTGAGTTTAGGTTGAGAGATTTATGTATGTATGGTAGGGGCGGGCGTGGGAAGAGCAGAGGCGGTGAAAGGATGGGTGATGATACAAAGGCTGTCAGGAGCCGTCTGTCAGGCTGTCAGCACCACAACCAGACCTTGTTTCACTCAACTGACAGGTACGGTGGAGGAGGGAGGGGTGGAGGGACAAGAGAGATAGTAATTGAAAGTGTAGGTGAGACAGATTATGAAGGAAACGGAAACAGGTAGACCGTTGAAAGAGGGAAAGGTGTGGGAGGGAAAAAAAGAAGAGAATAGTAATGAATTTATAAAGAATTGTGTAGTAACAGGTAGAAGGAAGGGTGAAGTAGGGAGTGGAGATAGAGGTAGAGGAAGGAAGCAGCATTGAGGTGGTAGATGTGATGAGGTAATTGATAGTGGTAGAGGGAGAGGAAATGGAAGAGACACGAAAGATAAAGGAATGCAGTAGTATTACCGAAATAAATAATGAGAGGTAACAGGTTGAAAGAGGGAGGAGCGAAAAATGTAGATGTGGGAGGTTGTGCTGATGAAGTAAAGAACAGAAAGGAGAGAGTGATGGAAATAGAAAAGAGGGAGAGGTGTGGGAGAGAGGGTTAAGGAATGTTGAAGAGAGATGGAGGAGGGAAGGAGTGTTGATGGTGTGAGGAATGAGAGGCAACAGGTAGAGGAAGATGGATGGAAGGGTTACAGCTGAGGTGGGAATGGGGGAGACAAGACTGGTAGAGGAGGGAAGTGATGTTGATGGAATGAAGAATGTGGTGTAACAAGTAAAGGAATAAGGAGGGGGGTATGGAAGGGAAAGGAAAGGAAGGGAAGGGAAAGAAATGGAAGGGAAAGTAAGGGAAGGGAAGGAAGGGAAAGGGAAGGGAAGGGAAGAGATGCCGATGGATGACAAAGAGAGGAACGGGAAATGCAACTGGATTTAAAGAAGAGTCTAAGATATAGATGTTGTGTAGAGGAAGCATAAAATGTAGAGGAGACAGAAAGAAGAATGAATGAAGCAGCGTGCATGAAGTGGTGTGAAAGTAAGATGGAAGGAAGTGTAGTGATTGAGAAGATAATTCGCAAGAAGTGGGAGCAGAAACAAAGTTGCAAAGAGAAGGACTAGTAGAGCTATGGTTGAGCTGTTGTTGTGGAAAATAGAGAGAGAGAGAGAGAGAGAGAGAGAGAGAACCCCAAAATAGAGATGGAATTGGTGATTGAGTGTGGAGGGAGAAGAGCTAGTAGTGGAGAACTGACTGAGGCACTGAAAGAGAGAGAGAGAGAGAGAGAGAGAGAGAGAGAGAGAGAGAACAAGGAGCCACGGAAGGTAGGGAGAGGCAAGCGTGTGTAGGGAAGATATTGAAGAGATTAGTGAAAAGCGGTGGACGGGAAGCAAAGGAAAAGGTAAGAGGGGAGAAGGGTATGTGAAAGGGGTAGAAACGTGGGGGGATGAGGGGTGGGGGGACAGAGAGAAGTAGAGAAGGATGAAGAGTGTATACAGAGGAGAGAAATTAGGTGGGACACATAGGATATAGCAGGTAAAAACAGAAGGGAAAGCCTAAGTATGGACGGGATGTGATGCACGTGAGGGGGCGTAGATTGAAGGAATGGAGGATGCAGTGGAGAGAGAGAGAGAGAGAGAGAGAGAGAGAGAGAGAGAGAGAGAGAGAGAGATTGTTTTTAGAGTGATAAGGGTCATTAACCAAGACGATACAGTGTAGTGGCTTCCCGCGGGAGTGAGAAAGAGTGAAAAAGTGAGAGAGTGGATTAAAACAAAGACAAATTGACCCAGTGTAGAAATGAAAAAGAATGAGTGTGTGAGTTTTGCGGTGAGAATTAAGTGTGAGAGTGATTGTGAGAGGTTGTGGTAAGTGTGAAAGTGTGTTTTAAAGTTAGGGTAAAGTGGCAGGATAAGTTGAATGTGAGAAAGTGTAAGTGTAAGAATGATTGTGAGTGATTCTGTTAAGTGTGAGTGATTTTTTTTATTTTTAAGTTAGGATGAGAGGACAGAGTAAATATAGTGTGAGAGAGTGAGAGAATTGTTTTATGTTTGGTGAGAGTGTTATTTTAGATTTAATTATTTCTATAATATCTCCAGACAATTTAACCCAGTTTTAGGGAGTCCAATATATTACCAATAACCCGGGAATCGAACCCGGGACTCTCACATGAGAGTACCAGGTTCGATTCCCGGTATATTGGTAGTATATTGAATGATTTTTCCTGTGTACAGTACAGGTTCTCTCTTCATTCTGACTTGCTGTAAATGCTTGGGATAGATTAAAAGCATCTACTTGCCCGAGTGCCAGGGGATTAACTCATCCTCTTCAGACCCACAGTGGGGGCGGAGGGACATTGGTTGCAAGATTGTGACAATGTGAGTTAACTTTTACCTGGTCGTGGTGTAGTGGTATGCTGCCTGGCTCTCACTTTGAGAGTCCCGGGTTCGATTCCCGGCATATTGGTAAAATATTAGATGATTTTTCCTGTGTACAGTACAGGTTTCTGTCTTCAGTTGTAGGGAGATTTTTTGGAACGGGAGGGGTTAATTAAAGTGCATACTGGCCTCTATAGTATAATAATGATAGTTTTTTTAAGGTTCAGTATATCCGTAATAATATAACAAGAATATGCTACATAAATACATCACCAAATAAAGGAAGTAATTTTATTTTTCTTACAGCCACACGATTTTATTTATTTTACTTTCTTTTTATTTATTTCAAGCTGTTGTTCCTTATTTTTACCTATGTTCCTTATATGTACTTAATTACTTACTCTTGTTCACTTCACTAATTTTTACTTATTTATTTTTACTCATTTCCCATATTTTTCTTATTTTTACTTAATTTTCTTTATTTTAACCATTTTACTGTTAATACTTATTTATTTTAGCTCATATTTTCATATTTTTTATTATTGTTCCTGACTTGGGGGGGGACACCTGTTGTACCACACTGTTCAGGTATTTTAAGCTGTGGATGTTATTTGAACTCTTTTGTACTTTCTGCTTGGCTGGCTGGTGTAGTTTATTGGGTGCTGGGCCTTTGTTTTGTGTGTGTGTGTGTGTGTGTGTGTGTGTGTGTGTGTGTGTGTGTGTGTGTGTGTGTGTGTGTGTGTGTGTGTGTGTGTGTGTGTGTGAGAAAGAGAGAGAGAGAGAGAAAGAGAGAGAGAGAGAGAGAGGGAGGTAAATTATTAGTCCTCAGGGTAAGAAGTAAAATTAAAGACTGAGATTGTTGGAAACCCTAATGAAAAATGATGAGAGAGAGAGAGAACCAGAGGAAAAGAGATTAACTTATGCTTTGGCTGGGTAGGTAGGGATGAAGCAGGCGAGTAACGAGGTTGAGAAAAAAGGAGAGAGAGAGAGAGAGAGAGAGAAGGCTAGGTACTTAGAGTGATTAGTTAGGGAAGGAGAATTACAGCATTGGAGGCTGTAGGAACAATAAGGAAAGGAAGGTGTGTGTGTGTGTGTGTGTGTGTGTGTGTGTGTGTGTGTGTGGTGTGTGTGTGATTATTCGACTGATTAAAAAGGGAGGAAAAAGACTTGAGAACAAAGGAGACGGTGGGATGGGTAATAGAGAGAGAGAGAGAGAGAGAGACGGGGAAGGTAAATTATTAGTCCACAGGGTAGAAGAAGAAATAGAAGACTGAAAATGTAGGGTAGGAGAATGAAAGATATATTAGTTTTTAGAGAGAGAGAGAGAGAGAGAGAGAGGGAGAAAGAGAGAGTTAATTTGTTGGTGTTAGGGGGCGTGTTTTTATGGTGCCTTGCTGGGCCTTGTGGAAGTTCATTATAGTCTTTTGTAACGAAATTTGGAACATCTAACTGTACATTGACGCTGCGTGGGATCGAACTTACTACCTTTGGAACGGTAGTGTGGAAGGGAGAGATAGGGCGAGGCGGTTTTGGTAGGGAGAGGAGAAAGGGCACGAGGAAAAGAGACAGGTAGGGATAGAAGGAAGAATATAGCTATAAAGGGAGGATAGATAGATGGGGAGAGGAGGGAGAATAAAGGGATAGATAGATAGGTAGTGAGAGAAACAGGAATATACTTTGCGATGGAGGAGTGAAGGGAGGGTAGGAAAAATTATTAGAGACGAGGTAGATAGGGAGGGGAGGGGAGGGAGAATACAGAAGAGGTATATATGGTAGGGAGACGAGTTAAGGGAGCAGTGGCACCCCTGGAGACCACAACAAAAGGGGCGGGAAGGGAGAGTAAGAGATAGAGAGAAGGTAGGGGAGGAGGAGAGGGAGCCCGTAGTAGAGAGAGGGAAAGAGAGAGGGGTAGGGTGGTTATAGTGGAGACAGGGAAGGAGGGAGGGAGTGGTGGGAAGGGAGACGATGCCGGGAGGGAGGATAGGGGTATAATGTTGCTGTAGGGAGGAAAGGACCGCGGGAGAGTAAACAGGAAGGAGGGAGACATGGAGAGATGGAAGAGAAAATAAAGTGGAGAATTAGAGGGAAGGGAAAGGAGAAGGTATGGAGGGAAGAAGAGGAGAAGGGAGGAGGGAGGGGAGGGGAGAAGGTAGGGAGAGAAGAAGGGGAGAAGGGATGAGGGAGGAGAGGATAGGGTAAAGACAAGGGTGGTAGGGAAGGAGAGAGGGAGAATAAAATAAAGTTAGAGGGATGAATGAAGGAAGGGAGGGAGGGAATGAAGGAGAAAGGGAGGGAAGGGAGAAAAAAGTAGGGAGAGGGAGGTAAAGGGAGGAGTATTATCCCCTAAGACCACAACAAAGGAAGGAAGGCGCTGAGACAAAGAATATTCCTCACAATGCTATAGCCAAACTTTTGCCCTCCTACACTCATTGTGGCTTTCTCTTATCTCTCTACATCACAACTTTCCTCTCTCTCTCTCTCTCTCTCTCTCTCTCTCTCATATAGCACGTGAGTTTGAAAAAAAATAGAAAAATAGATTATAATGCCGGGGTAGATAGAAAAATATTTTGAAATGCTGGGGTTGATAGAAAAATAGATTGATATGCTTGGATAGATAGAAAAATAGATTGAAATGCCGGGGTAGATAGGAAAATAGATTGAAATGCTGGAGTAGATAGAAAAATAGATTGAAATGACGGGGTAGATAGAAAAATCGATTGAAATGCTGGGGTAGATAGAAAAGTAGATTGAAATGCTGGGATAGATAGAAAAGTAGATTGAAATGCTGTGGTAGATAGGAAAATAGATTGAAATGCTAGACAGATTCGCACGCTAACTCCAAACCCACCATTGCCTCAGATAACTAAATTACATCCTCTTCCTAACTTGGTCATCTTTCAAGCCATTAACACGACTCTTTATCTTTATCGTGGAAACCAATGCTAGTGACTTGTATTTTAGGTTTAATTATGACCACAATCAGCGTAACCTTAATCACCACCACCATCACCACCACACCGCACTCATCACAGCTACCACAATCACTACCACCACCACCACCACCACCACCGCAGTCATCATAACTACCACTATCGCCACCACCACCACCACCACCACAGTCATGTCACCTACCACAGCCACCACCACCACCACAGTCATGTCACCTACCACAGCCACCACCACCACACATCACAACTACCCCAATCGCCACCTCCGTCACCACGCTCATCACAACTACCACAATCACCACCACAACCACAACCACCACCATTGTTGCCAGCAGTCTCCCAGGTGTGTGAGGAGCCGGCTTGATTATGGCTCTGAAATTACGTTTGCTGCGGCGGGCGGAAGCAGGTGGTGAGTGTGTGGTGAATGTGGTGAGTGAGAGGGTGTGGTGAGAGAGAGTGTGGTGAGCTGGTAGGATTGTTGAGTAGGTGGTGAATGGGAATATGGTGAATGTGCGGAGAGTGGGAGGGTGTATGGTGAGTATGAGAGTGGTGAGCCGGTTTGAGCCGGTTTGAGCGTGATGAGTGAGTCGGTGTGTGATGATTGACTGTGGTGAGTGGAAGAGTGTTTGGTGAGTGGGTGGGTGTGTGGTGACTGGAAGGGTGTGTGGTGGGTGGGTGGGTGTACGATGAGTGAGAGTGGTGTGTGGTGAGTGTATTTGGTGATGGGAGAGTGTGTGTGGTGAGTGGAAGAGTATGTGATGAGTGGGAGAGTATGTGATGAGTGGGAGAGTATGTGATGAGTGGGAGGATAGTCAAACTCGTAATTCCATTCATAGTCAGTGATATCAAACTTAATCCATATTTCTCTATCTGTGTCAGTATTATTGTTTATTCATATGAACTGGTGATTGAAAATGATACCTTGTGATTGCTGTTTAATGGGATGAATAATATACTACTTTATAAAATGGGAATTATAGGTATTATTATTATTATTATTATTATTATTATTATTACTATTACTATTACTATTACTACTACTACTACTACTGCTGCTGCTGCTGCTGCTGCTGCTGCTGCTGCTGCCGCTACGACTGTTATACTCCTTGTGTTAAACCTTAATATTACCATCATATTTAACATTTCACAGACCATTAATCTCGTCGCAAATGAGGTACCATATTTCCTCAACGCTTCTCACATCCCGAAAACAGTGTAATTTGTGTTATGAATTTGTATATTTTCCTCTTTTACTTTTCATTGTATTTTTGGAGGAAATAAAAGCTGCGATGATGATTATGATGATGATGATGATAGTTATGATGATGATGATGATGATGATGATAAGGATGACGATGATAAAGCTGACACTGATGATGATGATATCCTTTGTACGTCAGCATGTCTAGATCACCTCCACACTCAAAATAATTAACATCATACATACACACAGACATACATGTACATACATACATACAAAACACACACACACACACACACACACATATATATATATATATATATATATATATATATATATATATATATATATATATATATATGTATATATATATATATATATGTTACATACATACATACAAAAACATACATACATACACTTTTCCACACATACTGTATTTGCTGTATCTTTTTTATTGTATTATTTGACTCTGTGTCTCTTAGGTTTCATTTTATACTGTAACGGTGCAGTGGGGAGGGGAAGGGGCTTGGATATTTGTGGCCAGTACACAATGAGAGAGAGAGAGAGAGAGGGGGGGGGAGGCGAGATGGTGAGTAGTTGGAGGATGGGTGAGTGATGCGTAGGTGAAGTGATGTGTGTATGCGTAGGTGAAGTGTGTGTGTGTGTGTGTGTGTGTGTGTGTGTGTGTGTGTGTGTGTGTGTGTGTGTGTAGCTTCCCCCAGCATCCCTTCCCTCACGCGACACATGACAAATTTGTGGTCAGTAAAGCGCCTGTGTGTATGTGTGTGTATTTCTTTGGGGTGACATTTGTTTCTCTGGTGGCACACACACACACACACACACACACACACACACACACACACACACACACACACACACACACACACACACACACACACACACACACACACACACACACACACACACACACACACACACACACATTGATACTTTCTTATGTACGGTACCCACGCATGCAGCAATTTGAGAGAGAGAGAGAGAGAGAGAGAGAGAGAGAGAGAGAGAGGGAGAGAGGGAGAGAGGGAGAGAGAGAGAGAGGATTGTCTCAGCGGTGTATATCCCTGTAGCTGTCGTCGTATGTTTCACTCTCCCGCCCTCACTCTCTCTCTCTCTCTCTCTCTCTCTCTCTACTTTCTGCCTATGCCTTTTCTCCCTTTCCTTCTCCTTCCGTCTCTTTTCATGTCCACAGCTATAATTTTCCCTTTCCCTCTTCTCTCACTTTTTTTTCTTTCCCTCTCTCTTAGCCTCGTCCATTCACTCCTCCACTCATTCTTCCCTCTTTCTCTCCATTCATTTATCCCTTCTCTCCCTTTTTTTTTTCTGACTCCCTACTCTTCTTTCTTCTTTCCTCCTCCGTTGCACTTCCTCTACCACTTCTCTCCCTTTCTGGTTCTTCTCGCCCTTTTCTCCTCCCTGTATCTCCTAGGCTCACCATCCTCTACTCCCCCTTACCCCTTCCGTCTCCCATTTCCTTCATTTTTCCCCAATTTTCTCCATTTCTACCTTTTACCTTCACTTCCCCTCTTTCCCTCACCCTCTCATCCTTTATTCCTCATACTGATATTATTCTTCTTACTTCCCTTTCTCCCCATCTCTCCCTCTCCTCTCCTGGTCTCATTTTCTCCCTCGCTCGCGTCCTCCCTCCCTCCCTCCTTCCCCTCCCATTCCCCCTTGTTTGTTTTCACCCTCGCCCCCCTTCTCGTAGCTCCCCCTTAGACACTCCCTCCCCATCATCTCCCTTTCTCTCTCTCCCTCTCACACTTTTTCCTTTCCTCCATCCTTCTCCTCATGATCATTCCCTTATTTCCCCCTCACCTTCCCCTCCATCTTTCTCTTGATCCCTCTTCGTGCCGTCTTTCTTTTCCCTTCTTCTCCAGCCCTCTTTCTCTCTCATCCCCTTTTTTTCTGTGTTCCGCTTCTCGTATCCTTTTCTTTTTATTTTCCTCTGACTTTCCCTGCTCACCGTCGGTCTGTTTCTGGCTCGTCCTGCCCCCCCTTCTCCTCCTCCTCCTCGACCCACACTTGCTTTGCATTTTCCTCTCTCGTTTCTTTGGCACACACACACACACACACACACACACACACACACACACACACACACACACACACACACACACACACACACACACACACAATTATATCCCTCCGTTGGTATCCCTGCATTTTTAGACTCGCTGCGTCGTGTTACGTGGAATTCTTACCCATAATTGTTCGCAATATTACGAGAAAAAAAACGCTAAAACTAAGCTCTGTCGTCAAATATGTTTGTATATACTAATTATTTGTAAGAGATTAATTTTTTACATGATATAGTAGTAAAAAAATAAATAAATAGACAAATAAAAATCAAGTACCCGTTGTTGGTAATTATGATTGTTTTGTCTAAGCTTCTTATCACTTCAGCGAGTTCTTGTTCGAGAAACGGAAAAGAGAGAATGAAGTTGCTTTCTCGTAAATCCCTTTGTGTAGAGGCCCCTTTTATATGTTATCGAGAATCCTTATTTGTTGAGAATATTAAGAAATGAAAATAATAATATCGGTAATAGTAATAATAATAATAATGATAATAATAATGGTGGTAATGACGATGGAAACAAAAAATTCATTTCTCTACACTTCCATCCTTTTCGTTACACTGAATACTTACTCCTTGACATTATAACCAATAAATAAGTAAATAAATGATAAAAATTCTGCCCATCCCACTCTCCGTCTGTGTCTGCATGGGTAATAATTCTTCCATAAATACACCACTAACGAAGAGCAAGGCTTTACGTGGAACACTAGAGGCTGGTAACGAGCTGTCTACGAACTTGAGAATCGCATCGTTATTTAATTATTTTCACCTATGTTTTGGTGTGTGTGTGTGTGTGTGTGTGTGTGTGTGTGTGTGTGTGTGTGTGTGAGAGAGAGAGAGAGAGAGAGAGAGAGAGCCGGGCATAGTAGGGAAAAAGGGATGATAAGTAAGAAGGGAAGGTGTGTTAGTGCGTGTATCCATTCTTGTGTGTGTGTGTGTGTGTGTGTGTGTGTGTGTGTGTGTGTGTGTGTGTGTGTGCGTGCGTGCGTGCGTGTGTACCCCCACTCTTAGCAATTCCGCATCTCGTTAATCATTTCCCAGAAGAGCCAGGTGAAAAATGCAATTGATGAATCTTTTCCAATTATCGTCTTCCTTGCGGCTCACTCCAGTATTGCTATTTATGACTTATTTTTTTATGTTTATTTATATTGTTTATCGTCGAGTGAAGCCATGCGCCTCCAGGGAAGCCGAAACACTGCCGTGAAATTTGTTTTTCGAGGTGCAGTCTTATTTCAATATGCACGGCAGTTGCATGAGGTGGCTTGAGTAGTGAATTTTGTTGATCAGGTGGGATGGTGCGTGGTTTGGAATGATTGTGGGCAGATTATTGGTAATGGTCTAGTTTTTACACACACACACACACACACACACACATTCTCTCTCTCTCTCTCTCTCTCTCTCTCTCTCTCTCTCTCTCTCTCTCTCTCTCTCTCTCACCCTTGCTCTCTTCGCCTGCCATTTCTCGATTCACCGAACAATACGGTTTTACGAGCTTCCTCTCTCCTTCAGCCTCTTACGATTTGCTCTTAAATTTCTCTCTCTCTCTCTCTCTCTCTCTCTCTCTCTCTCTCTCTCTCTCTCTCTCTCTCTCTCTCTCTCGCGTATTTTCTGTCCTTTTGTGTTCCTTTTGTTAATAGAGTGAAATTATTGATATTTATGATAGACCACCTCTTTCGGATCGTAAGGTTTGTGTTGTGTATGTATATGTGTAACTTAACTACACACACACACACACACACACACACACACACACACACACACACACACACACACACACACACACACACACACACACACACACACACACACACACTCTCAGCATACCTTTTCACTTAATGGTCATCACAGGAGTACCTCAAAATATTGGATAAAAATAAAATCCTTTATTAAATTACTCCTTGACATTTTCTGTTTGTAATTAATTGAGTCCAGCGGTGCTATTTGATTTTAATTTGCGTGATGTTGTAGGTGTTTGGAAGGAAAAATAATCGCCCGTGTGGAAAAGCTGAAGTGAGTGTTTTTTCGTGTGTTTTAAATGGAGAGTGAGAGATGGACTGGGTGATGTTATGAGAGTACGATGTTCGGAATAATAATAATAATAATAATCACAATAGTAATAGTAATGATAATAATAGTAATAACAATAGTAGCAGTAGTAGTAGTAGTAGTAGTAGAAGTAATTATAATGTAAAGAAGAAGAAAAAGAAAATGATGCGAAAGAAGAGAGCATCGATTGAGAAGGTAGATTCTCTCTCTCTCTCTCTCTCTCTCTCTCTCTCTCACACACACACACACACACACACACACACACACACACACACACACACACACACACACACACACACACACACACACACACACACACATTCCTGCAGTACGTTCGGCAGTAGAGTTTTTCAGTGACCTCAGCTTTCTCTCCCCCTCTCCCCTTCCCCCTCCCTCTCCCCCCCTCCTTACACTTCACCAACCCTTCCCCTCCCCACGCTTTCACTTTTTGTCTCCATTTCTCTCTCTCTCCCCTCCCTCCGCTCATCTCTCTCCTCCACCCCTCTTTCCTCCTCCATGCCTCCCTTTTACCACCCCCTCCTCCCCACCCCACTCCACCCCTCACTTTAACCCCTCTCTCTCAGACTCCTCATCCCATCCCTTCCTCCTCCCTTCCCTCTCCCCTCCCTCAAGCTCCTCATCCCTTCCCCTTCCCCTTCCCCCTCCCCTCCGTCTCCCCTCCGTCGCACTCATCCATTTCCCCTCCCCCTCCCTTCCCTCTCCCCTTCCTCAAACTCCTCATCCCTTCCCCTTTCCTTACCTCTCCCCTTCCTCAAACTCCTCATCCCTTCCCCTTCCCCCGTCCCTTCCGTTTCCCTTCGCTCCCCTCTTACCTTCCACCTTCCACTCCCCTCTTACCTTCCCCCCTTCCCCGCCTCTCTAACCTTCCCCCTTCCCCGCCTCTCTAACCTTCCCCCTTCCCCGCCTCTCTAACCTTCCCCCTTCCCCTCCCCTCTTATCTTCCCCCTTCCCCTCCCTTCTTATCTTCCCCTTTCCCCTCCCCTCTTACCTTCCCGTTTCCCGTCCCCTCCTACCTTCCCCCTTCCTCTCCCCTCATAGATTCCCTCTTCCCCCTCCCTTTCCACCCCTTCTTCACTTCATCCCCCTTGACTCCTGGTGATCATTGCATTCCCCTTCCAATTCTGACATTTTTCTCTTTATTTTTTTATCTGTTTCCCTGCTTTCTTTTTCTTTTCATTCATTTCCCATATCCTGTTCCTATTTTCGTAATATTGCAGCAAATTCTTTACTACTTCCATTGCTTCCCATGTTGTTTAGTTTTTCTAGGACATTCGATATTTTTGTTTCCCCTTGCCCAGTTCTCTTTTTCTTTGTATTTCTTCCCTATTCCTCGGTTTCTCTTTGTCTTTGTTTTGTTCACATTTCTCTCTTCTTCTCGATACTCTGTTGCTTTTCTTTTTCCCGTTTTTTTAGTGTGTATTATTTTTTTTCCTTACTTTTTCCCGTCAGTTTTGCGTTTTTGTTTTTGTTTCGCGTTTCTGTATTGTGCAGTTTGGGTATTCTCCCTAGTGTGCAGTTTTCTTTTGACATTTTTGCTTCAGTGTAATATTCGTCTTCCATCCATTCTTCTGTACAGTTATCCTCAGTTATTTATTTTTCTTTCTACTTTAATTCCGTATTATTTTTTCAATGCACGTACCTCATTATTTCGTGTCGTGTGATCCCCCTCCCCCCAGTATGCAATATTCATACTCCTTCCATAATCTCAATGTCCTTTACTTGTCTTTATTTTTTTTTAATTTATCTTGTGCAGTATTTTTTTTTTTTTTTTGGGGGGGGCACTCTTCTGCCTATTCTGCAATTTCTTTTTCTTCTTTCTCCTCTCCCCATTCCTGCACTACGTTCAACAATGCAGTTTTTCAGTGACTCTTGCCTTCCTTCCTTCCTTCCCCTCTCTCCCTCCCCTTCTCCCTCCCTCTCCCTCCTCCCCTTCCCTCCCTCTCCCTCCTCCCCTTCCCTCCCTCTCCCTCCTCCCCTTCCCTCCCTCTAGCTACTCCTTTTACATCCTCTGACCCTATCTCCCCTTCCCCTCTCTCCTCCACTCCCCCTTCCCCTCTCCTCTTCTCCCCTCCCCTCTTCCACCGCCTCTCCCCTTCACCCCGGAGATCCATACGCTTGTTCTTTCCCAGTTTGGCTCTACCTTTCTCTCTCACATTTTCCATTTTCTCGTTTTTGTTCAGTTTTGTCTGTTTCTGTTGTGTTCTGTATTATAAATCATTCTCTCTCTCTCTCTCTCTCTCTCTCTCTCTCTCTCTCTCTCTCTCTCTCTTTGTCTCGAGTATGTGCGTGTTTGGGCTTTCTGCATTTTTTTTTTTTTAGCATTTCTACGTGTGTCTTCTCTTATATTTTTCTTCTTGTTTTCCAGTTCTCTTTGTAGATTTTATTTTGTACCGGTTTTATATTGTGTTTTCCACACCGTATGCTGTACTTCATTTTGTTTTTTCCTTTTGTTATATATTTTCTTTATTCTGTTTACCACCTTTGCTTCTTTACAATATTCATCTGAATAATTATATCTGTAACTGTATATAAAATTCTCTGTAAAGGGCAGTTATAATTTGCGCTTTTATTTTTCTCATTCCTCCCCTGAACGTGACCACGTTACTTTATTCCTTCATTTTCTCCATCGTTCTCACCCTCACTCACTCCCTTCTCCGCCCACCCACGCCCTCGCACCCTACCTCCCTATTTCACTCCCTCCACTCTGCCTAGCCCTCGCCATCCTCCCTCCACCCCCTTCCCCTCCTTTCCCTTCCCCGTCTCACCTCAGTTCTCTTCCATCCCCTCCCTCACCTTCTCTTTTGAACCCTGTCTATTACCTGGACCCTCCCTCTCCCATTTCCATTTCCTTTATCCTCTCATCCTCTTTTGCACTCTCTCTCTCTCTCTCTCTCTCTCTCTCTCTCTCTCTCTCTCTCTCTCTCTCTCTCTCTCACCCCTTTCATCGTCCTTTCTTTCTCCTTTCCTTTCTTTTTCTCTTTCTCTCTCACCCGCTGTCTCCTTACTAGTGTATTTTCCCGCCTGTCGATTCCGCTTTCTTTGTCCCTTTCTTACCTCCTCTCTCTCTCTCTCTCTCTCTCTCTCTCTCTCTCTCTCTCTCTCTCTCTCTCTCTCAACTTCTCCCGTTCCCAAAATTTACTCCGTTTATTCAATTCTTTAACTCGTTTCCATGTCGTCCTCTTTCCATTTTTTCTCTCTTTCTCTTACCCGTGTGGGAAATTTGCTCTCTTCTCTCTCTTTTCTTATTATCTTTTGCCATTTTTTCCCTCCAGTTTTCCCATCTTCTCTCTTTTCGTTATACTTACAGACTCGATTATTATTTTTGTTGGGTGTGTGGTTGCCTTTTTGTTCCATTCTTTAGTGTGACATTTTCTTGCTTTCTTTCTTTCGTCGTTGCTTTCTTGCTTGCTTGCTTGCATGCTTGCCTGCTTGCTTGCTTCCTTCCTTCATTCCTTCCTTCCTTTCTTCTTTCCTCCTCTCTCTCTCTCCCTCCTTCCCTCCCTCTCTCCCTCCCTCCCTCCCTCCCTCCCTCCCTCATTCTTTCTGCGTTCTTTCCTTCCTTCCTTCCTTATTTATTTCCATCCTTCCTTCCTTCCTTCCTACCCGCCTTTCTTCGATCCTTTCATTCCTCCCTCCTTCCTTCCTATCTTCTTTTCTTTCTTTCCTTTTTTCATCATAGCCCTGTTTTCTTCTTTATCATATCCGCCTCGTTTTTCATGTTTGCTGTTTGTCGGTCTTTCTCTGCTGTCTCTTAAACACACCTGGAGATCTTTTTTAGCTGAGGAAAATCGTCTGGGTTTAGCATGAAATAAATATCTGAGTTAATCCATAGCAAAGGATGTCTTTTATATGGTTTTCTGTTGTTTCCTGGTTTTGTTTCGTTTTATTTTTCATTTACTGGTGGTTATGCCCTCGGGTTTGTGTGTGTGTGTGTGTGTGTGTGTGTGTGTGTGTCTCCCAGCGATTGTATCCTCTTAGGCATCACCTATTCTTTTCATTCTCTCTCTCTCTCTCTCTCTCTCTCTCTCTCTCTCTCTCTCTCTCTCTCTCTCTCTCTGTATGTATTAATACATACACATATATACCCTTCCAATCCACTTTCACTCCCTCTCCTTCCATCTCTCTCTGTCTCACCCTCCCCTCTTCTTCGCCACGCTGTATATATTTTCCAGCCCTTCCTCTCCTCCTTCCTCTTGTAGATTTGTGCAAACCTCTCTTTATCAACGTCTTCCCTTTCTCCTCTCTCACTTTAATCGCTTGGACACTCCTCGCTCCCTCTCTCCGTCTCCCCTTCCTCTCAAGAGATTATTTCTGCCTTGGACACGGGGTTCTGTGCAACAAACTTCAATTATTTGTTTTGAAATTGTTTGCAGCGTTAAATACAGGGTAGACAAGAAATTACACTCCTCTTCCACTCCGTCATTTGATCTCTCGTGTGTTATGGGGACGGCTCTGTCACTCCTGTCAGCATTTACCTTGCGTCATTTACTTATTTTCCTGCTCCAAATGCCTCAACCACGCCCACACCAGCCGACTGAGCCATCCCCACAACTCATAGGACAGTGCCTCTTCAGTTTCTTGTAGAGCTTTATATACAGGTCACCGCATATTTCACATTAATTTGGTTGTTTCAGTCACTACTTCTTTTATTTTCGTTCATATTACCACCATATATCTTCACTCAGCTTCAGAGGGACCACTAAATATGCCTGAGTTAAATTCTGATGTGTGTAATATAGTAAACATTGCCAAAGTCTTCGTCTGGTCTAAATAGATTCGTCTTGTAACATAGTCCCTTCTTTATCCACATTTACATTTTTTTTCTTCCATTTGTCATGCTTCGTCGTAGTAATTTTCGTCAGGTGAGATTACCGGGACTAGAAGATAAAGAGGAGTTGCAAAATGAGGCGAGGAATGTACCGTTAGAGAAATTCTTAGGTACTGATATTTCGAGATAGTGGAAATGAAGGAAAATGCGCAGGGAAATTTTTTGTAAGCGAAATACAGATATTACTAATGTTTGGAGATTGGAGTGGAAACCAAGGAAAATCCAGGTGAGAAATGTGCTGTAGGTAAAATGTAGATGTACTAATAACAGGAGATAAGAATGGGAGATAAAAAGGAAAATTGAGTTGGGAAATGTGCTGTAAGAGAACTAGAAATGTACTAATGTATCGATAAAGGAGGGGAAATAAAGGAGTATCGAACTGGGAAATAAGGAAAAAATTACTAATATTCGAAAATAGGAGTATAAATGCAGGAAAATCAAGCTAAAAAAAAAACTGCGCTGAAAGTTAAATGCAAATATTTTAATGTTGGGAGGTAGGAGGGAAAATAAGGGAAAATCGTGGCTCATAATCTCTCCTGACAATCCGGTTTTGGTAATCAGGTCGCAGGATAATTAGGCATGTGCTGCAATCGAAGTGTGTGTTGCGGGAATGTTATGCAACCGACCCAGCAACCCACGCATGCGCCACTCCTTAAGGCCACATACGTATATATATTTGGATGTAATAGGGAAATCACTGCCAGGACGCTGATGTGTTTATATGTATGTGTTTATGTAGTAGTAATAGTTGTTGTATTAGTAGTAGTAGTAGTAGTAGTAACAGTAGTAGTAATAGTAGAAGGCGACACTCATAGGCCCAACTGAAATATGAAGCTGGTGGACTGAAGGCTGAAGTTGCCCTCATCTTGCAGCCCACCATCCTCCTTTCGTGGGACACGGAAGGGGACTGAGGAACGTTTGTATACCCGTTCATCTCCACCTGCCGGCCATAGCGGTGCCACCATTTGAAGGCGTCCCTCTCCACCACCAAATGAAGTCTAATAATAGAAGGCAATTATATCTGTTTGCCAAGTTCAGATCCTCAATATAATCCTCATAAAAACCCGCGATTCAATACGTGACCTTTTGATCCTGAGGCCACCTGTAATTACCTGGCAAATCTTCAGCTATTCCTGACAAGAGTGATATCGCTTCTGTGGGGCTCCAGTTTGCCTTGTACTTTATTATTTGGGGAGTGATATATGATTTACTGCTGTGGAATTGTGTGTGTGTGTGTGTGTGTGTGTGTGTGTGTGTGTGTGTGTTTTATGTTATACATATATGAAAGCTTAATATTACGTGTATATGAATGTGGATGCTAATTCGTATGTGTGTGTGTGTGTGTGTGTGTGTGTGTGTGTGTGTGTATGTACATGTGACTGTTCCCGCGTAATCACCAACGAGGAAAATTAAACCACGCACACAAACCTCGGCTCCATGTACGCTTTATTTCGGCTCTGTCCCCGGTCCCTTACACACACAGATAATTTCTGTGTGCGTCATAGCAACTCGTAATTTCTGTGTGCGTTTTAGCCTCCAGTTATACACTATTTTTTATTATTATTATTATTATGTGTAGGTTGTTGATCTTGTAGTTAAGTTGGTGTAAAAATGCGAAGTTTGCCAAAAACGATTTAGGAGTGGAAAGTGGAAAAGTACAGTGATTTAGATAGACGGGTATGTAGATAGATAGATGGATGGATGGATGGAGTGATGCATGGGTGGGTGGATGGGTAGATAGATAGATAGACATAAACATAGATAGATGGATGGATGGATAGAGGGATGGATGGGTGGGTAGATAGACAGACAGATAGATAGATAGACATATAAGCATAAAGTGGTAGATCATAATATTATCTATGTGTACGTGGTTCATATAGACGCAAAGAACCACAACATAAAATAAACACGAAATTTCTCAAGCGCTTTCGTGTATATATATCTTGAATGGGAAACAAAATGACAGACGGAGTACACCTTACATCGTATATATTATTTATAATCACTGAAAAAGGCACGAAAGCTGACTACCAAAATCAGAGAGAGAGCGAGAGAGAGAGGCAAAAAAACGCTGGAAACATAATACCAAATAAAAAAGAAACATGTGGTAGAAAGGTTGTTAGTGAGACCAGACGGCTGAAGGACAGGAAGAAAACAAGGAAGCAACAGAGAAATAGCAGGAAATAGAAGCAGAAAGAGAGAGAGAGAGAGAGAGAGAGAGAGAGTAAAGACAGGGTAAGAGAGGAATTCAAGAAATAATGGCTGGAACAATTTGGGAATTGGAAAGGGAGGTAAAGCAGAAAACACGAGAAAATATATGAAGAGAGAGAGAGAGAGAGAGAGAGAGGTGGGGGGCGGAAAAAATTGCCGTGGAATTCAATTAAGATGGATGTAATAGAAAATGCAAAATGTTAACTGGAATAAATTTATGCATTAGGTCATGTCAGCCACAGCGGGAATATTATTATGCAAAGGAATTTATGCATGACATTTTGCCAGGCCGGAAGTTATGATAAATAGAGCCATTAATGTGTATTTATTTATTTCGCTGCCATATTTGATACCTAAATCCTCTGTTAGTACCTCCGACAACGAAGTTGGGCGGAGGTTATGTGATCACCCGTGTCTGTCTGTTTGTCTGTCCACAAAATATCTCAAAAAGTAACAGTCGAATTTAGATGAAATTTTCTGGAAATTTAGCCCAATGGCCAAGGAGTAGTTAATTAGATTCTGAGGCGATCTGGATCCAGAGTTCATTTATTTATTTATTTATTTATTTATTATTTTTTGGGGGTGTGTAATAGTGAGTAATACGGCAGTTTTCCTTATTTTTACATGTCATAAAACTAATGCCCAAAACTTCATGTAAAACTTCAGGCAAATGTGTAAAGGTATGTAAATAAATGTTTTGCTGTTTTCATGGATACATTAGAGTTATTTCTAAAACCATCATTGATGGATTTTCTCTGATGACAAAACTGAGTCATGCATTTCGTCATGGCATATCCTGAAAACTACAGCCGAATTTTAAAGTTCTGGTGACAGTGGCGTTGGCGGAGGTATGCTCTCTCTGTGTGCTTTCTGGTTATCATCATCATCATCATGTACTACCACCACTACCACTACGGTAACTTTTTAATACGGCAATTTTTATCTTTTACTTCTTGCTGGTTGGGTCTCTCTCTCTCTCTCTCTCTCTCTCTCTCTCTCTCTCTCTCTCTCTCTCTCTCTCTCTCTCTCTCTCAAGAAAAAAAGTCAATCTTTTTTTCTCAGCCGTTCGACTTAGTTTACACCTAGTACCTCATAACTAAGATTTACTGAATTTTCAAACAACCACGGCCAAAAATAAACAGGAGGGTTGATTTGACTAGTAACCAAGGAGACTGGTAAACAACAAGAACTCCCCGAATTTTCTACAGCTACGACTGAGAAATAAATATGTGGGAGTGAAGAGTAACCCATGTCTCTCAGATGAAAACAAAAGCGCTGCAATAAAAGACGTCCTCGCAGTGAAGGAGTATAAAAAAAAGAGTATTATTTGTCCTTGGATATTGGCAGACCCAGAGAATTGGAAGGTTAATATTTGAACTGAAAATTGAAGCTTTGGCATTGATATATATGATTTTTATTTTTTATTTTTGAGTTGAGTGTTGAATTATACCTTTTTTCATTTTTTATGATATTTTAACCTCTGCTGGCACTAATTTATTTATTTTTTTATCTATCGGTTTGTCTGTTTTCTTGTATTTATTTTTTCTCTAACTGGAGAAGATATAAATTGATTATTCATGAAAATTTTGTTTCACTTATATATATATATATATATATATATATATATATATATATATATATATAGAGAGAGAGAGAGAGAGAGAGAGAGAGAGAGAGAGAGAGAGAGATGCATTTTGGGAGCGAGAGAAATGCAAGCGATAAGTTAAGATTTTTTATCCCCGGGTAAAAACGTGTCAATTTATTGCCGGACACGAGAAAGCGATAGTTAATATTTGAACTGGTTGTTGAAGTTCTGGCTTTCACTAGTTTATGTAATTATCTTCATGTTTATTTTTCTATCTGTCTGTCTATATCTGTCCATCTATCTATCTGTCTGTCTGTCTGTCTGTCTGTCTGTCTGTCTGTCCATCTACCTGTCTGTCTGTCTACCCATGTTTGTCTGTCTGCTTGTATATATGTACGTGTGTAGTCAGGTAGGTATTACACACACACACACACACACACACACACACACACACACACTGAAACTGGGAAGGATTTAAAGCAGGCCATCTACTCTGGGATTAAGTTGTCCGTCTATACTGTAGATAGATAGATAGATAGATAGATAGGTAGATAGGTAGGTAGATAGATAAATAGATAGTCAGGTACAGGTAGATTATTGGACGCGGTAGAAGAGAATTTTCATGAATAAGGAGAGTGCACGTGGTAGTTGTAGAATTTTCACACCCATTTTTTTTGTGGGTGGGGGGGCCGCTGGGGGGGGTCGGTAGGGGTGGTAAGGGATCGGAGGGGAAGGGGGGGAGAGCGGGAGTGGATAGCAGCGTTCAGTGAGGACGAAAAACCTGTAAAAAAAAAAGAAGTATTGCTGGTGAATATTAGACGACCCAGAGGATAGGAAAGTTATTACCGACGTGTTTTGATTTTGAGTTTGACGATCTTTTCACTTCGAGGAAGCCATTTTTTATTTTTATCACTCCAGACGGTTTTTATGTGACCCTAGGGAAATTTTTTGGGCCGGGGGGGATAGCTGATGCATTTATTGACTTCCTGTAATCCAAGAGGCATTTCGTAAATAAATGAAAAAATATGTTGTTATTGTGAAGAAATGAAATTTTCGTATTTTTTGTTGTAAACGTTAGGGGAGAAGTTTGAACCCCCCTGCTCCTTTTTTTTTTTTTTTGGCATTATTATTATTATTATTATTTTTTTTTTTTTTTTGAGGGAGAGAGAGTTAACATTACGGGAAAAAAAAAGGAGAGTACATGAGATAATTTAGGAAGATTGGGAACCGATTTTTTTTCCATGGAGTAACGTTGGAGGAGGGAGCACGTGTAGCAGTTCAAGAAGTTTTATTACTATTTTTTTTTGGGGGGGTTGGGGGTAAGATGAAAGGGGAGTGAGTTGGAGAAAGAAATCCACCACAGAGCCAAGCGATGTTTGCCCACTATTATTATTTATGTATTCTTTCTTTCCTTCCTTCTTTCGTTCTTTATCTGGAGAGGGGGAACACTTGAGGGCATAGTCTTCCTTTTTTTTTTTCTTTTTTTTTTTGACGAGTTGGGGGATGGTGGAGGAGGTGGAAGGTAAAGGATATAGCGAACAAAGACGTAAAGAGAAAGATGATAATGAAATTGATTTAATTCAGAACTGGTGAGCTGATAATGTATACAAATATAACTGAATATAGAAAATTTATAAGAGGTGTTCGGAGAGACAAATTAACAAAGAGGAGAAGTAAAGAAACGAAAATACGAGATGAGTAAAGAACAGAATTATTACGAGAGAGAGAGAGAGAGAGAGAGAGAGAGAGAGAGAGAGGGAGAGAGAGAGTATAAAACCATCGTCGGAGAAAACTGGGTTAAAACAGGAAGCCAGATTGAAATAGGACAGAGAAGGTATTAAAAACTGTATTGTATTTTGGGAAAGAAAAAATTAGTAGAAGTTAAAATATTACGAGTACATATAAGAAAAAAGAAAATCTAAAAAAGAAAATTCCCTCAGACTTCTTTGTAAGGATCAAGGAAAAAACAGACACGGTTGAAAAAGAGGACGAAAAAAATCAGAAAGAGAAAAATAGATGGGTAAAGGAAGAAACAGGAAAAAGCGAAAGCCAGAAAAATTCCACGCAGTTTTGTGTGTGATGGGCAGGTAAAAAATGAGAGAGAGAGAGAGAGAGAGAGAGAGGGGCGGTCCGGTCTTAATGCTAATACTTATACCTTAGTCACAGAGAAGGAGAAAAAGTATAGAATAGGAGAGAGAGAGAGAGAGAGAGAGAGAGCGCGAGGAAGCCCGAAAAAGAGAAACGCAGGGAAAAAATAGAAAAACGATAGTTCTTCAGAGTTTTATGTGAGGGGGGGGTTAGACGTAATCCTGCCCTTCCCACCTGATCCTCTCTGTCTGTCTGTCTGTCTGTCTCTCTCTCTCTCTCTCTCTCTCTGTATGTGTGTGTGTGTGTGTGTGTGTGAGAGAGAGAGAGAGAGAGAGAGACCAATACAGTTTCTTTTCTAGTACAGTACTGCCCCTCCTGTCTTATCTAGTTTTACACCAGGTACTTTATTCTTCCTCTCCATTCTCCATTTTTTTCACTTCTGCGTCCTGTTGTAATTTTCTTTCCCTCCCCTTTTGTACCAGCAACGTATTTTATTTTCCATTTCTATCCTACCTTTCCCCCCAGCAATTTATTTTTTCTCATTCATAAGGTTTATCTGTGTGTTTGTCGTGGGTGCAGTTTTAGCTCGAAATATTAGATGGGCAAAAAGAAATATGGAACAATACACCCCCCAACACCTACACATCTTTGGCTACTGTGTACTCTTACTCGTGGGAACTCAGGTGGTGGAGAGGGACGCCTTCATGTGGTGGCACTGATATAGCCTTTCTGTCTCCGCTGCCCGGTTATGCAAATGTCCTTCATCTTCGTTCCCATATCCCAAAGGAGAATGGTGGACTACAGGAGGACAACTTCAGCCTTCCGTCCACCGGGTTCACGTGTCAGATGAGCCGAGGACTACAACGGCAGCTACTACTCATTCAGACTCATTGTTTACATTTATTCATGCTTAAGGTTATATCTGTTATTAAGGGGTTAAGAATAAAAGGGATCAGGAGTTCTGTTGTAATGATTCCCTTATAGTTTGTTTTGAGAGAGGGAGAGAGAGAGAGAGAGAGAGAGAGAGAGAGTAGTAATTCAAAATCCTTTCTCATTTCAGGTATGTAGTCGTGCTTCCTCATGCCTGGCTCCAGCCCATAATTAAGCCCAGCATGTGAGCCCAATTACACAGGTGAGATTAGTCTGGTCGTTGAACGTGAGGAGTCTACACAGGGCCTTTCTCACACTACACCCCACTCACCCACACCCCACTACATCCCACAAAGCCCTCAACACCTACAGTACACCCACACTTCGTTCCCTGGGTGGGGGTGGGTTACGTCTCCTTTGATAGAAATTGGTGCTCCTTGGACCTACGGAACAGTTGCATTAAGGAACAGTGGTTCGAGGGTTTAGCATGTGAAGGAGGACTGCCCATTCATGTAGAGCGTGTGCATGCCAACTCCTACAAGCCATCCATCCATTCATTCATTCATTCATTCATTCATTCATTCATTCATTCGTCCATCTATTCATCCATCCATCCATCCATCCACCCATCCATCCAGCCCTTCATCCATTCATCCATCCTTCCTTCCATACATACCTACCTACCTACATACATACATACATACATACATACGTGCATACATACATACCATTCTTTCACTGTGACTGTAAATCCCGTGTACCGCCCTTCCCATTGTAACTTTCACACCTTCCTGCATGCATGCTGTACCTGTCCTTTATATCTCTGTCTCCTTTCTGTCTCACCTTTGTAACCTCATTTCCTCTGTACCACGCCACTTTAATCCTATATCCTTTGTATCCTTCTCTCTAGAGTTGCCGTGTTCTTTGATGGTGCCCTGTTTTCTGATTTACTTCGTTTTTATTTTGCTGTAACTTTTCTTTAGTATCCCTTTTATTATAACTGACATCACTTTATTATATTATTCATCATTATTAAATTACCTTGATTATGTAAAAGGAATCTCTCTCTCTCTCTCTCTCTCTCTCTCTCTCTCTCTCTCTCTCTCTCTCTCTCTCTCTCTCTCTCTCTCTCTCTCTCTCTCTCTTTCATTCGCACTTGCTTTTATCCACATTCCGCTTGTCGCGAATAGAGAGAGAGAGAGAGAGAGAGAGTGTCGAGAGGGAGGGGGGGTGGTTATCTTTGCTTTTCCAGGATTACTCTTTACGTTATAATGTAGTGATGAATAGAAGTGAACTTCGGGGTTGGAGGACAAAGGAGTAGAAGAAGAAAATATACAAGATAAGGAAGTGGAAATTGAGGTGTTAAGTTGGGAGGTGTGTGTGTATGTGTGTGTGTGTGTGTGTGTGTGGAGACAGAGAGAGAGAGAGAGAGAGAGTCAATTGATAAAATGGATGGATTAGTGGATGGACAGATGTATAGATAAGTGATAGATAGATAGACACACACACACACACACACACACACACACACACACACACACACACACACACACACACACACACACACACACACACATAGAAACAGACGGCCCAGGTACAGAGAAGTAAGCTTATAAATCAGTAACTTGCGACATCTTTAAAATGAATAACAGAATCGTCGAACTGAATCTCTCTCTCTCTCTCCTTAAAATAAAAGTGAGACAATATGAAAGTGAGAGAAAATGAAAATGAGAGTGAGAGAAAATGAAAATAAAAGTGAGGGAAAATAAATAATGGTGCGAAAGAGAGCGAAGTGAAAAAAAGGGTCTTGTGGGAAATTTGTTTTGCATGCGTGGCTTAAACGAGAGGGTGAACGGGAGTTTGATATTTCGCTCGACTGACTGAGAGAGAGAGAGAGAGAGAGAGAGAGAGAGAGAGAGAAACGCACCATTAAACTCCCTTACTCTCACGCCTTCACACCAAAGCCCCTCCACCACACAGACCCTTTTAACCTTTTCACACACACACACACACACACACACACACACACACACACACACACACACACACACACACACACACACACACACACGTCAGAAGTTTGCAACCCTCTTACCTTTGCTGGTTGTGCAATAACTAAAAACTTAAGAAATTGTGTGGACCTTGAGAAACGAAACTCGAGAAATTTATCACCGTCTGAGACAGAATCGATCCCTGGCCTTTTCTTAGAACGCAACATAATCACTAAGCCAAGAAGATTAATTCTTCCACGGCCGATGATTGCAACACACGTCACATGGTTGCAACACAGGCGTCTGGTGGTTGCAACATACTTTTCTTTTACTTACAACACATTTCAGATTTTGTCAATACACAGTGTCTTACGATTGCAGCACACACTTCACATAGTTGCAGCCTACGATATATGTTTGCAACACGCCTCCCATGATTTCAACACACGTCATATTATTGCAACACACAATATCACATTGTCAGATGATGCAACACGCCCATGGAGCTGTTTCTTCATTACGTTAATTGTTGGAACTAAAAAAAGACAGAGGTTATTACGTGGCATTTTGTTCATTTTTTTTTTTTTTTTTACGTGTCCGACTCTGGGCAAAGGCTCAGGGCCTATTTCTTGGGGGCAGTGGCCTATCCCAAGGCCCAGTAGTCCTCCTACACCTCCACATGTCACCACGTCGGCACTAACACCCACCGTCCATATTGAATACATGCTAGGTCTGTCTCATACAGGACTGTTGTACTGGTATTAGCGGGGGTACTTTTACGACATGTCGGCGGGTCATCTGGTAGATCAGGAAAGTCTGCTTTTTAGGATATTCAGATCCTTAAACTGTTCCCTGCCCCAGCCGGGATTCGATCCTGGGTCCATTAGGACTGCAGGCCGCCTCTCTACCGATTCAGACACCGCCTCCCCCTACATGCCTAGACTACATGCCTAGACTACATGCCTAGACTACATGCCTAGACTACATGCTAATATGATCACACACACACACACACACACACACACACACACACACACACACACACACACACACACACACACACACACACACACACATTCTCTCTCTCTCTCTCTCTCTCTCTCTCTCTCTCTCTTCCTCACCCCCCTATACCAGCAATCTGTCACCATAAAAATACATCATAAATTCGATAAAAACGACAAACATTGACTATGATGGATACGAACCAGGGAGTTAGACCGCACTAAGGTTGAGAGAGAGAGAGAGAGAGTTACATAGATAAACAGATTTCCTACACTTTACGGTCCTACTGAAGGTTTAGCAGTAATATTAAAGTTCAGAATTAAAGTCGAAAATTATAAAAAAGGAGAGAGAGAGAGAGAGAGAGAGCAGGAAGGTTAGTTGGGATTATTAAAGACGAAATGTGTAACAAGAAAAGGATTCATGGCGATAGGAGGGAAGGGGTGAAGAGAGGAGAAGTGAAAGAAAGTTGAGAGAGGGAAAGGGAGGGGGAGGGGAGAAGTGAAAGTGTATAGATGAGAGATAAGAGGAGGTTAAGAGAGGAGGGGAAGAGGAACTGATGTAGTGAGGGACTGGAGTTGAGGGAGGAAGGGAAAGTGAAGGAATCGGGTGTGGGAAAGAGAGGTTGAGAGGGGAGGGAAGGAGAAGGGAAGAGAAGAGGAGTGGGGGAAAGGAGAAGAGGGGGATAGAAGAAGGGAGAGGCGGAGAGACGACAAGAGGGGAGGAGAGGAGGGGGTGGAGAGAGAAGAGTGAGGAGGGTGGTAAGTGGGAGGTTGATGAGAAAAGGTCCAGAGAGGAGACTAGGGGGGGAGGGATAGACTAGGTTTGAGAGAGAACGGAGGGAGGGAGAGGTGCAAGCAGGGGATAGGAAGGGGGAGGGGAAGTGGGGAGCAGAGGAGAGGGAGTTGGGAGAGAGGGGAGGGAGGGGAGGGGAGGGGAGAGTGGAGTGCTGCGGTTGATAGTCGGTGCAGCTGCTGTTAATAATGATGCCGCCGCTGTTATTGTGACTAATGGTGCTGTTTCTGTGCCTGTTGCATTTATTGCACTCAAAGGGGGTCGTCTGGAATCTTACTTATTTACCCCCATTCCCCCTGCCACTCGTTTTCTTTCATAGATTCTTTTTAATGATTCGACTGTCGCTAATGGAGATTCTTTTGTGTGTGTGTGTGTGTGTGTGTGTGTGTGTGTGTGTGTGTGTGTGTGTGTGTGTGTAATATTTCACTGATTTCAAAACACTATTATTGTGCAATGGTAATGATGTCAGTAATGAGGCTGTGGAGTATGATAATGATGCTCTTGATGTGGACGCTGCCAATATCAGTGTTAATGACTCTCTCATCAACGGCAAGCACTGGTAATGGGTGTACATCTAGCAATGGTTTTGTTTGGGTCCCTGTGTAGCCATAACGACTCGGGATTGCGGAAAATGGGATGGGAATGGCGAGGATAGGAATGGCGAGGTTGTGGATGATGGAAAAAAGAGAGTCGGAATAGCAGAGTTAGGAATGATGAGGTTGGGAATGGCGAGGATGGGTATTTTGAAGCTGAGATACGTAATTGTCGTACATTATTTTAAGAAAAGCCTTTGTCCTATTGTACCAGACACCTTCTTTAAAATTTTGATAATATTCATGCTACCCTGCCTTTTTACAATTATTTTACTTTTGGTATATGTAGCTACAAAATAGTTACTTGGCGATATAGAAAAACACAGTAGATGGTTGCCTCTGTTCATATTACTTTCGCAGTAACTAGTGTAAAGCCATGGTCTGTTGGGTTTGATTGCATTCTCTCACACGCCACTGGTTGACGTAGTAATGGCATGACGCTACCACAGAGGCTTTTTCTAAATACGGACAGCGTCTTAACCCTTTAGACAGGAATGTATAACGGAAAACTGCATCGGAAGTGAGTTCTCTTCTAAATAACTCTGCACTATTTTATTCATCTTATAGTAGACTTTTCAAACTGGAGGGAGTAGATATAGAAGGAGGGGTTAGATAGAGTCATCAACCTTCCATTCATTCTTAGTGGTCTACCAGAAGCTGAAAAAAATCGTCTGTAGGTAGTAAGATTAGACTAGTAAAACACGACTGTACTGATAGGGCTTATGAAGTTTTTATCTAACCCCTTAAGTACGAGAACTTAAACCTAATTGAGAACACCTGACGGGAGAAAGAATGAATCCCACCTGACATCATGGCACTGAAAGGGTTAAGAATAAAAGGTGAAACTACAGCACCGTACCCAGCATACTCACTAAAATGTTGGCTCTGCATTCATGGTACTTTTCGCTTGTTACCTCTTTTCACCAGGGCTGTTGTGAGTAAATAAACCAACTCGAATTTACCAGAACCCTTCACAGCTGCTGCTCTGTTTTTGTTTTCACGCATTTCTTTCTTATAGCAGGTTGTTGGAAGCGTAAAGCAGAAGAAAAAAAAAAATAGTTTCTGTACAGGACCAACTACTCTGAAAACTGCCTCCCTTTTGTTGCCGTTGCTGCTGCTGTTTTTACTTTTTTGACGTTCTTCGGTTTTGACTTCTTTCTTTATTATTTACTTTATAGATAGATTGACAGACAGATAGATAGGTAGATAGATAAAACCTGGCCATATTCACTAGTACGGCATTTTATCACTGTAGTTACAAGTATATAAAGGAAAATTTGCTACACCAACTACTTTCACATATACTGCGTGTTTTATTATTCTTATATGTTTTCATTGCTTCTGTTAACTCTCTCATGATCTGGAAAAGTCTTATATGCTCTCTCAGCCAGACGATTTTATTCAGTAGTTTGTCATAGAAACCTGAGATTGTTATTATAGGCACCGTTAGCATCACATGATAGAGACAGCTATAATACTCTCGTCCACCTAACGCCAGACGATTTTATTCAGCTGAGTCATGTGTTTTAGTTCCATGTTAAAAGAAAATAGTAATGCTTTATCTCCCGTCAAAATAGCCTCGTGTTTCTCTGCTACATATATTTGTATCACGACGGGTAGAAATAATGTGTAAGAAAAAACCAAAGATAAAAATTCTTGTTTTTCGCTCTGACGTCCCTCACAGGTGCTTCATTTTTTTTTTTTTCACATTTTTAATTGTATCTCAGCCCTCAAAGAAAAAAAAAATCGCCAGGAATAACTCCCATCCCACCTGCGTCCTGTATCATTTTATTATCTTCCCTGACTTTCACTTCCTGAATTATTGTATCTCACCTTTAACTGAAAAAAAAAAAAACTTGCATTTCCAAGGATAATCACACTTGCCTCCTGTATTATTGCTGTTTTCATTTTACTATATTTTTATCTCGGCTGTCAGAAGTAAGTACAGTAATAAAGAAAGTAAGTAGGAAAGAAAGAAGGATACTGCTCTAATAATACTCATGGCAACTTTCTCCCTTCGTTTTACTCACAAGAAAAGAAAAGGAAGACGAAGACGAAGAGGAGGAGGAGAGGAAGAGGAAGAAGAGGAGGGAGGTTGTGTTACTACCACGACCTCTCTCACGAGTATTTTGTATTCTCCATCTGCTTTAACTATCTCCTTAAAAATTTACCTACCGAGTAAAATCGTCTTGAGGTAGACAGCATTAAATCTTTAGTGTGTCTGTTACATTGGAAACTGACGATTCATTTTGGCTGTTAGCAAGGAAAGAAGTTCTGTTATCGCACTAACTTCTCTCACAACTTCCACTCCTTTCTCCTTATTACTTCAACTTTGTACTTATTTTTCTCACCTAATTTCTATTTTTCTTACTACTTGCGTCCGTTTTCCTCACTACTGATGCTTATTTTCTCACAATTAATGTTTTTTTCTTTTAACAAAGCATATCCAATTCTGTCTGTACTAATGTTTCTTTTCTCTCTCTCTCTCTTTTTTTTTTTTATCGTGTCACTACTTATGCATACCTTTGTGCATCTTTTTCTCACCAGCTTTTACTTTTTTCCCACCACTTCCTATATTTCCTTCCCCCCCATTTTTTTTTTTTTTTTTTCATTTTTCCTCATCACCCAGCATTAATGTTCTTGTTCCCTCAGTCCTTTCACTTGCTGATTTATTTCATCCCTGTTTACTTACACTCTTTACTTTTACACCTCCTGTTGTTTACTTATTCTGACGACAGCCCTTTTGCTGTCGCTTCATTTTCCAACTTTCCTGTTACATTTATTTATCACCTACACTTATTTCCATGTTACATTTGTTTGTCATTTTACTCCCCTTTCCTTGTTACACTGATTTTTTTTGTAACCCTGTGTCATTTCATTTTTCTTAGTTTTTCTCCGTTGCTTTATTTTTCCCGCTGCTTAATATCTTTTATTTTGCAACTTTAAGTTTCTCACTATCCCTTCCCCTTCGTACACTTAATATTCTCACCACTGTCTATCCTCATACTCCTGTTTACATGTTACATATACACCTTTTCCCATGTTACGTTGATTTTTTTTTTTCCTTTTACTGCTTCACCTCTTTCCCTGTTACATTGATTTCTCCACTACACCTCCTTCCTACCAACACTTATTTCTCCACTTCGTTTTCCATGTTTTCTCTTATACCACTTGCATCGTTACATCTTTCCCCCAGTTCTTCTGTGTTCATGTTACATCCCATTCCTTGTTATACTTACATTCCTCCTATTCCTCCTCCTCCTCCCTCTTTGCATTTCTGTTCGTCCCCCATCCTTGTTATATTTATTTTCCTCCTCCTCCTCCTCCTCCGTTACATCTTTTTTTTCCTTCTCCTTCTGCATCGTTCCATGTATTTTCCTTCTCTTCCTCGTTACACTTATTTTCCTTCTCCCTCTCCCATTCCCGTTGTTTACTTCTTCCCAGCAGGGGTTGTGTGGCGTGAATGTTGGTACTGGGTGTGTTAGTAATGCTGCCCACGGTACTTGCGCTCTTTTAAATGCACGCCCGCTCTTTATGGGGCCAGTAAGTGGGGTTGACGAGGTGTTTGTTGCCCCAGGGAGGTTAGTGTTTGCTGGGAAAGGGTTTAGTGGTGGGGGACGCTGGTGGTGGGGAATGGTGGTGATGGTGGTGAGGTGTGGTTGTGGTGGTGGTAGTGGTTTTGGTAGGGAATGGTGGTGAGGTGTGGTTGTGGTGGTGGTAGTGGTATTGGTAGGGAATGGTGGTGAGGTGTAATTGTGGTGGTGATGGTGGTATTGATGGAGAATGGTGGTGATGGTGGTGAGGTGAAGTTGTGGTATTGATGATGGTATTGGTGGGGAATGGTGGTGATGGTGGTGAAGTGTGGTTGTGGTGACGATGCTGGTGAGATATAGTTGTTTTGGTAATGGCAGTAGTGGTAGTGAATGATAGTGAAGGTGTTGAGCAGGTATCATGAAAATGGTGTCAGGTATGGTGATGATGCTAAGGAATGTTGGTGACAGTGGCTAGAGCTGTTGGTGATAGCAGTGAGAAGAGATCTTGGAGATGTTTTTGTGGTGGTGGTGGTGGTAATGGTGGACGTTGAAATGGTGGTAATGATGGTGGTGGAGATGATGGGAAGGGATGTCGATGATGGTGATGATGAGGATGAGGGTGAGGATAAATGGTGGTGCGATGGTGGAGGGGTGTTGGTGGTGGTGTATGGTGTGTTGGTGATGGTGACAGATGTTGGTGGTGAGGAGGAAAGATGGTGGAGGCGTAAGTCTGGTTACAGGAAGTGGTGGTGTTAGTGGAGACCTGGTGGTGGGTAGAGGTAGATAGTGCCATCAGAAATGGTGGTATTTTTCATACAACACGGAAAGAACCAGCCTGCAAAAATTGTTTGGACATACTGCTTTTAAAAGATTGGAGGTCATAGGCAAAGGGAAAACTGTTATGCACTTTGTCAAGGATTAGGTGGAGGTATTACAGGGCTGGTGTGGTGGTGTGTTAGAGAGCATTGCAATTGATGTGAAGATTACGAGATTAGGAGCGATGATAGTAAGGAACAGATGAGTTGTGAAGATTGGTAGGTATCAGTAACGATGGTGGTGAAGGATGCTGCGATGGAGAGGGATTGATGGATTTACCGTAGAGATAGTTAGGGATTAGAAGCGGTGGTGGGGAGGGATACCGTGGGGGAGAAGAATGAAGTTGCTCTGGAGATTTGTTTGGAATTAGGAAGGATGGTACTGAGATGCTGTGGTGAAATATTACTGTGGTAGATATGAACGTAGATGCTGTGGGACGCGTTGAGATTAGGAGCGGTTGTGGTAGTGAATGAATAGTGTAGCTGTGGAGAAGTGGTGGAGAGAGAGGGATGGTATTGGTGTAGCTGAGTGATAGGGATGGTGGTGGTGGTGGTAAATGTCACTTGTGGTAAAGAGTGGTCCGGGTGGCAAGGCACAAACAACGTCCAGGGTAAATTGTGGTTTGTGTCTGTAAATAATGGTACTGCTGGCTGGAAGGAGAGACGACAATAAATACTTGTTCCAGTTTATCACAGTGAGGTAAATTAAAGATAAAGTGTAATAAAATAGGAGAGGAAAGAGAGTAATTGAGTGGTGAAGTATGCATAAATTACCAACACTCGTTTGGAAATACAGGAGAAAATGTAATGGAATAGATTAAAGAGAAAATTGTCTTTAAAGAAAATATACAGTATAAAAACTATTAGAAAATTTAATCGAGATATAAATGAAGACAATTTGCAGTGAATTGAGGGGAGGAGAACTGTTGGCAATGAAGAAAAGGAATCAAATGTATCAAATAGAAAAGATAGAGAAACTTTGATAAATTAGGAAAGATGTAAAAATATAATAATTTTTTTGTACACATTTGACTTATTACCCCGTTACCAACTACTTTAGAAGAGGAGCAACTGTTATCGAAATGTAAAAGTTAGAAAAATGTAATGTAACTGAAATATTGGGAAAAACGTAATCGATTCCACAGATGTGACGTATTTCACACCCCGTCTTCAGTTTCCTCATGGGCATGTGTTCTGGTAGGATAAGACGCTCCCCCATCACCTCTTAATTACTACATGTTACATACTGTATACTTTAACTACTTTCCTGCCATCCTTGCTACTATTAGGCGATTCCGTTCAGTTTGAGAGATTTTCCAGGTCACAGCCTCATAACCCATTCAGAACAACAGAGCCTTTTTTTGGAGGGAGGGAGGCAGAATCGCCTGGTAGGTGTATAGACACACCTGCCATCAATCCTTTAAGTAGCAGGGGTCTCCTCAAAACTTAGGAAAAATTGTCCGTAGGTAACAAAAATAACATTTAAAAAAAATGTCCTTGGTCTGGAGGGGTTAAGGATATTAGTTATTTGGGGTGTCATTCGGGATGCCTGATTGCTTATTCACCTGAGCTCCAGTGGGCGTGAGATCCAGGTGATACGCTCAGGTGTTAATCCCTAGCAGGTTTTGGAGGTAAGTGGATCATAATTAATACCACCTGTCGTGTAGGCCTGTCACCTGTCCTTGAAATCTCTGCTCCATACTATTTTAAACCTAGCCTCGCTCCCCAACACCTCACCAAGAATTCTAAGATCGACTTTTACTTTTCTACATTTACGTTGGACATTACATTCAGTTCCACCATTACCATAGAGAAATGGAAATAAAAATCCATAACCCACCATAAACACGCCCCACCATTTTCCTGACCTTTAGAAAAACACACAGAAAAAAAAAATAATGTCAGGTAAAGGGAAAAGGAGGAGGGAGAGAGAAAGTAATAAAATAAAGTAGGCTTCTCCAATTGGATTACGATATGGCCGCCCAAGGAAGGAATGTGTTGTGGCTGTGGTTTTGTGTGTGTGTGTGTGTGTGTGTGTGTGTGAATATGTATTTTTTTTTAATGGGAAGTAAAGTGCAATTCTCCCCCCTCCCACACCAGGAACCTATTGATTGTGAAGCGCGAATGAGCGGAAAAACAGAAAGAGAGAGAGAGAGAGAGAGAGAGAGAGTGAGAAGGGGGGGTTGCTACATGGATCGTTTGGTTGGATGATTGGTTGGTAAGCAAGTCAAGTAGGTAGGTTTGTAGGTAGCCTGGTTGGTTGGCAGGCAGATTGATTGACAGATAGGTAGGGAGATTGGTAGGTAAGGTAATTAGTAGGCCGATTAGGAGACAGGTAAGTAGAGTAATAGGCAGATACTCGTAGATTGGTTTGGTTGCATGGCCACTAGGTTGGTTGTTAGGTTGATTGGTCGGTAGATATGTAAGCGGGTAGGTTGATTGGGGAGGACATACAGTAGGTAGGTTCCTGAGATGGTTAATTGAGTGGTAGGTAGGTAATTTAATCAGTAGGTAGGTAGGTAGATAGATAGGTAGGTAGGAAGGTAGATTAATTACAAGAGAGAGAATGTTGACGAAGTAAAATGAAAACTGATGATGAGGGAGAAAGTTGTTGTTGATAGGGAAAAGCGAGGATGATGGTGATGGAATATCGTGTCAGTAAAAGGGTGAGTGAATAGGGTGCATGGGTAATGAAAGGAAGGAAAGAAGGAGAGAGAGAGAGAGAGAGAGAGAGAGAGGCCATACTGATTTATAGCGAGAGTTCTAAAGTTGGATGATAGTTACGTGGCCATACGCAGTTGTGGTCGAATGTTGGTAGTTGCCGGGGGAATGTTGGTAGTTGTTGGCGGAATGTTGGTAGTTGATGGTAGAATGTTGGTAGATGGTGGTGGAATTTTGGTACTTTGTGGTAGAATTTTGGTTGTTGGTGGTGGAATCTTGATAGTTCATGGTAGAATGTTGGTAGTTGCTTGTTTGTAGATTCACTCCTTCCAAGTCGCCCCTGTTAAGCCAACGTAATTTTCTTCTGCATTGCGCAGTTGACCCTTGTGCGGTGTGGTGCGGTGAGGATCTGTCCGTTCTTCCCTTTGGGGCTAAGATGCGAATGAATGTGTTTGAATGGATGAGTAAATGGGGAGTGTGTCGTCCTGTCTCGGCTACCTCCCTTTCCTTGGGGGAAGCAGCCTAGGTATATAGATAGATAGATAGATAGATAAAATGGTAATAATTATGTGTCACCCAGTATGTTCATAATTATTTTTAGATTCACACTGACCTTCCATGAATCATTAACGATTGCTGAGAGGCTGTATGAACAAGATGGCTGGCGAGGAGTATAATATTTGAAGAAACTTGAGTCAGCCTTTTCTCCGTGAAGTGGGTGTCAGTATTTGGTTGTGGTGAGGGCTGAGTGACACTTGTTAGTTGGGAAGCATATTTCTGGTGCCAGTGATGCCACCCACCAAACACAAAATTATAAGTAGGAGGTGTTGCCCCTCCACGGTCTTTGTCTTGGTCACTTCTACAAGGAAAGGGACGCCGGGGGAAAGAAAGAGTTGTTTATTCATTATTATTATTATTATTATTATTATTATTATTATCATTATTATTATTATTATTTACTATCATCTGTGTGTTACAGTCCTTCATTGCCCACAGTGTACGAGCTCTTTGTTCCACCGTGACCAGTTGCAGGTCCCTGAGTTGTATCATCATCACCATCATCATCATCATCGCCATGGTTATTTGTCTATCGAAATCTTTAGGCATTTTCAGGGATAACAGAGGAGACCATACACCAGGGCAAAGCTAAGGTTAATATCTTGTCCCCTTGACGTCCAAAGTCGGAGCGGTGTATGTGCGAGTGAAAGCATATTTCTGAGAAGCTCATTTTGTCATAATCTTCTTACTTCCAGACGATTTTATTCAGTGTAAGGGAGACTGTGTGGACGGGAGGAGTTAGATATAGCTTTAATTAACTCCTCCAGTACTACAGGTAATTAAAATCGCTAAATAAAATCGTCCCGCGGCGGAATAGTTGAAATGAAAAATACGTCAAGGGAGTGAGGAAGTAAAAAGGTCGCGTGCAGGAAGTTGTATTGGGATGGGAAGAAAAATTGTGTTTAATCAGGATGAGGTCGCGTGTAGGTGTGTTTTGTTGAGAGAGAGAGAGAGAGAGAGAGAGAGAGAGAGAGAGAGAGGTTACATTTTTCCATGGAGAGCTTACACGTACTACTAGCCCTACACAAATTTTCCTAGCCAAAATTTGTGTATGAGTCTTGGTTCAGTGATTAATCCAGAGTTACTTTATATTGTTAATTATTTCCTTTTATGTAGTGTTTGGCCACCTGTTTATTTCGAAAAGATTAGTGTCATGTCATTCTTCGCTCCTAGTCCTTCCCTTCATTCCGTATCTCTTATTTTCCCCTGCTGTCATTCATCCTTAACTTCCTCCTTCGCCTTTCCTTCTCTTTTATCCTATCCTCTTTTCCTTCATCCTTCAAACCCTCTCCTTTGCCCTGTACTCCTTTTTTTTTTTTCATCCTTTCCCACTCTTCTTCATTCTACACCCTTCAGACCTCTCTCTCTCTCTCTCTCTCTCTCTCTCTCTCTCTCTCTCTCTCTCTCTCTCTCTCCTTCATGCTTTACTTTCATTTCTTTTCATTCATTCTTTCCTCCCCTTCATCTTTCGCTTTCCCTTCTTAATCCATCTTTCTTCTCCTTCAGTCTTCATTCCCTCTCCTTCCTCTCTCCCTCTCTCCTTCCTTTCTCTCACTCTCTCCCCTCTCCACCGCCTCTCTCAATTGCCTTCTCTCTTCCCTCGTCCACTTTTCAAGCCTCCCCTTCCTCTTCCCCTCTTCCTTCTTTTTCCCTTCCTCGTCCGTCATCGAATCATCCCGTTTTGCCTCTCCACCCCTCCTCCATCGCTTCTCCCTCCTCTCTTCATCATTTCTCCCTCTTTCTCTCCTCCATTTCTCCCTCTTTCCTCCTCGTTTCCTCTCTCTTGCCTGTCCCCTTTATGCGTCAGTGTATTTTGTTTTATTTTTCTTATTTTCACGTACATTCCCTTCTTTATTGGTGTCTGTCTTTCTTTTCTGTGCTTCTGTTTGTTTTATTTCTCTGGCCTCTGTAGCTAACACCATTTACGTATGTATTTTAATTCTCTCTCTCTCTCTCTCTCTCTCTCTCTCTCTCTCTCTCTCTTAGTCCACATCCTTCATCCTGTATAAAATCTTACTCTCCACCATCCTTCCACCCTTCATTCTCATCCACATCCACATCCTGTCACCCACACCGTCACCCACATCATCCACATCGTCTCCATCCACACCTGCTCTCACTACCCACCTTGCTCCTCCATCGTCAGCGCCTTCTACGAGTCAGCCTTGTAATTCCCCGTCCCCTCCCAAGGCCACTCGTTCCCCCAGGCCCTAACAACCAATTTGATGAGGCTTCCTTCTCCCCTCTCCTCTCCCCCTCCTGGGCCTCACCTTCCCCTCCCCCGCCCCCTCCCAATTCACCTCTCCCTTCTAGCTCCCTTCTCCCCAACCCTCAAGCTCTCTCAGCTAGTTTACGGCACCTTATCCAATTTTAGGGTCCCGTAACTAATTTAGGGCGATCATCTGCTCCTGGAGTGCCTCGGAAATCATGTAGAGTTAGGTGTGTGTGTGTGTGTGTGTGTGTGTGTGTGTGTGTGTGTGTGTGTGTGTGTGTGTGTGTGTGTGAGAGAGAGAGAGAGAGAGAGAACTGAGTGAATGTGGGTAAGCTTGGTTGCATACGAAGACTGTGTTCATGTTTTGCACTGGGGCCAGATGAGAAGCCCTGTAGAGTTATTCAATCCCCTGACGTGCATTATTGGTTTATTCTTGCAGCCTGCTGACGATTTTATTCACACACACACACACACACACACACACACACACACACACACACACACACACACACACAGATCGAGAGAAAAAGAGAGGATAGAAGGGGAAAGAGGGTAGGGAAGTAAAAGAGAGTAACCTTTTCAGCTCATTAGCTTCCAATTTATCATCTGTTCCTGCTACCTTCACATGATGTTATTAAATTCCTTAGAAACTCATTGCACTGAAAAATAAAACAATAATAAATGCGAAAGTAATAGACGAATACCAAGTGCAATTCATGTAAAAGAAAAAGTCTTATTAACGAGCAAGCCCCATTATTTTTTTTTTTTTTACCATTTATACAAGACATGAAGCGATGAAGGGCGATAAAGGGCTCACACTTCAAGTACTCGGCAACAACACACACACAGTCGCTTCCCAACAAATAAGATGAAAAAAAAAAATGCATTTGCGAGGAAAATACAATCCCTGCTTACCGGGCGAAATAAGCTTCTTTGGCAGGCATTAATGTGAAATAAAAATAGCCTTGGAAATAAAAAAAAAGAGTTTGAAAATGAGAGCTCGCATTTTTTGAGAGAGAGAGAGAGAGAGAGAAAGAAAGAATAAAAGATCGCTGGCCTGAGTAGGGTATCCTGTGTCAGTCATCCATTCAGGAGAAAGTGTTATTTTTACCAGCTGTGCAAAACACTAAAAAATTAATAATGGCAATATCATATGGCCGTGAGCCAAAATTATAATTTTTATCCCTGTAGTTTTTTTTTCATTGTGTGTGTGTGTGTGTGTGTGTGTGTGTGTGTGTGTGTGTGTGTGTGTGTGTGTGTGTGTGTGTGTGTGTGTTTCCATAATATATCTATTCGGACCTTTCTTCACCTTAGAGAGAGACTTGACATATTTCTCAGACCAAAGAAGCCACTGATGATTCTCTTCGATTATAATACGTAAGTGCGAAGTTGTAGACGAGAGAGAGAGAGAGAGAGAGAGAGAGAGAGAATCGACACGAGCGGAATGTTATGTATTTTTCTTTCTGTTATTCATCATGGCATTAAACGTCTTTCCCGGGAAATATCGGATCTGAAATAGGACAAAATATGGTAGGAAGCTTATGTTTTGGAGAGAGAAATAATTATTGTGGTGTTTTGTGTGTGTGTGTGTGTGTGTGTGTGTGTGTGTGTGTGTGTGTGTGTGTGTGTGAATTCGACATTATTATTATTATGAATATCATTATTATTATTATTATTATTATTATTATTATTATTATTATCATTATTATTATTGTTATTAATTACTGTGTTTGTCGGAAATATCACAGAAAATTTACCTGCTTTCACTTTTTATAAATAAGGATGTCAGAGAAAGAGGATTACTGATTTCCTGTTAATTAAGGAAAGAGATATTTATTGTTTTGATTTTGTGCAGTGATGATCTTACTGGAAAAAATGTGGAATGTTTTCGAGCGTGTGTATTAAGGTCTCACAGAAAAATTGACGAATGTTTTGATTGTCTTTATGAAGGATTTCCCCTAAAGCAGGAAGAGATAAGACAAAGGAGGAGGAACGCGGAAATGCACAAAGTTGGAGGGTACAGGGCAGAAAAAAATGAATAGTGAAATAAGTATGAAAGGGTAGAGCACAGAAACAGTAATAAAGAAAACAGGTATGTAAGAAAGGGCACAGATATAGGAATAAGGAAAGATTAAAGTATGAAAGGATAGAGAGCAGAAACAGGAATAAGGAAAATAAAGTATGAAATGATAGGACACACGAATAAGAATAAGGAAAGCAAAGTATGTAAGAAAGGGCACAGAAACAAATATAAGGGAAACGGAATTTGAATGGACAGAACACAGGAATAAGGGTAAGGAAAATAAAGTATGAAAGGACAGAGCACATAAATAAGGATAAGGAAAAGTAAAGGTAGGTAACGATCGGGCTCAAACAGAATTAAGGAAAGTACAAAGAGGGAAAGAAGACACAAAACAGGAAAAAACAGAAAATAAGCAAATGATCCACTATAGAAACAAGCATAAGGAGAACACAAACTAGAAGAACCATTAAAATAAATTACTTTCGAAATACTGATCATTTATATCTACCTGTCATTCAAGTCACAGAAAGTTTGGCTTTTGATTCACCATTTAAGATTTTGAATATTCCTGCCATCTGTTCATCATTCTGCCCATTTGCTAATCATTCAGACTTTTCGAAATTCTGGCCATCCATATAACACTGAAGACTTCGAAAATCTGGCCATCTCTTCATCGTTTTGGCCATCTACTTACTGAGACTTTTGGAAATTCTGGCCATCCATTCGTCCTACAAGATCTTGAATTTCTGGCCATTCTTTTCGTCGTTTGGCCATCATTCATACTTTTCGAAATTCTGGTCGTCCATTTATCGTTATCAGCTGCGAAATTCTATCGATAAAACTGAGTGAAAGAAAATGCATTGATTCTGGATTTTCGTTTCCATGTATCCATATTATATCCTCTTTGTCCAGGCTTTAGTACCAACAGACTGGGTTTGTACGGGCACATATTGCATTCGCTCACCAGCCCTGCCTTTTATTTACATACGTTATTTTATTCATTTTACACTGAACGGCGGTGCTACATTCCCTCATCCCACCAACCCCATCCCCATCCTCTTTCCATGTAAAAAATAATAATAATAATAATAATAATGGTGATGATGATAGCGACGATGATATGATGTTGGTGATGATGATGACGATGACGATTGATAATAATAATAATAATAATAATAACAATAATAATAATACCTCAGTATTAAACGTATAACAAATATTTTCGTTTTAGTTGGTTTGGTATGCATTCTTCGTCCCGGTATATTTTTCCATCTGCTATTTTTTTTCCTCTCCTTCCATTGTCGTTCCCCAAATCTTCCTCTTATCGTTGGATTAACATTTCGCCACTTTCCTCTCTCCCCGTTTTTATCGCCCTCCCTTCCCGGCTCTTTGTTCACGTGTTTTCTTTTCACAGTTTTCCAGCTTTCCTTCTTTTCGTCCGAACCTTTCTCGCTCTGTTCGCTTTCAAATCCTGACGTTGCGTGTTTGGCTAATGTGTGTGTGGGTGGGCGGGAGGGAGGGGGAAGGTGGGATGTGTGGGTGTGCGTGGGGAGGTGTGTGTGTGTGTGTGTGTGTGTGTGTGTGTGTGTGTGTGTGTGTGTGTGTGTGTTAGTCTCTTTGTCTATCTGTAACATCCATATGTACATGTTTTGACCACTTTAATGTGGGAACGTCGTGTGTTTTATCTTGGCTGTGTACTATTTTATTCAACTTTGGAGATATCTTTTGACCTGAAAAGATGTTACTTGGTGTCTTAATCAACCTTTTCAGAATGGAAGGTCTTTCTTAAGCTGAATTAAGTCGTCTGTATGTACAGTAGCAAGAATACTTAAGAAGAAGGCACTGTATTGAATGGCTTAGTCTTGGACATCATAATAATAATAATAGCCTAATAATAATAATAATAGTATTATTATTATTATTATTATTTTTATTATTATTATTATTTTTATTATTATTATTTTTATTATCATTATTATTATTATTATTATTATTATTATTATTATTATTATTAAAACGTCCCACGTCTCTGTGGGAAGGTTCCTTGTTTTTGTTAGTATTATTATTATTCTGAGGAAGATCGAAATCGCTGCCATTCACAGACCGTTTGAGATACAGCCGCGATTCATTGCCATATCATCGACTGGTTGGCTGCTTCTTCTGGCCAAATATCATCCTGATCTGACCACTGGAAGTCGGATAGGATCCAGAACACAGACACACACAAAAAACAGGAAAAAATGATCCTAAAGTTCAAGAACCACCTATGTTAGAGGGCTGAAATTTTTGTAGCTGATACCTGGGCCATGGCCAGAATGCAGTGCTTAATATAGCCCAGATCGGATCATTATTCCCTGAGACCACTTGTGGTCCAAAATTCTGGACTACTCAGGGAAACAGAGAAGCACCGGATTTTATCGCATGCAGATCAGTGACCTTGACCTCAAGGCCCCTTTATAACTCGGCTTCTAGTCGGCAGTGGCTGTGGGAGTTTTTCTTTATCGAAATTTCCCTTGGAAAGTTTTACGGTTTTCTAGTAATTATTGTTATTTTATTATTTTAATATTATTATCATTGGTATTTTATTATTATTATTATTATTATTATTATTATTATTATTATTATTTTATTGTTGTTATTGTAGTTGTCACTTGCTTTAAGGCCGCCGTCGGAGGCCTCCGATGTCAAAAGGCCAGAAATATGTCATAACTCGGGAATCGGTGGCCCGATTGGACTGGAAATTGTTTTATTTTTCAAGGTAGAGCATTTTAACGGTACCATGCTTTAACAAAAATTGCGCTACGTTGCACCGTTTTTGCTGTTACGGTGACAAACAAACCAACAAACACAGAAATCGGATCATTATAATATAGATTATTAATATTATTCAGCAGCTAAAATCCCATCGTATCAACTGCATTAACCATACACTTGCCACCAACCTTTGTATCCTTTTTATTATTTTTTTTATTATTTTTCTCCATGTCGGCAGGAGTTCAAACAGGCGACACATCCAATCACTTATTCTCCCCACAAGCTCTCCCGTTTCCTGCTTCCCTCTGGCTGGCAGCGAGACTCTCAGAACCCAGGCGGAAAGTTTGGAGAAGCTTTGAAAATTATGACTCGCGGGCTTCCAAATATTGTCCCAATCCAAAGTTGCCCCCCGGGACCCGCGTATTTGGCATGGGGAAACAGCTGCTGACATGGAGCTAGGGGGTGGGGGTGAGAGAGAGAGAGAGAGAGAGAGAGAGAGAGAGAGAGCGAACTGGTGACGGAAAATGCTTGGGCTTCCAGTGAGTGGGCGATTGTTGGTGCTTTTGTGGGGGCGGGTGTAGGGGAGGGGGAGAGGAGGGTGGGGTGATTTGTGGGCGAATGTTGGGAGGAGAAGAAGGGGAGGGGGAGAGGAGGGTGGGGTGATTTGTGGGCGAATGTTGGGAGGAGAAGAAGGGGGAAGGGAGGAAAGGGTGACGATAGAGGGAGGGAGGAAGGGGTGACGATAGGGAGAGGGAGGAAGGAGTAGTCATAGAGAAGAGTGAGGGGAGGGGGGGATTGGTGAGCTGGCGCATTGAAAGACTGGTCCTCAGAGATTAGTTATACCAGTAGTAATGAGATGGTTGGATTAGCAAGTTAGGCATTTGACAGTTATGATTCTTAACTCATTTGGTGTAGGGAAATCTAGGTAAAATCTCAATTTGGACATACTGTAGAACTGTATGAAGAGGGCAAGGGACACGTGAAAGCCCCGTTTCGCATGCTTCTTTGGTGTACGGAAATCTGTGCAGAAGATCTCAATGAACATGAAGTGCATGAAGAAGTTACCTTATTCTTTTATCATCTGTCACTGGATTACACCCATTTTACTTTAACTTGGTCAATTGTTGTCATCTCTCCATCTCCACTGCCAAGTTGTAACAGTAGATTAGCTCAATAAAATGATGCTAGTCACAAAGAAGTGCTATGAAAAGGATGTAGAGCCAAAGCAGTGAACTATAGTAAGGATTCTGTTACCAAAAGAGTGGATGATGAAGACTCAAAATTTAAATGTCAGTAAAAGGACAGAAATAGAGGGAGAGAGAGAAGGGGTGTAGGAAATTGCAGTTAACTTCCCACTCTCCTTTTAGTCATCCCCCTTTTATGTACGCAGCAGATCATTAATTAGATTAGTTAGTTAATATGTGAATAGGATAAGGAATGATAGTGTTGTAGGCTCTGTTAACTTGGGAGGCTTTGGTGTATGAACTGATAAGCCTCTCATTTTTATTTAAACAGGCGAAGAGGGGAAGGAAAAAACAGATAATAAAAACTTCATTCTTGCCACCACCAGACGATTTTCTTCAGCTCACGGGGGACGTTTCTACCTGGAAGTGCTGGGTGTCTATCCTTCATTAACTCCTTTAGAACGAGAGATCTTGAGATGAGGAAAATCATCTGAAGGTAGCAAGAATTAACTGATGTAAGAGCCTCGGAGTGAAGGGGTTGAGTGATTGATGATTTGTTAGACAGACAGACAGAAAGATATACAGACAGAGATATCCTAGCAGAGAGACAGACAGACAGAAAGAAAGATATACAGACAGAGATATACTAGCAGAGAGACACATAGACAAACTGACAGACAGATAGATTGATTTACAGACAGACAGACACAGACAGCCAGATGGACATACGGACAGAAATACATTTGCAGACAAACAGACAGATACGGACAGACAGATAGATTTATAGACACATAGACAAACAGGCAGACAAATTATTAACCAGAAATTGATTGTGTAAAGCATAATTTTACCTGTATTCTGTGTATAAAAATAGTACAGCTTCTCTCTGCTTTTCTGGGAATGAGAGACTAAGACCTCACTGTCGGCGCTGTGCAGTAAAAATACCAGGGCGTTTGTCCATATTCCTGGAGATGTGGGTAGGTATTGATAGATCTGGAGACAGGGGAGGGTACAGATAGATAGATAGACAGAGAGATAGATTGATGGATAGGTGGATAAGAGTAGGTATATATGATTGCTCTGAAACGCACGGATAGATACATAGATTTATAGTGGGATGGTTAGACAGATAAATGGGCATATGTGAATACTTTGAAACGAACACTCATCCATCCCTTACCCCTCTCCTGTTCCTCCTCTCCCCTTCCATATTCCCCTCTCATGGTCCTCTCCTCCCACTTTCCCCTCTCCTCTTTCTCTTCTCCCCTTCCACTTTCCCCTCTCACTCTGTCCTCTCCTCTTCCACTTTCCTCTTTCCCATTTTTATCTCCCCTTCCACTTCCCACTCCTCCCCTTCCCCCCCACCCCTTCCCCTCCACCTTCAGGCTTGCGGGTGCATTCATGGCGGCTGGCTTCATATCCCGGCCTGGAAAAAGCCAAGTAGGGGATTTTTTAATGACATACCTCTCAAAATATTGCATAGTTCCCCCCACCTACCAATTTTTTTTTTTTTCGAGGAGGGAGGTGAGGGGAGGGGAGGAGAGGTGACTAAAGAGTGAATGGAGAGGGGGAGAGGAGAGAGATGCGATATTGGAAGAGCAAGAGGAATTTGGGGTTGAAGTGGGGAGAGGAGGCGGTGATGAAGTGGGGAGAGGAGGTGGTGGAGAGTGAACTGGGGGAGAAGGGGACAAGGGTTGAGTTTGAGATGGGGAAGGAGGGGTTGGAAGGGGAGATGGCGAGAGGAGAGGTTGAATGGGGAGATTGGAACGGGGAGATGTTGGAGGAGGAAATTGGAGTGAAGGAAAGTTGGAGGGGAAGATTGGAATGAGGTAGGGTTGGAGGGTGACGTGTTGGGAAGAGGAATTGATGGGTGAGAGAGGATGTAGGAAAGGTTGGAGGGATTAAATGGAGGAAGGAGAGGTTGGAGAGGGAGGTGGGGGAAAGAAGGGTTGAAAGGGGGAAGGATTTGAGTTGGAGGTGTGGAGGAGGCAAAGGAAAGGAGAGGTTAGTGTGAGGGTGTGATGTGGAGGGAGAACAGAGGAAGGGGAAAGGTAAGGGAGGAGGGAGATTGGAGGGGTGTGGGGAGGGAGAGGAGAGGAGAGGTTAAATACACAGTTCCCCTCTTAATTTCGAAGGGAGGCTCTTTTGACTCACAGTTCTATTTTTCCAAGTATATTTCAACCAGCGAGCACACCAGTTAAAAAAAAATGGGGATGGTTGTAGTTCTGCCGTTTAATATTTAATTTTTTGCGTTAAATCTGTTCCCTTTCATAGCCCCGGACGTAAAAAAAGATATGAAGTGTCATGAGTCGGAAGGAAATGGTTTATCTGTAGTCACGGAAGTGCCCGTAGAGTGGTTTCTTTGATCTGAGAGATGCGTTAGGAAAAGTTGTACATATTTTTAAACTCATAAAGTACATTTTGTTGGTTTAGAGTGAAGTAGTAGTGAGTCTGAAGAAAGTACTTTACCTCCGTTTGTCGAACTGCAAAATGTGTGGTTGTTTTTGTGACCTTTACAATCGTGTTTGGTGAAAAATTATTAAGAAAATCCATATATTACGCCCCAGTTCATGCAGTGCAGAACCTTTTGGAAGAGGCTAAAAATTTGCTGCCCAGTTCATTAACTTGGCAATTATATAAATGGGGCCTAACATCAGCACCTGTGTGTGTGTGTATTCGTTTCGTTTTCGTTTCGTTTCGTTTTTAAAGGCTCCATCATGCTTGCAAGTGTCGGCCTTGGTCACCTAATGGCGGCTCTCCACGCTGCACGATCCATTGCAGCCTCCCTGTTCAATCCCTTAACCTTAAGGTCACACTTAATGACCTCGTCCCATGTCTTTCTCGGTCTACCCCTCATAACCCCACCCCCAGTATTAACACTTCTCACCTTCCTCACCCAATTATCATCCCCCATCCTCTCCACATGTCCAAACCACCTCAATCTACCTCTCCTCATCACAACACCAATACACTCCAGTCCCATCCTACCTTTCAACTCTTCCATTGTAAACCCAGCTCCTCCAGGCCTTGGACGCAGGGACGCACTGCACATCCACCTAATCATTGTCATTTCTGTACGTCTGAGCTGGCGAATATCTTCCTCCTTCACTGCCCAGGTCTCACTGCCATACAGCATTACACTCCTAACACATGCTGCATACAAAGACCCCTTATCACGTAGGGAGAGCCCTCTCAATGTCAGGAGAGGCAAGAGCTCCCTGAATTTCTTCCAACCATTTCTCACCCTAGCCACAGAGCTAGCTCCAGCCCCACCTCCAGCACACAACATGTCTCCCAAATAAAACTCTTCCACACACTCAAGAGATTCACCAGCAAGTTCAATCCTTTCACGTCTGACAATCTCCACCTGCTCACCCCGGCACGCCGTACACATAAAATCAGCATTATCTCGCAGTCTACCTCTGATACTACTACATCTCTTATGCACCCATTTATCACACACCGCACAAGGTGGAATTACTTCCCACGCCCTTGTGGCAAACTGCACATGGCCACTCTCCCTCATCTTTGACAGTACCGCCACCAACCCTAGATATCATCACTTTTGTTTTATCTGCATTTACCCTTAAACCCTTTTGCCCCATACCATCTCTCCACTTCCTAAACCTTTCCTCCGCCTCCCTTTCATTCTCTGCAATCAACACCAAATCATCAGCATACAACAACTCCCACGGGAGTCCGTTTCTAAAGTCACGTGAAAGGGCTTCAAGTACCATGATAAACAACGTGGGACTCAAGACTGACCCCTGATGCACACCAACATTTACGGAAAACTCATCACTTAAACCTCCATTCACTCTCACCTGGGTGTGAGCACCCACATACATGGCCATAACCACCCTAACCAGCCACTCCTCCAAGCCAAGCTTTCTCATTGCCCACTTCACCATCTCTCTAGGGACTCTGTCAAAGGCCTTTTCCAAATCAACAAAAACAAAATAAAGATCCCTTCTCCTACCAATAATTTTTCCTGAAGCTGTCGAACAATGAATATTGCATCAGTGGTCCCCCTACCTGGCATAAACCCAAACTGCATCTCATCAATATTCACTCTTTCTCTAATCATACCTTCTAAAACTCTCTCCATTACCTTCATTATCTGATCTAAAAGCTTTATACCTCTATAATTTCCTCTTTCCAGGGCATCACCCTTCCCTTTATACACATTTACAATTACACTCTGTAGCCAATCATCTAGGACAACACACTCATAAATAATCCTATTTATCAGGTCAGTGACTAAACTCACCCCTGTATCGCCTGAGGCCTTCAACATTTCGGCAGTCAACCCAGACACACCTGCTGCCTTCCCCACCCTCATCCTGCCTATTGCCTCACTCACGGTAGCAGTATCAATCAAAGGCCAAGGGCCAGACACTGGATCTGCTGGCCCCATACCTTCCCTGTCCCAGTCAAACACCTCATTCAACAACTGGTTATAATGCTCTCTCCATGCATCTTTAATATCCTCACTGTTCACCACTACCCTTCCTTCATCATTCTTCACACACTGCTCGCCTATGATATCCCGATTATCCCTCTTCACCTGACTTGCCACCCTAAATATATTTTTCCTTTCCCCATGATTTAGGTTATCAAGTAATTGTCTCTGTGACTCAGACTTTGCCCTGTATACCTCTCTTCTAGCCCTACGCTTGGCAGCCAAATATTCCTCTGCTACCACCCTTCTTCCATTCCCGGAAAAGCCTTCTTTTCTCCTTAATTGCAGCTTCTACACCCTCATCCCACCACCAAGTTACTTTATGCCTTGGTGGTCCTCTTGTCCAGCCGCATGTTACATCAGTAACTCTCAAGAAATTGTTCTTGAGGGCTCTGTACTGTTCATTAACGCCTCTGTCTACAGCTCCCTGTTCAGCCACCACTCTCCTCAACTCGCTATAGAAGGCATCCCTTACTACTTGGTTTTCAGCTTCCATATTTTCCTCCTAGGTACATAAGTCCTCTTTTTCATCACTTGTTCTTTAAGCACCATATCACAAATCAATAGTTTGTGCTGCTGCACACACTCCTCACTTCCTATAACTTTATATATGTATATATATATATATATATATATATATATATATATATATATATATATATATATATATATATATATATATATATTTATTTATGTGAGAAAGAAGGAACCAAACGCCATGAGCCCGCAATAACTATGCCCTCCAAGGAAAAACAAAATACAAGAGAGAGCCAAATTCAAGATCCGATCATTTCATGATGCCTGGACACACTGCGTTTGAAAGACTGGAGATCATAGGAAACAGTAAATACAGACAGAGGGAGACAGTTCCAGAGTTGACCTGTTGCATAAATGAAGGACTGAGAGTAACGGTTAACTCTTGCATTGGAGAGTTGGACAGAAAAGGGATGAGAGTTTGCTGCTAGACGGGTGCTACGTGACGGTCGTAGAGGTGGAGGAATGCATGCAGACAGTTCAGAGGAGCAGTGACCATTGAAGCAGCGATAAAAATGAGATAAAGATGCAACAGTGCGGCGAAGAGACAAAGGGACGGAAGATGGGGGCATTATTGTCCCCCCCCCCCATCCTGGAGACTCCGAGGCCGTGTGATTCAAAGCCATGATTATTTATATTTTAATTTTGGAAAAGGAAGTGTAGTGTGTACTGTGCATGTATAATAGTTTGGTGTTGCTAGAGAAACTTGTACTGGAGAGCATGCTAGCCTACTCTCTGTGTTACTGAAACACTGAAAAAGTTCAGCAAAGGGGGATGGTCGGGAGTCGGGAACTAGTCCCGAGGGCTGATGAAACTGGAGCTCCAGCTCTCCCTGTCATCAGCTTTCCATCCACCTTGGAAGTACTGCCCTATATATTATATATATATATATATATATATATATATATATATATATATATATATATATATATATATATATATGAAGTACTGCCCTATATATATATATATATATATATATATATATATATATATATATATATATAATATCACACCCACCCACACACACGGCAACACAACGGCTGGTGTTTTAGCATTAATGGCACATGACTGACACCCGCTACTCAAAGGCTGTCTAGTGCACGGAATGCATTATCAGTGAGTGGCCTCCATCATCATCATCATTGTTATCGTATGCCCACTTATAAGGTTATGTTGATGATGATCATCATCATCATCATGTTTTAGTATGACTATCCACTTACTTGATATAGAACTTCATATGACTCTGCACTGAATGATACACCAAAAACTCCGTTAGGTAATAAACAAAAGGACACATGTTTACCAGTAAAAGCGACTTGTCACTCTAACCTTAAATATGTGGATTAAGTAGCCTAGTCCCGGGCCCCTTCACTCCTGATGCGGGAAATGGACTGACTTATAGATAGATTGATTGATTGGTAGATAGATAGATAGATAGATCGATAGACGGACAGAAGATAGAAACAAAGGTAGATAGACAGACAGAAAAATAAACAGACATAAATTGATAAATAAGTACTGTAGATAGACTGAGAGAGAGATGGTGTGTTTAATCGTCACTTAAAATGGTTAAGCTTTGCAACTGCTTTCCTTGAACTGAATTGGTGTTACTGACAGCGTCTTTTAGGCGAGGATGACCCAAGATCCTGTGTGTGCCTAGGAGTCTTCTTGTATTTGTACAGGGACTTACTACCCCCTCCCCTCTCCTCTCATCCTCCCCTCCCCTCCCCTCCCCTCTCTTCCCCTCCCCTCTCTTCCCCTCATCCCCCTCTCCCTTACCTTCCTTCTCTCCTTCCCCTTCCTTCTTCTTCTCTTTCCTTCTTCTGGTTCCGTCTCCTTTTTCCCTTCCTTCAACCATTTCCTCACTTTGCTAAATCTTTTTTTTTTTTCGATTGATTTTGATTCTCTCTCTCTCTCTCTCTCTCTCTCTCTCTCTCTCTCTCTCTCTCTCTCTCTCACACACACACACACACACACACACACACACACACACACACACACACACACACACACACACACACACACTCCTTCCTTTCCTCCCTGCCCCTACAATTTTCTCCCTCCCCATATCCACGCCTCTCTTCCCTCGAACAGACATCCGGGGAGTGATTAGAATAGGGTAGGAGATACGGGGGGAGAAAAGAGATTGGAACAGCTTAGGAGATAACGTGGGGAGAGAACGATGGGGTGGGGAGAAAAGAGAAGGGTGGAATATGGGGTGGGGCGAAAAGAGGGGTGGAATGATGGAATAGTGAGAAAAGAGAAAGATGGAAAGATGAGTGGGGAGAACGATGGAGGAAAGAGAGAGAAGGATTGAAAGGTGGGGTGAAGAGAAGTTATGAAAATGGAATGGTGAAGTGGGGAAAAAGGAGAATGTGGGAAGGGGAAAAGAGAGAAGTGTGGGAAGACAGAATGGGGGAGAAGATAGAAGGAAGGAAAGATGAAGTGGGGAGAAAAGAGATGGGTGGAAAGATGGGTAGGGGAGGAGAGAGAAGGATGGAAAGATGGGCAGGGGAGGAGAGAGAAAGATGGAAAGACTAGGTGGGAGAAGGGGGGAAGATATGGGGTGGGGGGAAGAGAGAGGAGAGGTTATGGTTACAGGCAAGAGTTGTAATAGAAATGTTGCCGTAGGGTGCGAGTTACGAGAGGAATAAAGAGGTTTCCTTGAGGTGGAATGGTGAGAGAGGAAGGTAGTCTTAGAGAGAGAGAGAGAGAAGGATGGAGAGAGAGAGAGGTTAGCAGAAGAATGGGTCCTTCAAAATAAACTAGAAATAAGAACGAAGCAAAACGTGAGTCCTCGTAAACGAAAAGAGAACCCAAATAAAACTACAGAAATATTAAAGGAAAATATCAGGTGTCCATTGAAAGCCAGTCTCCCTCCCTGGACTGAATGTACCTGGCAAGATTAAGCCGACAAAATCCCTTTATTAAATTCCAGCCCTGATATTCTGCCTACTTATTTGCTGTACGAGAATTGGACTCGGGGATATTGAAATACGTATAATAATCCGTGTAGAAAATAAGGTCATTGATATAGTCTAGCTTATTTGATTCCATATGGACGTTTTTATTATTAGTTTTGCTATTCTCCCTGCTTATTTTTCTTAGTAGTAGTGAATTCTTGGATTGGATACTGAAATAATGATGATAATATGCTTACGAAATTTGGTGTAAAATATATTCTGAATCAAACTTCGATTTTAACTTTCTAACGTGCTATTTTTTTTTTTTTTTTTATAATTTTCATACTAATACGCCATCTCCTTTATGGTCACTCTTGTAATACGCTGCTGTTTCAGTACTTTCAGAGCACGTCGCTTTTTCATTACCCATGCAATACGCTATCTTTCGTCACCCTTGCAATACGCTATCTCTCGTCGCCCCAGCAATACGTCCACTCTTTCATCACCCTAACAATACGTCAACTTTTTCGTCACCCTGCAGTTCATTCACTCTTTCGTCACCCCCTGCAGTACATCCACTTTCGTCACCTTCGCAACTCACCCACTCTCGTCATCCCTGCAGCTCGTACCCTCTTTCGTCACCCTTGCAGTGCGTCCACTCTTTCGTCACCCTGCAATACGTCCACTCTTTCGCCACCCATTAATATCATCCACCTCTCCTCCGCATGATCGAGCGTGCGGGAGGGTTAGCGTTAATTAAAGGCACCTCACTGGATATTATGGAATGTTTTCATCTGCAGCGATTAATGCCTCGTCCTCTGCTACTTTTTTAATCAAAGCTGGACATGGCTGCTCCTGATAGATGTCTGCTTTCCCCCTCCCTCCACCTCCCCTCCTCTTCTTCCTCTGCTCCTCCCTCCTCCCTCGTAACCTATTCTTACCCCTCTTATGCCTCCGCCTCCTCCCTTCCTGTCGTAATCTCCCTCACCTTGTCCTCTGTTCCCTGCCCCCATCCCCTCTTCTGGTCCCTGTTCGGCCCCCCTACCTCGTAATCTCCCCCCACCTTCTTGTGTCCCCTGTCCCACTCCTCTCTCGTTTCCTTTCCACACCCTTCCTGTGTCTCCTGACCTCCATCTTTCTCCCTCCCTCTCCTCCATCCTCCACCCCCCTTCCCCTCCATCATCTGTGCCCCTCCATCTTTTCTCCCTCCTCAGCCTCCATTCCCCTTCCCCACCATTTGCTCTGCCCCCACTTCGTCCACCACCGTCGTCCCCATTTCCCCTCCATCTCCTCTGCCCCCTCCTTCTCCACCCTCTTCCCTGCTCCCTCCCCATCTTCTCTGCCTCCTCCTCCATCCTCCCTTCCGTTAACAAATTCCTTGTCATTGGTCTCGTGTCAGACCTCCACTTGCACTCGGTTCCGCTTCCGTTTTATTATTATTATTATTATTATTATCATTATTTAGTTATGCGTGAATTGTTTGAAGGACTTTTTTTTACCCTCTCGATTTTTTTAATAGTTCGGTGTTAATGTGGCCCCGGTTTTATTTTATTTATTATTTTTTTTTATCCTCCCTCCCTCCTTCTCTCTCTTACACCCACCCTCCCTCATCTCCCTTTCATTCCGCATTCCTATCTTCACCCGTATCTCCCTTTCACCCATGCCTTTCTTCCCCTTCACTCTCTCCCTTCTCTTTTCCCACTCTCCCTTCTCTCCCCCCCTCTCCCTCTCCTCCACACTCCCCTTCCCCCTCCCCTCGCCTCACCCCGCCTTCTTTCCCCCACTCTTCAGTTCCACAAGCCCTGCATCCCCCACCACTTGTATTTTTACGTCACTTTTCTCATGGCGTTATATTCCTGGAGTCTTCCCCGTGACCCCTAACGTGTTGCGAAATAAGGGCTGAGAATCACGCTAAATATGAGCCAGTGTATTAGCCTTATAGCGTATATATTTAGTATATTTAGTGTATTTTTCCTGCCTTATGCAGCTTTATCTCTTTATGATCAGAATATGCACAAAATCATGGAACGAGTAAATACTGGAGAGTGTAAAATTAATAAGGTGTGCATTTTGTCGACTTTTTTTTCACATGATTATCCAAACTGTCACTAATTATCCTATTCTTCTGTCCCTCAGGTAAGATGATGAAGGTGTCGAGTCTTCAAAGCTGCTGGTAAGGTAGGTGGAAGTAAGGTGTGGTGGTCGTGTTGGTAGTGAGGTTAATTCTGCTGTGTACTGTCTTGTAAGTAACCGCCCAAAAACATCATTGTGCCTCTCTGACCTTTACTGCTGCTAGAGTAGGAAGCTCTCCTCTTTTGAACAATATATTTTTTTTTTTACATGTTCCACTCTCAAAGGGCTTAGGAAACTCCGTAATCAATGTGAACATGATTCCAAGCAACTCTTCCTCATTTTTCTTTCCCTTCCACCGTGTTGTAAAGCCAGACGGTGTGGAGGCTTCCAGGGAGAATGAGTGTGGTGGCAGGTAGGGTGAATGGAGATGGTGAAAAGGAAGGAAGGACGCGAGGTATAGGGAGGGTAAAAACGATGCTCGGAGTGAGGTACGGTAAAGAGGTCTGGGTATGTTCGGTGCAAAAGGTCCTCTGCCAGTTAGGTGAATTTAGGTGGAGATTAAGGGAGGGGGTAACTGCGATGGAGTAAGGGGGAGGGGAAGTGAGGAGAGAATAGATTTGGAGGATTATACCTTGAGATTGAAGGGAGAGAGCAAGTAGGATGGGGTGAGGGGGTGGGGAGTGAAGGAGTATACGTAAGGATTTAAGGAAGAGGGTATAAAGTTTGGAGTGAGGGGAAAGGGGAGTGAGGGAAGGATTGATTTAGGGAAATAATACATGATGATTTAAGGGAAAGGGTAAGTAAGATGTAGCAAGGGGGGGAGGGAGTGAAGGGAGAATAGATATATGGAAACATACGTGTACATGGAGATTAGGGGAGGGGGCATGAAAGGTGGAATGAGGGGGAAAGGGATAAAGGAGGGTGGGGGAGAGGGAAGGGGATAAAGGAGGGTGAGGGAGAGGTACAGTGGGATTTTGTAGTGTACAAGTGCATCTCTCCATCATCACTGCTGAACAGTAACTTGGGATTAACGTTAGAGGTGCTAGTCACGAAGAAATTCTATGGAAAGAATGTAGAGTTGTAGAAATATTGCCATATTCAACCTTTCAGCCACGGGAAATAGTCTGTAAATGAGCGATAATCCCCGCCAAGCAAAGAAAATGAACTAGTTATGAAATGAAATGTGTTAGTGTAATAAAAGGGCCGAAGGAGAACTAGCAAAGAGGAAATAAGAGGAAGAAACAGTTAAAGTGGAAAGTGGTATGGGAGCGACGGCAGTATGCTTAAAATAAAGGGGAATGAAGTGTATGACAGATATTCTTTTCTTTTCCTTTTTTTTATTTTTTGCTGTATGTGAGGAAACGTAGAAAATCTATACTATTTTTACTCAGACTTAGCCCAGATTTTCGTCCTTTTTGCAGCAACTTTCACGTAGGTCAGTGGCAGACAGTGTTATCAATTAACATTATTTCCATAGCACTTTTTCGTGACTAGCATCGTATTCTAATGTTAACTGCTACGACTGAGCATTCAAGATGTAAACAGGACAATATTAAGTCAAGTTAGAGAAAAAAGAGTATAGTTGAGATGCATGTGAGAGAATGGAAATACTTGATAGTCATGGAAAGCGTGTTAGTGGCCAGGTTTGTGTGTGTGTGTGTGTGTGTGTGTGTGTGTGTGTGTGTGTGTGTGTGTGTGTGTGTGTGTGTGTGTGTGTGTGAGAGAGAGAGAGAGAGAGAGAGAGAGAGAGAATGTTCGGTGGTGGCTGAGCGGGGACAAACTCGGCCACTTGACAGCCACGACAAAAGAGATTCCCTCCTCACAATCGCTGGTGGGAAGGAATGCAAAATGCCGACTTGGGGTGCGAAGGATGTTTTCCTCGTGAGACTTGGGTAAAGCCGACTGGGTGCCACATGGCGAGCAAAAGAGGCAGTTTGGTCATGCTTTGTGTCTGTTTTGTGCGTATTTCTTCGTCCTCCAGATATTTTCTTTGAGCTTAAGGATTACTGAAAGCTTTATCAAACTCTACCTTTTTCAATAATCTTTCCTCAGTAATATATATAACAGAATTAGAAGTTTAATAATAGTCCCTGTAAACTTTAATGTGTACTGGTGGCCCTGGGTGTGTCATGTGTCCTGGGGCTCCTGCGTGTGTCCTGGTGTCCTTGAGTGTGTCCTGGTTCCCCTGTGTGTGTCATGATGCCCCTGAGTGTGCCCTGGTTCCCCTGAGTGTGTCCTGGTGCCCCTGAGTGTGTCCTGGTGCCCCTGAGTGTGTCCTGGTGCCCCTGAGTGTGTCCTGGGGCCCCTGAGTGTGTCCTGGTTGCCCCGACCATCAGGAGTATTGCCCCGGTGTAGACAGTTCTGATGATGGGGTTGAAGGGGATGACACACGGTCGAGCTCGTTCCTTCCTCTCTGCCTTGTCTTTCACCTGCCTGTTTCTCTTCTGCTGTTTCATTATTCTGTCTGCTGTCATTCTGCCTTCTCTTACACCTGCTTGCTTGCCTTTTGCCGTCATTGCCCTCTCTGCTTTTTTATACCTGTCGGTCTTGTCAGTCTTCTGTCTACCTAGCGCTGTCACTGTCCTGTCTGTTTTTTTGTTTTTTTTCGTTCTGCTCTGTTTTTGTCATGTCTGCTTTCCTTCTTCTCTCTCATTCTCCTGCTTGCTTTTATTCCACTCGTCTCTCTTGTCATGTTGCGGTTCTTATATGTTGTAACCTGCTGTCTTGCATTTTCCCCGCCTGTCTTTCATGCTCCTGTCAGTGTTTTCTCAGTCAAGGCTGCCTTTATTGTTTCTCTGCTTTGTTATATTATTCTTTGTAGATCGTCCGTTGTCTCTTTTCGCTCTGCATGTGTCCCTTGTCTTCCTTAGCTTAGTCTGACTTGCTGTCTGCTCTCCTTAATTGAGCGTTAACCTGTTTATTCATAATACTAGGCTACATGGCATAAACTCGTGTGTGTGTGTGTGTGTGTGTGTGTGTGTGTGTGTGTGTAATTACCGGGTCGGTCAGGATCACTTGATGGTCGTGATCGTCAGCTTTTACCCTCCCGGAAGGGAGCTGAGAGCTCATATAGTCCGATCTAAGGGCAAGGCTGTGACCTTCACACACGCACACACCCGTCCCCTTGCTCAAGGGGGACAGTAACCACCCACTTCGTCAGTGAAACTTTTCGCAACCTGAGCGAGGCGCGAACTCCCGTCCACCAGTTGGCAAGCGGGAACGTTACCACTGCACCAGCGAGGTGTGTGTGTGTGTGTGTGTGTGTGTGTGTGTGTGTGTGTGTGTGTGTGTGTGTGTGTGTGTGTGTGTGTGTTCACCCTGCCTTTCAATCTGAGCGGCATTAGTCTGGCCGGGGTCAAAATACGAGCTCTGGAGTGCCGATAACGCCTCAATAACACACCTGCCGGACACTCACATCTGTCCCAATAACGTACAGGTGAGGCCAAAATATAGCTAATATCCGCAACGCCCGCCTGAAAAATGCCCACCGACGCCACACCAAGTAATGTGAACCCGATAGTGGGGGGGGGGGGATGCAGGGAGGGGGGGAAATTGGGAGAGGGTGAGGGGGACGCAGATGACCTAACCCTCTTCCTTTCCTCCCAGCACCTGTCCTAAAGCTGAAATGAATATGGCCTCACCTGACTTGAATAAAGGTGAATTTGACGATTTGATATGAATGTAGCTTGAAATTAGCCAGTTTGAGTTGAACGTGACTTGGCATAATTTGAGATGATTTTGACTGATAACCCCACTTGGTTGAAGGTAAATGTAACGGTCTGACCTGAGATTGATGTGACCTGACGTGACGTGCTTTAGGTTGGACGAGACCTGATTTAAGCTGACCTAATCTATTAAGTGTGACTGATATGAATGTGACCTGAAGTCATTTAAAATGAACGTGATTTCACCGGCACTGAATAAACATGAATGGGGGATGACCTTAAGGGAGATGGAAGTGTTCTGGTCTAGCCTGAAATAACCTGGCCTTGTCTGTGACGACCCCAGCATGGAATTAGCCGAGGTGAACGAGACATAACCTGATCTAAGAGTAATGTGACCTGACCCGACCTGCCACTGGTACCTACTTCTCGCACCTAATATGATAAGCCGAGTCTCTGTGATTTGAGTCTGGTCCATTCTTATACATACCTAAATAAAAAAATACAAGTGACATTACCTGATGTTATATTGAACTGATAATTACCATACCCCGGTATATTCCATCAATGAACTTTCTTTTGACGACACAACTGACCTAAAGTAACAAAAACCACAATAAATTCAGTATAACCTAAACTTACCATTCCTGAGAATAATATAAACGATGACATGGATTCAGAGAGAGAGAGAGAGAGAGAGAGAGACTGTCGATATTTGGCTGTTTTTCTCTCCCTCCAGTATACTACTTTTTGCCGATATCTTCTATACGTTCCCCTTCTTTTATAACGTAGGTGTTTCGCATACCTCGCAGCTGCCTGGTAACGGAAACAACATATTTTTATTTCAGTAGGTCGTCTTTCGAGGGTAAATCACACACACACACACACACACACACACACACACACACACACACACACACACACACACACACACACACACACACACACACACACACACACACACACACACACACACACACACACACACACACACACACACACACACACACACACACACACACACACACACACACACACACACACACACACACACACACAGAGGCATGGTGTGGACGCAAAAGGAGCATCTTGGATACATTACCATCGAACCAGGAGGAGGCAGGGCCCGCATGTCTAACACACACCTCAACACACAGGTAGCACGGACGTAACACATACCTAACTCACACTACGAACACATCACTCACACTGAACACACCCCACTCACACTTGACTCATATCCCACACACACGTAACATAGTCCATACACACATAACACACCCCCTACACACTTGACATCCCCCCCACCATACTACATACTTTCTGTCTGTACCTTATATTTTCCAGTGGTATACTCTCTCTCTCTCTCTCTCTCTCTCTCTCTCTCTCTCTCTCTCTCTCTCTCTCTCTCTCTCTCTCTCTCTCTCTCTCTCTCAAAATATGTATGCACAGATGTATGTGTGTGTATATTTGTGCCGTTTCATGTGTGCAGGTTTATTTGCATCTGTATGTATGTATGCCTGTATGGATTTAGTGTGTGTGTGCATATGTACGCGTTTTTATGTAAGCCTGTAATGTAAGTGTTTAGACGTGTGTGTATGTGTGTGTATGTGTGCATATAGTTATATGTAAGCCTGTATTTGTGTGTTTTTAGACGAGTATTTATGTGTGTATGTGTTCGTGTGCTTGTGTGTGTATGTATGTATGTGAGCATGTGCTTGTATATATGTTTTTGTGTTTATGTGCATGCGTACGTATGTATGTGAGTATGTGAGTGTGTACCTGTATGTATGTTTTTGTGCTTATGTGCGGGTGTGTGTGGGCGGTTGCAGGAAATGGCAAGCACTATTTCTGTATTGTAGGTAGGTGTTAGGCGGCCTGATGTAGTGTAAGGCATAAACCAGAGGGTAATGGCACCAGGCAGCCCAGGCAAGGAGAGAGAGAGAGAGAGAGAGAGAGAGAGAGAGAGAGAGAGAGAGATGGGGGCTGTAAGAGATGGAGGGTAAGAGATGAGGGAGTAAAGTAGGAATTATTGGGGTGAGAGAAGAGTGGAGGAGAGAAAATATGTGAGAGAGAGAAGGAGGAAAAGTGTTGAAGGAAGAAGGAGAAGAACAGAAAGAGATGGGAGAGGAAAGATGTTGAATTGGGAGGGGAGATGGAAGAGTGAAAAGGTGTTAAGGATGAAAACAAGGATACGATAGTGCACACACAGAGAGAGAGAGAGAGAGAGAGAGAGAGGTGTTGAAGGGAGAGAAAGGAAAGGAGGAAGACTTTGGAAGGAAGAGGTCAGGTGGTAGTGGCACGATGGAGGGGAGAGTATGGGAGGGACGGAGGGAGGCGAGAAGAGGAGGAGGGAGAGAAAAGAGCGAGAGGGGATTGGAAGAAGCGAGAGAAATGAGCGAGAGAACGTGGAAAAGAAGAGTGAGATGAGGGTAAAAGGTAGATAGGGGGGATGGGAGACATTTAAGAGAGGAAAAGAAGCGAGATAAAGGTAGGGCAGGAGAGAGAGAGAGAGAGAGAGAGAGAGAGAGAGAGAGAACGGCATATTGTGGAGATGTTAGAAATGAACGAGTGTGGGAAAATGAGAAAGAGATGGGGATGGAGTGGATGAGGAAGGAGAAGAGGAAAGAGAGGAGAGAAGATGGAAGAAAGTAAAACGCTTGCGCGAAGAACGTAGATAAAGATAATGAAGTGAGAGAGGTGTGTGAGACTGGGAGGCAGAGGATAGATCTCGCGTTGATAAAAAGGGGAAAAAAAGAATAAGAGAGGAGGACGAGGAGAAAGGGCGTGGGAAGGAGGAAAAGGGAGAACTCTAAAATAAAGTGCGAGGGAGAGAGGAAGATGTGAGAGGACATATTATAGTGATGCTAAAACGGTGTAAGCTAAGAGGCATGGTGGGAGAGGCGATCCTGCACAGGAAGAGAGACACATTATATGTGTGTGTGTGTGTGTGTGTGTGTGTGTGTGTGTGTGTGTGTGTGTGTGTGTGTGTGTGTGTGTTTATATAAATAATTTCCATAGCATCAGTGATTGTCCTTATTAATTTTGGTTCACCATCGCCGTTGCTGCACCATATAGTTTATCTTAGTTTATTATAATTCGCTTTCGTTTTTATTACATATGTTATATTATCACCCTCTTGTTGTGTTCATCTGAAAAAAACGATTTTCGATGCTTTAAGTGTCATTTCATGTGAAACATCAGGGAGTATAATTTTCATGCAAATGTTTTGAGTGTGTAGTGACATTGCTTGTAGCAGGTGGCTTTGTGTGTGCCATCCGGACACTTTTATGTCTCTGTTTCATTTCTCTTTCGGTCACTTTTTACATTAACTGCAAGGTTTTTCAAGTCAAACTACCGAGTGACCTCGTTATGTTTGTTTGTTATGGGCTTTTTTGTGTGTGCAGTGATTGGTACTGTGTGGTATAATGACCTCGCCGTGGCGAGGGTAACAGCAGGTACGGGAGTGACACGTGCTGGTGTTGGCAGGGAACGTACTGAATGTTAACGGTATCATAGCAGCACGAACTACATGTATACCGTTACTGCATATTGAGTCGGAATGAAGGTGATTGGCTTTATATATATATATATATATATATATATATATATATATATATATATATATATACACACACATAGAGAGAGAGAGAGATGGTACATATATGATTTGAGATGGGGTTGCTCAGTGCTTATTGATAACTAAACAATGGTGATTTTGCTTAAGCTGTGTCTGTACAGTCCAAAAACAATATTCTACTAAAAAAATATTTATGAATTTTAACGTATTTGTATTCACACGATTTGGTTCATCTGAGATAAACCCATATCCAGCTAAAGTTGAAAAACAGCATTAATATTGTTGAATAGTGAGAGTACTTGTCATAAGCGATGGCACCAGCCTTGCCGGGGCAGTGTTATCCGTCAGTGTTTGTTCAGCAATGACTAAATGGTCAGTTTTGGTGTTGCTGGCGGCCCTCATCTCCGGGAAGCACTATTGCCTAACACAATACGGCCAGGCACAGTATTGGGCCCGTACAATACCGCCTACCAATATTGCAGAAGCCCTCCCACCTGTAGCAATATCGAGAGCTACGTTGGACACAAGATATTCAGTGTTCCACGCTACAAGATATTCTACATTGCAGGATACGCCCAGCCAGACTGAATGTAATGTTGATAAGCGAGGGACGGACCAGCGTTTCCAGCAGTGACGCAAATTACGAGAGGCGCTGCGTAGAGTAGAACGTTTAGCACACGAATTACGAGGGATTACTTGGGTACAAACGTTTAAGAGCACGGCCATGTAAACTTCCCGCCTGTCATGAAACGTTTATTGCCGCCGTCCATCGTTATTCGCAGTGCTGCTCTTTGTCTGTCGGTATCCATCTGGGAAGCCCGTTTAGAGCTGATAGAATACCCTGCCATCAGTGTCAGTTGTGGGAGGTGGGAGGCTGGTTTACTTGCAAGGTCGTATTTATTATTTATTTCAGCCTGTAAGTTCTCCATTACGATTACCGGTCGTACTGTAAGTGGGTTAGAGATTTCGTAACCCCTGTTCCATGGAGATTTATTCTGCATATTACACCTCGGTATCTTCGTCTTTATTCATGCAGACTATTTTGAAACGATATCAATAACATATGGAACTTGTGAAGGCGGAGTATGCAAGGTAAGTTGGTAAGGGGAAGGTGTTACAAAGCCTATGCCACCGCGAATGCTGTCTTAGGTTTCACTGTCGGAATTCATCTAGGAAGCCTATTAGGAGGTGACTGAACTCGCCCTTCCGCCTTCCCCTCCCTCTTCCCCTCCCTCTTCCCCTTCCTTCCCCTTCCCCTTCCCTTCCTTTCCCTTCCCTTCCCTTCCCTTCCCTTCCCTTCCTTCCCCTTCCCCATCCCCTCCCCTCCCCTCCCCTCCCCTCCCCTCCCCTCCCCCTCCTCTTCCCCCCAGTGTTGATGCTACATAAACGTCTACAGTATATTGTGATGAAGGTGATCCGTTTGCCACCCTTGTTTCTAGTTTTATTGTTTTTGGCTCTTCCTCGGGGTGAAGAGTCAAAATTTCCATAGTATCATTGTTTATCAGCAGCGTGTTTATGCCAGAAATTTATTACATATGAACATAATTTTAAAAGATGATGGGGAAAGGGAGAAAATAATGGTGACTTTACCAGTTTAAGCCTTCTTACAGCAGTTATATTCTTCAACAAGCCAGTCGCTACAGTACACCCATCCATCCATACATACATACATACACACGTTCTAGTCCATCCCAAACGCCCCTCCTACGTACAGTCCTCCTCCCTGGCGATATTATTGAACCAAATCCCTCCGCTTCATTATGCATCTTCCTCTGTCTCTATGTATATCCCACCACAAATCCTCCTCTTCTACTCATACCCCTCCACCTGCCATCATGCTCCTCTGCTATATCCGTCCTTCTCGACCCACACCTACTTCTACATTTACCTTTATCTACTTGTATCTACTTGTATCTACTTCCACATCTACCTGTATCTACTTGTATCTACTTCCGCATCTATTTGTATCTACCTGTATCTGTCTGTATCTACTTGTATCTACCTGTATCTACTTCCGCATCTACCTACATCTACTTGTATCTACCTGTATCTACTTCCACATCTACCTGTATCTACTTCCATATCTACCTGTATCTGCTTCTACATCTACCTGTATCTACCTATATCTATTTCTACATCTACCTGTATCTACCTATATCTACCTTTATCTACTTCTACGTCTACCTATATCCACCTGTATCTATTTCTACTTCTACCTGTATCTACCTATATCTTCCTGTATCTGCTTCCACATCTACCTGTATCAACCTATATCTACGTCTATCTACTTCTATATCTACCTGTATCTACTTCTCCATGTACCTCCTCCCTCTTAACTGGATTTGGAATTATGGAGGAAGAGGGGGAGGGGGGAGAGGAGGAAAAGCGATTAGGAGAGGAGGGTGAATGAATGGGGTGAGGAAAGAGGACGAGGGTGAGGAAGGGGGAAAATGGATGAGGAAATGGGCAAGGGGATAAAGGGGGGAGGGGAAATGATGAGGAAAAAGGGTGATGGATAGAGGAAGAGGAAAATGATTAGGGAAGGGGGTGGGGGAAAGGGTACAGAGGGAACAAAAGGAGTACCAAAAAAAAAAAAGAACAGTTACAGATAGGGATAGCGAAGGGACAGGGGAGGTGAGGGAAGGGGAGTGAAGGAGTGAAATGAGTGAAATGGGGGAGGAAAGGAGTAAAGGAAGGCGTGAGGGAAGAGGGGAAAGGAGTGAAGGAAAGGGTGAAGGAAAGGGAGAAAAGGGGGAGCAAGTAGAAAGCATAGAGGTCATCGCTCCCCCTCCGTCCCCCTGGTGGTCGACAAACGCACCCTCCAGGTCCGTAATTGGTTTGAAACCCACTAAGTTTTTAATAAAGGTTTTTGATGTATAAATATCCAACGGGTGTCTTTTTGAGCTTCCCGTTTCAAGTACCCCGATATTGGCAGAGAATATACCCTTGTGTGTTCAGATGTTGTGATACACTTTTAAGGTTTCAGAATATATACATAATCAAACAGGCAAACATATAAGTATACTTCAATTTTAAAAAGTGTCTTAAGTACCTTGACGGATATTGTGGTGTATGTTCAAATTTGGTAATATACTTTTAAGGTCTCTGACGTAGAATATACATAAATGAGCAAAAGTAAACATATAACTTTGTATACATGAATGAAAAAAAAAATGTTTAGTCTGATATGGGCGGAGTATATACACAGTGCCGGTATTTATTCAAATTTTGTCATATATATATATATATATATATATATACAGTATATATATACTTTTTTTTAGGTTTTGAGACGTAGAAAATGCATACGCAATAATAAATAACATATAAACAAGTATACATGAGCTAAAGGGCCTTGCTAATGAACCCAATTATTGACTAAAGGATTTATCAAAGAGGCTTCATGATACCAAGACCGCGGAATCCTGCAGTCTCCCCTCTTTTCGTACATTGATGGATGAAACCCTTAGCCCCTTCAATACGGTGATTTTCTTTGTCTTTTTTTTTTTTGTAATTTATGCTTGCTTTTACCTGTCAGTTTTACTCAGTATATTAAGAACCTGTAGATATGAGGTTAAATTGAAGCTATATCTGGCCCAGTCCGAGAAATTTATACAATGATTAAAAAAGGAAAAAGAAAAAGAAAAATCGCCCAGTTATAAGAATAAATAGTGTTAGTGGATGAAAAAATATTAATGATAGGTAAAACGTAAAATCTTCTACGTTTTAAGATTTGATATAGTATTGTTGAGTTCGTTTATGTGTATTGTTATATATCTATTTTTGTTACACGTTATCAGTTTACCAAAAAAAATGGGAATGCATACGAACTGACTAATTTCCTGTATTTGTGGGTTAGAGTAATATACTTTTCTGGTTTATTTTGGTATTTTATTTATTTATTTTATGCATATCAGCTTACTAATAATGCATACATTTTTATGGACAATTTTTAAAGTTTTCTACATTTGGGGGAATTCGTGGCAAGTATTGTATATTCTTCCAGTAAAATGTAGCTTCATATTTCCTTCCCCTCGTCCCACTTTTCTTCGCCTTGAGAATGTCGTAACTTTTTGCAACCTCTCCATCTTTTATAACCATACCCTTATAACCAGAACCTCTTGGCCTCGTAAATCTCACACTATTACTTTTTTCATCAATATCAAAGCCTCTCACAGCCTCCGTCTCCCTCTCAGTCTCTCTCTTTCTCACTCTCACTGTCTCTTTTTCCCTCTGTCCCTATTTTCCTTCATCCCTCAGACTCCTGAAGTTTTCCTCCATCCCTTTTCCCGTTTCTCACCCATTTCTCAAACCTGCCTTCCTCCTTCCCCTTCTCTCCATCATCCCACATACTCCCTCCCTTTCTCCTCCGTCTTTCGCCTCAATCACCCGCACTCCCTCGCTGTTTCCTATACCTTTCTCCTCCATCCCGCATATTCCTTCACATTTCTCCTCCATTGCTCTTACCCCCTCCCTTTTCCCTCCTCGTCTTTTCTCCATTCTTGAGACCTACCTTCCTTCTTTCCATCTTCCTACATCACGCGGACATTACTTCCTCATGCCCGTCTCTCCTCCGTAACTTTTGCCTTTTCACGTCCCCTCCCACATCCTCCTAGTCTCTCCATCTACGGTCTCTCCATCTCTCCCACCCGTGCTTCCTCCTCCCATCCTTCCTCCGTCCCTCCCAGCTGTCTCTCCACTGTAACTTATACCTCTGCACCCCCCTTCTCCCGCCAGAACTTGAGCCACAACCTTGATCCCGTGTATATGCAACTTAAGCTCTCAGGCTCTGCCCTTCTTGACTCTTCTTCAAACTTCGTCTCTCATTTTTTCCCCTCTGTGCTTTTTCCACCTTCGTATGTCTTCCGGTTCGCCTCCATACTTTTCATTTTTCCTGTCTGTGCTACTCAATCTTTTCCCCCCTCTATAATTACTCTCTTTTTTTAAATACTTTCTTTTTTATCGATAGTCTTTCTTTCCTGCCTCCCTCCCTGTATTGTTCTTTTGTTTTGTTTTTCCTTCCGTGCTTCTCTTTTTTCCCCTTCAGACATCCCTAGTTCCTCACTTTACACTTCCTCTTCTTACCTACCTCTCCGTCTGTTTGAACCCCTCCTGTCCCTCTCCCACTCCTGTTGTAGTACATTTTATTACCTCCCACTCCCTTCTTTCACCTCATCAGTTTCAGCGTCTCTCAGTCTACCTGGCACTCATTGCTCACTCTCTCTCCGTCCCTCCTACACCCTCCATTCTCCAACTTTCTCCATCTCTTTCTGTCCCTCCATCCTCTAGCTCCCTTCATCCCTCTCACACCTTCCATCCTCAAGCCCTATCTTACTATCCTTCTTCTAACTTTATCCCTCCCTCCCTATCCCTTCATCCTCCCAACTCCCTCTTCCCTTCCATTCTCTCTTTCTTCCATTCCTTCCTTCTTCCCTACTCCCTTCTTCCTCCAGCCTCTTCCATACTCCTACTCCTTCATTTTGTCCTTCCTCCCACTCCACCATCCCTTCCTCCACCCTCGCCTCTCTCCCTCTCTGCGTGCATGGTGTTGGTGGGAGGCAGTGTTGACCTTGGCCAGTGGTAACCAAACGTGGCTTCTCCCAGTTCTAACACACTCACACTGATATTCAGGCTCATACTGATAATCCACGTCACACTCCATCCCTCCTCATTTTATACTCACCAATAAATTTCACACTCGATCCTTACATATTTCACACTGACATTGATGATGCATTGCACACTATATACTGCCATATTTCTCATCTCGTTCCCTCCTTCGCCTTCCTTCATCTTTGAAACCTCCAAATATTTGTCCTTCTGTTTCCTCTGTTTTTGTATCTCTTCTCCCCCCCCCCCTTTATATCCACCCACTTCATCTGTTTTAACGCCCCGCAGTCCACCTCGTTCTCCATCCTCCCACACCTACCATCTTTCCCACTCCTTCCTCCGACTCCCAACACCTCTAGCACTCCCTCCACTCCCACCATCCCACTCCTTTCTTCCTCTCACCACTCATTCCTCTCGTTTCCACTCCTACCATCCCAGCCACTCCCTGCTCAACTTCTTCTCTTAATCCCTTCCTCACTCCTTCCACCTACATCCCGCTCCCACCATTCCTCTCTTGTGCCATACCAATGTTAGTGCAAAGGTGTGTTGACCTAGGCCCGGGGTAACCCAGTTTGACCCCCAGTAATTGTCCCCTGCAGTGAACTTGAATTACTTATTTTACTCTAACTTGGGCTAAAATTACCATCCTTCCATCTTGAATGCTGAATGGTAGCTATAGATTACCGTTACATTTTGATGCGAGTCACGAAAAAGTGCTTTAAAAATTATGTAGAGCCGTAATAGTGTCTTTTTCTGCCACTGATTTATGTGAAATGAGTTGCAAAATGACGAAAATCTGGGCCAAGTTAAAGTGAAATGGGTATAGTATAAATCCCAGTTCTGCTACCACACTCCCTTCCACACCTCATAGTCGCCTTTCCCTACTTTCCATCCACTTCCCTGGTTATGTATGTAGCATCTGTTAACATCCTTACCAGTCCTTCCCAATTCCTCCCACTTCCTCCAGCTCTTAGCATCCTTCCTACACTCCCACTCCCCCCACTCCTTCCCACTTTTACCATCACTCACACACCCCCACTCCCACAATCCATCACACCATCCCACGTTGCCCTTGCCCCCAGCTAACCTACCGTGTCCCCCAGTAATTGCCCCCAGCACTGACCCGACACACATACACTCTCCCCCTGATATCTGACACGCCGTCTTCCTGCCCCTGGGGAAGATCCTCTGTGCCACCTCGATCCCTCCACGCTTCGGGCCTATTGACTGCTGAATTGGGTCCTGAAGCTGAAACTGGGGCATGTCTGAAACTGTGACATAGCTGAAACTGGGTCTTGTGTGTGAAACTGTGCCTTGCATCTGAAACACTGACTTGTAAACTACCTGAAGTTGCCATAGCACAGAATCTGAATTTGTGTCATGTATCAAAAGCTGTGTCATATCAGAAACACTTGCATCTGAAGCACTGTCTTGTAACCTATCTTTAATCTGAAATCGTATCTTGGATCTGAAATCGTCTGTTGGTATAGTACTTTCACCTTAACATGGCCCAGATTTTCGTCCTTTTTCAGCATATTTCACACATCACAATGACAGAAAAAGACACTATGACTACATCCTTTCCATGACACTTACTTTAGCACCGTACTCGAGGGTTCATCTTGTTGTTATAGCTTAGCATTTAAGATGGAGAGACGACAGATTTGGGTCAAGTTAAAGTGATAAGAGCTTAGTAAAAGTCGAATTTTGATCTGAAGTTTTGTGATCACACACACACACACACACACACACACACACACACACACACACACACACACACACACACACACACACACACACACACACACACACACACACACACACACATATATATATATATATTTTTTTTTTTTTTTTTTTTTCATATACTAGTCATCAGAAATGTATCATATATCATCAGGTAGTACAACCAACCATCGTCCCTACTCAGCCCCCC
>NC_136971.1:14293052-14340552 GCF_032717465.1 Coenobita brevimanus | reverse complement strand
GAGAAGTTGCTTATGATGACAGGAAAAGTGCTTAGTACTTTAAAAATATGATAATGTATATAATCAGTTGTAACAATAAAAAAATACATATATGTCTTGAAAAATATCCATTATTATAATGCAGCCATACGTATTATAGAACATTAGAGTAATAAAACAGGCGGTGGAGAACGGTGAGGGGAAGTCAGAAATGTCAGAGGTACGAGTACAGGGGTCGAAATTTCCGTCTCTGCTGGGAATTGATAAGCGTTCACTCCACTAATGCCACCTTTCATGCACCTCGGAGCTGCTTGTCCGCGTTACCCAAAAATATGCCAGTCAGCTGTCCAGTGCGAGGGAGAGTGCGGTGGGCATGAACTGGGAATTCTATAGACTGTGTTGTTGTTTGATGCAGTACCTTCCGTGAAAATTAGTCATTCGCTAAATGGAGCAGTGATTGGTTGAATATTTTGGACGAATCTGAAAATAAGTGATGACTATGTTGGACGAGTATGTGGTTGGCAGAGCAACAGTGATAAATCTGTAAAATAGCGAGGAAAAATTTTGGCAGAATTTGCAAGCGATACCTGTGTACGTGTACTACAAATTTCGGCATATCTAGTGACATCTAAGGTTTACTTCATTTTTGACCTCGCATTGATGCAGGCTGCTTATTCGCAGTGGACCTGATGTAGGACATTAATATAGACTTTAATTATGATGTAAATAGGACTGTTACCACAAACTTTGAATCGCGGAAGGTGAAAAGAAATTGTTAATGTTCGAAACAAAGTAAAGTGAAAGTATACCAACAAGTCTGCTGTTTAATGAAGATTTGCCAATTAGTTCAGTGTGATGCTTAGCACGTAATTTGCTAATGTAACTGAGGGTAACGATTTAAAAGCCCGGACGAAGGCACTTTCCATGCTGGGGGCTCCTCTTCCTTAGCAATTTCTTCTGCACATTGCACATCAGTATCATCCTATGTTTACAGAATTCTGTGAATTTACTGACAGTGCGATTTGCAGCTTTACGTGCAGGCTTGGCCACAAAAGTGGTTAAACTTTATAAAAGAGGATACTGAGATGTGATGTGCTGAGATATCGCTAAGGGAAATAGAGTAAAACTCCAAAGCCACTTAGATGACGAAAAGTAAATGAAATATGGGTGGCTCGGACCGTAGAGTTCATCGAATTTTTACAGCGACTGCCATCCAAAGCGATAAGTACCCCATCATCCAGGGCAAGGTTTCATTAAAAACGTTTATCAGGTTTTACAGTCTTGTTATATTCCAACTCTGCGTGAATAATACAGTAAATGATAATGCCATATTGCTACAGTGTGTTCTTTAGTGTTGACATCTCTGCGTTGCTTTGTCTATTCAGTGTCCCTCCCAGACAAATTGTCATGACTTTCTCTTCATTTTGAACCCACCTGACGTGAAGAAGCCTAGCAACGAACACTTCAGAAAAAGTAGCGAGGAGTGAGGGAGGGAAAAGGTGGAGGATGGAGGAAAAAGGAAAGTGGGGGCCAGGGTTAAAACAAGAGTCAATATTGGCTGGATAAACAGGACGGTGCCGACTGTCTGGTAATGGTGGGGAGGGGACGAAAGAAAGAGAGAGAGAGAGAGAGGGGGGGGGGATGGTGATTGCAGGACCTGGAGTTCGAGGCTAGAAGGTTGAGAGAAAAGGGAAAAGAGGATGAACAGGCAGATTGAGGAGAGGAAAAAATGAGAGAGAGAGAGAGAGAGAGAGAGAGAGGGAGGGAGGGAGGTAGGGAGGAGAGAGAGAGAGAGAGAGAGAGAGATGAAGATTTATAGAGAAAGGAAGGAGGGAGCCTGAAAGATAACTAGAGGAAAAGGGACGTGGAAAAATGTGAAACGGCAGGAAGAAAAATTTAATATGGAGCAAAACATTTAAACAAGACTATTCAGCAGAGGTAAGAATATAGCGATAAAGATGTCGTTTAAGGAAGGAGTTGGAAATACATATCTGAACATTGTCTTATTTTGGTCACGAGTAAGAATAACCTCAAAAAGATACATTTAATCAATATATACAACATCCAAGAAATTAATGTGTTATAGGAAGGTACAATTGTCTTTTTCTCCTCTCTACAGGTATGGTGCCCTTGAGGAACGATTTTTGGTTTCGACTGTACCGGCTGAAATGAGGTGCAGTGCGGTACGGGGTAAAGAGAAGGGGGATATGTGGAAAGGTAAGGTGTGTGTGTGTGTGTGTGTGTGTGTGTGTGTGTGTGTGTGTGTGTGTGTGTGTGTGTGTGTGTGTATTTATAAGTGTGTATATGGATGTTTTTAATATATTTGTGTACGTGTGTGAGTGCGCGCAATAATTTTCCCGCACAGTTTATCAGCGTAATATAAAATTTCTCACCTTTTCCTCTTACAGAAATTTCACGTTACGTTCTGCCAACCAGGTCTTTTTAGGGTGTTACACAGATTGCACTTCCACGTGACTCTCATTCTGCCCACCTCAAAATATTCACTCTCACGTCGCCTCATTCCTCCTCCTCTTTGTCTTTCCCTCTCTCCCCTCATGACTCTCATTTTTCCCATCTTTTCTTACTCTCATGTTGCTGTTTTTTTTTTTTTCACTCTGTCCCTCCTCTCCTTTCTCTTTACTCGTATTTGCTTTCCTTTCCATTTCCTTTCACTGCTGCTCATTCATATTACCTAACTTATCCCTTGTCTTATCGTTCCTTTACTTCCATTTTTACTTATTCTCGCTTCCCTCTCCCCTTTTACCCTCCCTCATCATCCACATCCTTCTTCGTCTCCTCTCTTTGTCCGTTCCTCCCCTTGCCCACCTCTTCTCTGCATCTTCCATCTTCTGTCCTTTCTGTTCAAAGTTGCCTCCCCTCCCCCCCACTTTCTTTTCATCCCTTCTCTCTCTCCCATCTGTTCTCTCTCTATCCCATCTGTTTTCTCTGTCCCATCTGTTCTTTCTCCCTCCATATCTTCCTGTCCATCCTCGCCCTAGATCCCCTTCTTCCACGTTCCTCAGCATCTTTCGTTCCATCATCTCCCCTCCTTTCCTTTCCTCTCCTCTCTACCTATCATTTTTCTCCCGACCTCCTCTCCCCATGCCTCTTTATCTTCCCACTTCACGTCTTTTCTTCCTCCCTTTCTCCCTCTTTCATTTCTCCTTCCCTTTCTTGGCTTATCCTAGACTCCTCCCTACCAAGTTTTTCATCGACTTTCTCTCTCCCTTCTCTCCTTGTAGTAGTTCCTCCTGTCTCGGCTCCTATCGCCTCACCATTTTTACCCTTCTCCTTACATTCCATCTCTCTTGCCCTCTCCCCACCTATATTCTCCCTATCTTCCATCCCTCCCTCTTTCTCTTCCTTTCCCTCTCTCCCTTCCTCCCCAGCCTCATCCTAGACACGATCCTTTCTATGTTCTTCTCTGATTTTCAACATTTCCTTCTCTCCCTCTTCCACATTTTTCTTCTCTCCTCTCCATATATTTTTCCCCTCCCTTTTGCAGCCCCTTACTCGCCCCAGACGGAACCGATCCACATTCCTCAGTGACCTTCTCCCCATTCTTCACTCTCTTCTCTCCTCTGCGCTCCTTCCCTCCTCTTTCCTTTCTCCTCTCCTCGCCTTCTCTCCTCTCTCCTTTCTCCGCTTCTCGCCTCCCCTCCTCTCTTGTATCCGTCAACCCTGCTCGTTTTCTTCCTTTACAGGCCACTTTCCATTTCCTTCTTCTTCCCGCCTTTCTTCCTCTCTTCTCCTCACCTTTCCCTCTCCTCCCCACCTTTTCTCCCCTTTTCTCCCCGCCTTTCCCTCTCCTCTTCCCATTTTCTTTCTCTTTTTCTTTCTTTTCATCCCCCCGCTCCCCATCTTCCAACCCCATATCTCTCCATTTCTTTCTTCTCCTCACCTTTCCGCATCTATATTCTCTCCATCTTCCCTCCTCCTACCTCTACGTCTTGTCTCTCGCCCTCTCCTGCCTCACTCTAGACGGCCACCTTCCACGTTCCTCCACACCTTTGATCTTCCCTCCACGTTCCTTCTCCGGCCACTCACCACTCTTAAGACGCCCACATTAGCTACCTGCCCTGCCACCCACCCTCGCCCAGCTCTCTCCTGAAGTAATTAGTTAGTTGGGTGTCCTCCTTGCTTCCTTGAACCTCCCACGTTTCTCCTGAACCCCACTGAACTTCACACCTCTCCCTCATGATCCACTCAAATCTTTTAAAACGGACATGTTATCTAGCCGCCTATCCACACACTCATCCACTCACTCTCGTGCTATCATGCATTACTTAATTGGTTGTCCTCCCTCCCACATCTCACCTCAGCTACTTACACACTGGAGAGGCTAATGGAAAATGTATACAACCCATACGCTTTGAGAAAATTAATCTGGCTGTAGGAAAGACAGAATCAGAGGGTGTCATCGTACTCATTGACACTGTGTTCTCTATTAATGGGATTTATCTGGTTGTATGTGTCAAAAGTAGCCCTTCTTTTTAAAATTAAGACACTGGGAATAAAAAAAAAAAATGTTTTAGTAATCGTGCATAAAGATGACTGCTCATAAATTCCCCAATAACATATAGGTGAATTAGCCTGTAATGTATGCCCCTGAATCAACATTTTATATAACTAAGTAAAAACATAAATAGATAAATAAATACAAAATATGAGAATGGAGTAGACTTACCTTATATAATTCTCCACATTTGTCCCTATATTTTCTTAGTATTTTAGCGTGTATGCATGCCAGGCAGTTACAAATAATAACTCTGATAATTTGGGCCCGTCCTTAAAAATAAATGCATCAATCAATCAGTATGTACTTGAACAAAAGAATAAAGCAAACATAAATAAGCATATCTTTACACAAACTCTCAATAAAACATGGAAGTGTATGAGTGAGTAAATACATGCAACCCCGTAGCAGAAAATACACCTTTTAAAGCTTTAGCTCCCTGAATAACTAAATAAAGAGGTAAGTAAATAAATATAAAGAGAAAATCACACGCACGTTAGAATTTATGTCCACAGGTTTCCAAATAACAAGTGTCTGAGCGAGTATATAGATAGAACCCCAGAAAATAAACCCTGTAATGATTCTGGCCCTTCCCTTTCCTCCCTGTTGCCTCTCATTAAGGGGAGCAGGAGCAGCAGGAGGAGAAGGAGGAAGGAGGACACCAAATTGAAATGCAGCTGACTCCTTGAATATGTAGCAGCTGTGATACTTGGCCACCACTTCTTGGAAGCTGTTACATCTTCAGTGTTAATGAATTTATATAGACTGTATGTAGATGAGAGTTTGGGTAATTTAAATGTTTTTTTGTGTAAGGAGTATTACATACTGAACGTTGAATTAGTAAACATTATATACAGAACGTTGATTTCATAAAGTATTTGATGACAGTTTCTAATGTTAATGAATGCGTACTTTGAGCTGATGAGACTGGTTAATTTTTAGTGGTTTTTTGTGCCGCAGTGTTTACTTGGTGGTTAGAATAGCGACAGCCAAAAAAGGAAAAGATGTGTGAGTAAGAGTGGGAGAGGAATGGAGTCACTGAGTGGCTTCTTTGGATTACGTGTCAGCTTAGTATTATAACACAGAGTAAAAATTCCTCAGTGTTCACATCGCGTGCAGAATAACTTTGCAGTCGAGAAGGTAGAAAGCGGAAGTGTCAGGGAAGAATGAAGTGGCATGTTGGTTTGGCTGTCAGTACTATCTCAAAACCCACCATAATAACTTTTCCATGTACGAAAGTAATAACCTTAAAAAACAGTAGAACGATGGAATGAAAAGAAAGTAGTGTGTTTAGCTGTTATAACGCGCCTTGAAAACTATCAGTGCTTACATCTTGTGCAGTTGTACATGCCAGTGAACGAAAGGAAAAGGAAGAAAATAACAAGGAAGAGGTGTGTTGGTACGAGGAAGACAGCAGAGAAGAATGGAGAAGTATGGTGGGGTGTAAATCAGTGTTATAGCCTGCAGTATAAAATTTACACTTCCAGTTCCTGTGCAGAATAAACAAGAGGAAAAGAAAACAGGAATGGAAAGATCGAAACCACAGAGAAGGATGGAGAAGTATGTTGAGGTTTGTATCAGAATTATGGCTTGTGGTATAACTTTCCGTCTTTTAAGTTCATGTGTACAATAAATTAATGTTAAACAAAAGGAGAAAAAAAAAAGGAGAGAAGTAAAATAAGCGTCGGAGAAAAATGAAGAAGGATGTTAAGTTGCATGTCGGTGTTATTGCTTGCGGTATAAATTATCCTTTTCCATTTCGTATGTTCAGTGAACGAAAGGAAAGGAAATTAGACGAGAGAGAGAGAGAGAGAGAGAGAGAGAGAGTAATTTACGATAAAGCAAAGGAGAAGAAAATATAAAAGGAGAGGAAGGTTTGTAGCAGTAGAGAAGGATGGAGAGAGATGCTGGGAAGTGTATCACCATTATAGCCCACTGTGTTTCTTGTGGTATAAAATGTACACTTCCATTTCGTGCGGAGAATACCTTAACGATGAACAAAAGGAGTGGAGACGAGACGAGAAGAGAGAGTGGTGCCAGTGGGAGCGAAATAGCAGGGAGGAGTGAAAAAGAACATCGCACTTTATGAGCTAGCTTGACGGTGAAGGAAAGGAGAAGAAATAAGAAAAGAAGAGGGAGAAGTGTGAGAGGGAAACAGAGGAGCAGAAAAAAGCAGCAAGCAGGAGTATGATGCGTTGGTATTTGTAATTTTCTTTCCTGTATCCTGCCTTAAAAGTAATACATTCCTTTTGTGTGTGTGTGTGTGTGTGTGTGTGTGTGTGTGTGTGTGTGTGTGTGTGTGTGTGTGTGTGTGTGTGTGTGTGTGTGTGTGTGTGTTTCACGTGCAGAATTTTTCTTAGCCTGATCGAAAGGAAACGAAACGAGTGTCATTAAAAGTAAACCAACTGTGAGGAATTAGTTAACATGTAAGAAGAAGTATTAGCATTTTGTTGTTTTGTATCTCACGGTATGTAAAAAAAAATCCGTTGTTAGTATTTATCATTTTTTTATCGAAAGGTATGTAAAGAAAATCCATTGCTCACTTCGCAAGACGAATAACTTACCAGAAACAGAATACAGGTGGAAAAATGATGCAACATGTCAGTCAGAGTTATAATTGCCATAAACAAAGTAACCCTTTGTGTAGCGGGCGATGAATAAAAAACAGACATTCTCACTTCCCTGCTAGAATAACTTTAACCTGAATTTCCCTCCCAGAATAACTTTAACCTGAACGGTGTGGAAGAATAGGAAAGAGATGGAACAATTGCCGTATTATAATAACCCTTTGTTCTTCATACTCTGTTAAAAAAGAGGGGGGAGAGGGAGAAAATAAAAGATAAAAACCCCTGTGCTCATTTTGCGTGTGGAATAAATTAACAGTGAGTAGAATACAAGGGTGAGAAGTTAAGTACCTTTCTGGGTTAGTTTTCAGAGTAAGATATTCCTTTGCCAGTTATGTGAGGGGAAAAAAATCTCTGTTTATTTCTTGTGCATAATAACTTAGAGGTAAAGAGAGTGCTAGAGCAACGAATCAGGAATAGTTTTAGTTATTTTGATAGCCCTTCCTGAAGCTCGAATGACGTCACAGTTCAATTCGCTTGTGGAATAACTTGAAGAGAGTGGAAGAGCTGAGAGTAACTTGAAGATAACGAAAAGTAAGGAATGACGAAGTATTGCTAGATATTTTGAGGGTAAATATAAAAGCCACTACTCACTTCGCATGCAGAATAACTTAAAGATGAAAGAGCGTGTAAGAGTCCAGATTATATTGAAGATTGCGAGAGTAAGGAATGACGAAGTATTGTTAGTTACTTCGATAGCAGATGTAAAGACAGACGCAGCTCACTTCGCATGCAGAATAACTGAGAGATGAAAGAGTGTGTGCAGAAGTTTCGGGCGGCGGACTTACAGCTATGTCTTTCGTTGTTATACAGGACATCAACGCGTCTGCTTCTCTTCGGCTGGCCTTTTGTGGACCTCGTTTTGAAATTCGAATCGCTCCCTGGTCCGTCTCTTACCAGCGTGTAATGTAAACAGTGGCGCCTTTCTTAGTGGCTGTGTGTGTGTGTGTGTGTGTGTGTGTGTGTGTGTGTGTGTGTGTGTGTGTGTGTGTGTGTGTGAGAGAGAGAGAGAGAGAGAGGTGGATGGATGGATGGATGGATGGATGGAGACAGATAGCTAGACAGTGGGGGGAAAAGAATGGTGTCTTTCTTTTTGGCTACGGGACCTACGAAGTGGAGGGGATGAGGAAAAGGAAAGGAAGAAAAGTTGTGAGGAAAGGAGTACGTTGGGTAGAAAGAACTTTGAGTGGTAGAGAAAGATTTGAGAGAGAAATAGCTGATAAGAACAAGAGATAAGGGAAGGCAGAAGAAATGATGTTGAGACAGAAAAAGTAAAGAAAAAAGGGTGAGTCGTGTGAGAAAAAAAACTGGAAATAAAAATTGGGCAGATGTCAAAAGAACAACTGAAAGGAGCCGGAAGTAAGGGAGGGGAGAAGGAAGTGGTGTTACGGGATAGAAAAAGAGAGAGAAAATATACAGATCGTGGGAGAAAAATGCTAGAAAAAAGAGAGCGATACCTGAAAAAGAAAACTAAGATAAGAAGAATGTAAGGGAAGGAAAGGGAAATCATATTGAGGTAGAAAGGGAGAAAAAAGATGTAAAATACGTAAAAACAAGAAAGGCCGGATATGAAATAAAAACAGATAGAAATTGTATGTGTACGAAAGAACGAAGTGGTGTTGAGTGACAAGAAAATTTGGAAAATGTGAGGAAAAGATTGAGAAGAAAAACATTGTGGCAGGAAGAAAACGTGAAAAAGAAGAAACATCAAAAGGAAGATAGGTACGAAAGAAGTGGTGTTGCAGGAAAAAAAGGTGAGAAAAAGGAAACTATGAGAATGGATCAACGCTTAGATGAAAAACCAGAAGAAGGAAGATGAGAGAAGAAAAACTACAAAAGGAAACGACGTATACCAAAAAGTGAGGGACGAAAGGAGTGGCAGGGAGAGAGAGGGGAGAGACAGGGAGGGGAAAGAAGGGAGTGGCAGGCAGGTAGGTGTGGAGGGAGGTAGGGCGGTATGAGAGAAGTGAGGGGAGGGGAAGGGAGAGTGCAGGTGTTAGCGGCCGTCACCTTACCCTGCTTAAAGGTGAGAGGTGGGGTGCTCAAGTTTACCTCCTCCCCTCCCCTCCCCTCCCCTCCCCTCCCCTCCCTTCCCCTCCCCTCCCCTCCCCTCCCCTCTCTCATCTCGCCATACATCCCCAAGCTCATTATTTCCCTCTCTTGGGCTCCCTCCGCCCGTATTTTACCTTCCCAGACTCATTTCCTTTATCTCAGACTCACCTTCCCCTGCTCACTTTTCTAAAGCTCCTTCGACTGTTCCCTGTCTCAGTTTTGCCCCTTCACTTTTCTCTCTAACCTTCAATTTTTCCCTTGGCTCATTTATTCCCTCTTCTGTGCTCGCAAGGCTCTCTTTGGCTCCCTTTGCTCATTTTTTAGCTCTCTTGTTCTCATTCATTTTCTTTTTTTGGCTTCTTCGGCTCACCCTTTAGCTCTCGTTGCTCCATCGGTTCTTGCATTAGCTCACTCAGATTCCCTCGTCTCATTCTTGCTCACTTTGGTTCCCTGGGCTCATTCTTTTGCTCTCCTTGGCTCCCTTTTTAAATCAACCTGCTTTTTTTTTTCTTTCTGTGTGTGTGTGTGTGTGTGTGTGTGTGTGTGTGTGTGTGTGTGTGTGTGTGTGTGTGTGTGTGTATTTGCTCTGTTTATCTGCCTGTCTATCTGTTTAGCTGCCTATCTGTCTAATATTCAGTGTACATGAAGTTTCTATACGTGGACAGCATATCAGAATCGACTCATGATGTTTCTTCACTGGTCATATAAACACCCATATATCGTTATTTAAATCATTTATACATACCTCAAAGACTACACCAGAATAATGCAAAGGTGAGTAAAAAAATATATACACAGATTTTTCAATGGTGGTTTTTCATGGGTTATATAGACAGTTATATAGGTGAATTTCCTATATGAAAATCAGACAGAGGTAATGGAATATAAAATTGCGCTATAAATGTTCCAACTTCGCTATACGTGTCGGCTATAACAGATGGAACTCTTGATATATTCACGGGTTATGTGCACAGATATACTGTATATGTGAATTTAGTATGTGAGGGAAGACAGAAATATGCCCTGTAAATTTTTCAAACTTCGCAGTACGTTCTGGCTGTATCAGGACGAACTCTTGATGGTTTTAGTCTGTGTTTTGATGGATGGGGCGCCTGTCACCCGGTAAATGAATAAATTGTGTGGTGTTGCCCGGTGCAGAGTTGGCGAAGGGAGGGAGAAGGGAGAGTTGTGGATTGGTGTATTCTCCCTATTTTGTGGGATTAGAGAGAAAGGCTTGGTTTTCCCCCCTGTTCTGTGGAATAAGGGAGAAGGTATTACTTTGTTCCCCCTGTTTTATGCAGCAGGGTATTGGGATTTGTGTGTGTGTGTGTGTGTGTGTGTGTGTGTGTGTGTGTGTGTGTGAGAGAGAGAGAGAGAGGGGGGGGAGGGGTGCACATTTTTTATTCAGGTACAGAGTCTGTATTGTTTCCATATTCAGAAAGCTTATATTGTTAATTCATATACAAGATATTTTAACTTCTGGGTGTGCAGTAAGGCTTGAATTATTTACTAGTGTACAGTCTGTATAAGTTCTAGGCTTACAAGAACACTTAACAAGAACATTTTTATCTTAATTTGGTGTACAAGGACTTATAATTTCCCCCGCATAAAATCATTTCTCGATTTTCAGTAACTTTCCTATCGCGTCTCCTGTGTCGAGTGTGCCTTACCATCGTCTCCGTGACATATTTTTCAAGCGCTTGCATCCACTTTCATGCCCTGTTCCCGCCACTCCTCTCCTCGCAAGGCAGGATCAGCATATTCAATATTCTATCCCACAGCTCTCCTTCCCCCACCCCTCTGCACCCCTTCCACCTTCTCACACTCCCCCTTGCTCCCGCTTTCCCCTCCCCCCTGCTCCCTCTCACATCTCTTCCTGATCTTCGTTTATCCCTTCCTCCAGCCTCTTCCCCTGTTTCCTTCCCCCACACACCTCTTTCCTCCACTCCCTTCCCCCCTTTTCGCTCCACCTCATACACCTTCCCCCTCTCCCTCAACCACGCTTACACCTCCTTCTCCTCTCCTTCAACCTCTCTCATATCTCCTCTCACTCCTTCTCACACACCCCTTCAGTCTCCTCTTGTCCCTTCCCCAGCTACCACCTGTACCGGCCCCACCCAATCTTCCACTTCTCTCACTTCTCCCCTCCATCCCCTACTACTTTCCCATCTCTTTCCTCTCCTCTTCTTCCAGACTCTTGCACCCCTCCTCCTTCCCCCATCTCTTTCCTTCTCTCTCCTACCAGCCCCTCCAGCTTCTCCCTCCTTCCTCCAGCCTCACCCACTCTCCTTCCCCCCTCCCACCCTCCCCTCCCACGCCTTGTATGATTACGCTTGTGCTTATGCATATTCACGTGTCCAGACTCATGTGTATTCACCGCCCTATCGTCCAGGTTTTCCTCATTCACCAAGTTGTCTCGCTCTCCCTCGTACCTTCAGTCTACCCAGGTCTTAGTATCGTGTTTCATTTGTTTCCACCTTTTTTTTTTCTCTCTCTGTTTCATTGCTCCTCATTTCTTTATTCACTAAGGAGTCTTGATCTCCCTCTAACCGTTGGTCTACCCAGGTCTTCGTCTGACGTGTTTTAATTATGTACACATGTTTCCCTGCTTCGTTGCTCGCGTTTTCTTAGTCACGAACCTCTCCTATTTCCTGATCTATTTCCTTTGCTTCAGGAAATGAAACAGATCATGTGCTGATTTTAGATTCCCACCCACCCTCATTCTCACCCCCAGTATTCCGTCCCATTTTTACCCATTCTCACCCACACTCCCACCCACTCTCTTTGTGCACCCACATTCCCACCCGCTCGCACCCATTCTCACCCCACATTCCCACTCACTCTCACTCATGCTCACCCACATATACTCACCCCTCCATACTCATTTCACATTCCCAGACTCAGCCGCTCAGCACGACTCATTAATATTCAGCCCCTCCTTTCCTCAACACTGCTCCCCTAACTGCATGATGGAGGAGGAGGAGGAGGAGGAGGGCGTAGGCTAATATATTCATGTCCTGCAAGAGATGTAATGTGCTCCCAAATTGTAGGTAGCGAGAGGCACCGTAGCACATGGTAGCACTAGAATGGATGGTGGGGATGGGACGATGTGTGGGATGCAGTGGGAAGTACGGCATGTAGTGGGATTCGTGGTGTTGTGTGGTGTGGTGTATTCGGTGTGCGTGTGATGTGGTGTTGTGTGTTAGGTGTGGAATGATGTGTTGAGTGTAGCGTTGTGTGGCGGATATGGTGCAGTATGGTGCTGTGTGAGGTATGACGTGAGGTGGGGTTGTGTGTGTGTGTGTGTGTGTGTGTGTGTGTGTGATGTTGGATGACGTATGGTTGATGTTGTATTGCGTGCAGGCTGCAATGTGTGATGAGTACTATTCTGTAATGTGTGATGTGATGGGTGCTGTGGTGTAGTGCAGTGTGTGGACAGGGGATATGGTGTGGTATGTTATGCAGTGTGACTCAGACTCTGAAATGAGAGAGTAAGATAGCGTTTATACATTCTCACAGAGCACTTTTTCACGAAATAAACATAGTGGATGGTTATAAATGGCCCATTATACCATGCATTCTCTTGATAGTACTTCAGCTGTTGTGCTTCCCTTCTCCCATTTCTGGTACCCTCCCACCCCATGTATTAGTGAGGATGAGGGTGATGGTGATGATGATGACACCGTGATGTGCCTCGGAAAACATGATGTGAATCCAGATGAGGGGCATAACTTAGAGAGGACACCTTACTCCATCCAACCACCACCATCATCATCATCTTCCGTGTCGCTGGGCTGAGCTAGTTGGATGTCAGAGAGAATTGTTTTAGGCTCTGAATGAGCTACTTTGTCCTTATATATGTAGCATCGTTACGACATAGCTTATCGTCATCATCTTCGTCGTCTTCGTAGTCGTCGTCATCGTAGGTGTATTTGAAGATTGTTGTTCTGGTCGTAGGGACACTGGAGAAACATTCCGAAAGACGAATTTATTCAGCTATATGCAATGCTTACAGTTATGTGAGAACTGCATCAAGCAATATAAAGAAACGTATGGACGTAACGTGAAGGGTAGATTTCGCTGTACCAGTCTTCGTCGTTGTCGTCATTAAATACATGGAATGGGTACTTGAGATACAGTGCAGGTGTTCGGTACATCTTGATAAAATTATGGTACGGATGATGAAATGTACCAGGTCACGGTGCGAGGCTTTTGGATGAATTACTTACGTGTTATACCTCCAGCACAAAATATTTATAGGGTACGAAACGTGTAATAGGTGGAATATCCTATCAGAGTATTATCCCCAATGTTTTGAGAAGCTGGACCTGTATTACGAGTAGCTCTCCAGAATTATGTACTATGTTTTGGTACGAAAGCTGTTGAATTTAAAATAAAATGTTAACCTATTTTCGCTACATTTACGAGGCAGGACTTCCATTCTCGTGTGTATAATTAAGGGGCTCTCCGACACCTCTTACCTAACGATTATTCGTGCAAAATTTACTATATTATAATAGTTTTTTTTATTTGCTGTTAAAATAGGCCTAGTAAACGTATATAGCTTACAAGACAATGTTATTGTTCGTTTTTTACACACACACACACACACACACACACACACACACACACACACACAAAATGGGTACCTTAAGTGGTGTAATATTAAATTTGACCACCTTGTATTTCCGATGTTTTGAGATAGCAACATGAAAAGCCACTGTGTTGTCTTGTGTTGTGGTGTGGGGTCCTTGATGTACCTGATATTGTGTTGGTTGGCTGTGTTGTGTCTTGTCCTGTTGGGTTCCCTTGCGATTTATTTTTTAGTGTGATGATTTGCTTTGTGTTGTGTTATGTTGTATTGTGTTGTGTGGGAACCAAGTCGGGTAGAACCAAAGGGCATTTTGCAGTATCCTTCGTCTGTGGTGTCAGTGTTTCGCGCGAAGGGTACACCGATATATATATATTTTTAATAAGGTGTACCAGTGTGTTTTGTATATTAGATTTTGGACCATAATGTTTCCTCTTGACTGGCTTTAACAACCTATTTCGTGGGACTTTGAAGTACTGTATGAGAAAGGTACCTCATTCAAGTGTTTTTGAAAATTAGTGATATTGTTCAAGTTTCTCTTAATCCTTACTAATACAACCATAGTGATAGATTTAGCAGTGTTAATTAGCGTCCTCCCATTTGGTCCATTTGAGTACGCGCAGCGATGGGTTCTAAATATTCATCCTCACGCATTTCGCCAGAGTCCCCCACCCGCCTTAGTTTCCCAAGAACAGTTTGGGAAATTAACGGAGATCACTCGCTGTTTGTCCGCCCAGTTTAGGAAATTGACCTAACTTCCCCCCCCCCTCCTGTCCTTCCCCCTCTCCCTTTCTTCCCTCTCTCCCTCTCCTCCTCTTTCCCACCCCCTTTCATCTCCCCTCTCCCGTTCCCCACTCTTCGATCCTCCGGCGGAACTTGTTGATTAGAGATGAAGCGTGTTACCTCGAATTTCGACACCCTAACTAACCCGACGCGAAGCTGATCCCGTCTCTGGTCTGGGTTGATTCTCCGAGTTCAAGATTGTTGGGTCTCTGCTGGTGCTGGGAGAGTTGTTGATGAGTAGGGACCAAACAGGAAGGGAGTCTGCTCGAAGTCTACTCCTGTCCTGGCGTAGTTATGTAGGAAGAGTGATTGGCTTTAGAGTTGGAGCTGTTTTTTTTCCTTTCACCAGTTATGAGGCGACTGGTAAATGAAAGATGTTGGGATGGTTTCTGATTGGAGAAGAAACTCAAATGCTGCTCTTGTCATAGTTACGATTAATGTTCCGAGTTGAAAATTGTTGGAGCAAGTATTGATTTTAGATGAAACGAGAAGTACGTGTGTCTGATGTCATGGCTGAAGATCATTTGAATGTTTACTAATTGAAGGTGACACAAGAAATCTACGTCATTCACAAGGCATAATTATTGACCCTTTTCAGTAAAGAAAATGTTGGAATTATTGTTGCTTTAGTATCAGACTAAGCCATCTAGTCCACCTCTCTCCTAATGCAAGGTTGACTTCAGAGTTGTTCATGTTATCTTCAGTTTGCATCCACTTTGCGTAATTCGTGTTGTGGTGTGGTGGGGATGGGTTAGTGCTGGAACTGCTGTTTGAGGGAGGGTGAGTACTTTCTTGAAAAAAATCGCCTTCCCGGATACACGCTCTTGATTGGCCGCCTGGCAATGGGTATAGGTAAGTAGGTCGGTAGGTAGGTAGACAGACAGACTTCAGACAGACAGACAGATAGATAGATTGATAGGCAGAGAAAAATAGATGGATGAAAGACAGTTAGCGATAAAAGATTGATTGATAAATGATAGTTTGGTAGATAAAGAGATAGTTAAAAGTTAGAGGGGAAAGTAGATAGAAACAAAGCCAGATGCAGATTGATAGATATATAGTTAGGGAGATAGATATAGAACTATTAATGGACGCGACCCGATGCCACCCATCTCCTCGGCCTAATTAGAATAGGGGTTGACAGCCTGTAAAATTGTATCGCTTGTTTGGGTCGAGTTGAACAGTTGTTAATTGCTGGTTCCCTCGAATTGAGACTGAGGGACGTATTCTAATTGGCGTAGAAGGCTTCGTGGCACCTCTTCCTGAGCGAATTATTTTGCGTATTACACCTTAGCATTTCAGAGGATTTTTTTTTTTTTTATAGAGTTTTGATATCGACGTCAATAATATACAAGAGAATACTGAGAGGTAATTTGCAAAATAAATCGCTGAGGTAGAGGTATTACGGAATCTCCAAACCCACGTAGGAATACAACCCAAACAGAGTTCAATTTGTTATACAGTTGTAATCTGCTGCGGGGATATTTAGATGATCGTGGGGATTGGAAAACATTTTACGTTTGTGTCAAAATTGCCTCCGGAAACGGGTTGAGATTCAATTATCGTGACGCACCAGAAAAAACAAAGCAGAATTCTGTGGTAGTTTAAGCAATAAAGTATTTTTCAAATGATATGAATGGTCCTGTTTATTCGTTCTGTTCAGTAATAGTTGCCCCTTTTCCCCCTGTAATCAGTCTAGGTGCCACGACAAGCGGCTAAAAATACAGGGATTAATAAGAAATGAATGAAGTGTCACTGGCAGAACCAGTGCCTTAGAACGTTTTTAAACTGTGTAACTTATGGACTTCCTTCAGCAGAATTACAATCGTGTGTCGGTATCCCAGTAAAATAAATAACTTGGCCAAGGGAATCAAAAGCGTTACCTATCAGTTCGGCATATCCTCCAAATCCCCTACTGATACTTCGTTCATTTAAATCAGACTTTCATCACCACCAGAGCCCCTCCTTTCACACGACTGAGGCTCCTAATTCTGCTTTACGTGGGATGTCTTCCCGCGTCCGCCACAGTATCTTACTTAGGCGTAATCTGAAATATGGGCTACGTGGTGAGTTAAGCGAGGGATTTATATGCAGTGCAGGACCGAGTTTGCCGCCGCTCTCCCCTCCCCCGTGCAAATAGCCTCTCGGTGTGCTAATAGCGGCTATCAACTCCCCAGCAATCACTGCGCCCCACCATACACACTGACTCTGTTTGGGGGTGATGGGAGTGAGGGTACAGGGTTTTCAAGGCTACATTTTGGCTCGTATACTCGTCGGGTAAGGAAGCTCCCTAACACCTGATACTAAACGATTTGAATTACTTATTGCACCCCACTGTCCTGTTATATAAATCCTTCCAATATCGCCATACTGTGCATAAATAACTTACAATGGGATATTAACCAGCTGTATCCAAAAATAAATCGCTAAGGAAAAGGTGTTAGGGAGCTTGCTTACCCGACGAGAATACGGACCTTGATCTTTCCACGAGCTGAGAATATCTTAACCCTTTCAATACGATGTTTATGCCCAGTAAAATGTTAAAATATTTCTCTATGATGTGGTCTTTTTAAGTCTTGTCACCGCTTCAACTCGAGGACATAGTTTCTGTATATTTCTTTCCACCTTTTTTTATCTATTTTAGGAGAAACTTTTCGAACTGCAGGGATTAGATATGGTCATTATCCACCCCTTCAGTATGAGGGTTTTTTTCCCCAGATTGAATAAAATCGTCTGTTAGTAGCAAATTTTGAAAAAGTCACTGGATTAACTAGGTAAATATGGAGTCTGTTGCTGTGTTGTGTTGGGTCATTCTCGTCGAAATATATTCTCGTGGAAGCTCGATATATACAGGTGCATGTTTAATTATTCCACCTGTGTTGAAATATTTTTGGTAGTGTAGAAAATGTTGTGAATAAAATAAATGGATTCACCTCTTTGGAGTTTGCACGGTTAGGATTATAGGACTCTGAGGGGATTTTTCCTTGTGTGGTGTGGAATTTAGGTTACGCTGTACATGGGAAGGGATTTAAATATCGTTGAGATGAATTTTTATTTGTTCAGGGTCGATATGTGAGTGGATTAGAGCATAAACGTATTGGAGATATCTGAATGGGGTGCTTCACGTAGCCTCATTCCTCGGAGTATCGGTAGTCGTTTTAGTAGTCGTAACTCCAGCCACTCTGAACGTGAACCCAGTGGACTGCAGGCTGAATTCGCCCTCCAGCAGTCCACCATCCTCCTTTCAGGGGATAAGGAAGTAGCTGAGGGACTTCTGTATAACCGGGCAGTAGAGCCGCCTGGTTATATTGGTGCCACCACATGAAGGAGTCCCTCTCCAGCACCTTTGGGTATATAACTGGATGCAAGAGTGACGGTGAGGTGTGTACTCTCGCTCTTTGATGATGCTTGAGTGTTGGTTGGCGGGGAAAGAGTGCATTACGTGTGTTGGGGTGGGGCTTGGCTTTATGTGGCTCTTTTTTTGGCTTGCAATGACTTCAGTTGGTTTTAGTGTGGCTTCGTATGACTTTGGCTTGAAGTGGCTTGGTGTGGTTTGATATGTGACTTTGTGTGGAGTGATATGAGTGATGTGGTTTTGATATAACATTGATTAGGTTGTGGCTTGCTGACTTGATATGACTAACGTGACTTGGTGTGGCTTGATTTTAGTGCGGCATGGTGCTTTAATATGACAGACGTGGCTTTGACGTGCCTTGGTATGGTTTGATATGAGACATGTGGCTTTGATGTGGGTTTGGCTTGATGTAGGAGATGTGGCTTTGATGTGGGTTTGGCTCGATGTAAGAGATGTGGCTTTGATGTGGGTTTGGCTTGATGTGAGAGATGTGGCTTTTATGTGCGTTTGTCTTGATGTGGGAGATGTGGCTTTGATGTGGGTTTGGCTTGTTGTGCGTGGCTTGGTGTGAGCATGTACAGTCTTGGCAGCATCACACACAGCCGCCTAAACTAACACTCACAGTCGGCACAGAAGCCCCATGTTGACTTTGCTGCTTCACACACCTCCCACGCCCTCTCTACCACCCTCTCCTCTCTCCCTCTTCCTCCCTCCGACTCCTCTCTCCCTCCTCTGCCATCCCTCCTTCTCCCTCCTCTCTCCTTCCCTCCCCCTCCTCTCCTCCCTCCCTCCCTGTCCTTCCTCTCTCCCATTCCTCTCCTTCTTACTCCTCAATCATGCCTCGTCCACTTATCTTCCTTATCCCTCTCCCACCTTTCCCTCCCATTCCATTCCCACTCGTCGCCTTCCTCTCTCCCATACCTCCCTCTTCTCTTCTTACCTCCCTTCCTCTTTCCCCCACACCTCTTCTTCATCTCCTACTCTTCTGTCTCCTCTCTCCCTCTCTTCCCCGGCCTCCTTCTCCTTCTTCTCCTCTTCCTCTGTCCCACCGCACCCTTCTCTCTCCCACTTTCCCTTCTTCTCTCCCTCCTTAAACTCTCCTGTCTCCCTCCAGGCCCTTCATTTCCACCTTTTTTCTCTCCTTGTCTGTTTTGTATGCTTCAGTTTTCTCTTTTCCCTTTTCTCACACAGTTTTTTTTTTCTACTTATTTCCACATTAGGTTTCCATGCTTCTGTCCGCTCATTCTTCTTTTTTTCTCACCCTCATTTCTTTTATCTTCTATTTTTTTTTTCTTGATAACAGCAGCCCGGAAACGTCTTCTTTCTAACCTTTATAAACAGAAAGAGAGAGAGAGAGAGAGAGAGAGAGAGAGAGAGAGAGAGAGGTGATTGGTTGAACAAGGGGAGATAAGAGGACAGGGACAGAGGGGATCAGGATTTAAGGGGAGGTGCTGGATTAAGGTCGGGGCTCTCTCCCCCTTTCCTCTTCCCTCCCTTCCCCTCCCCGCTCGTACCCTCTGTCCTCTTTCTGCCTCTTTCCTCCCCTCACCAGCCCTCTCTCCTCTCCTCTTCCCCTCCCTCTCCTTCCCTTCTCTCCCCTCTCCTTATCCCACCTTATTCTTTCCCTCCCCTCCCCTCTCCCCTTTCCACTTCACCTCCCCCTCCTCTCCTCCCCTCTCTTCCCCCCCTCCTCCCCTCCCTTACCCTCTTCTCTCACCTTCTCTGTCCGACTCTCTTCCCTCTTTTTCCCACTCCATTCCCTCGCATACCTTCCCTCTCCCCTCCTCTTCCTTTCCCTCTCAAACCTTCTTTTCTCTCCTCCCTTCCGTCATTTCTGTTCTTCCCGTCACCTAGCATCTCTCCCTTCCTTCCCTTCCCTTTCTGTCCTCTCCCTTTCTTTCCTCTCCCTTCCACTATCTACTGCTTGTTTATTCCATGCCTTCTTCATTTCTCTTTTTTTTTCTTCTCCTCTCCTCCCCTCACGTCTTTCTCATTCTTTATCTGTCTGTTTCCATTTTCTCCTTATTTTTTTTTTCCTCCCCATCTTATTCTTTTTCCCTCTGCCAGATTCGTTTCCTCTCCACCTTCCTCATTCCTCTCTCCCCATTATTCTTTTTCCCTGTACCCGTATGGTATTCTCTCTGTGTACCATATTTCTTTTTCTCTCCTTTTCCCTTCTGTTTCTCCAGCACTTTTCCCCCTCATTCTTTCTCCGCACGTTGCTGTTTTCCTGATCGTATTTCCACTCTCAACTTATTTGATCTGTTTTTCTAGTATTTTCTTATTTTCCCTGTCACATTGTACTTTTTTTCCTTTACTGTTTATCCCTCCTCCCTTCTTTCAATCGTAGTCCCTATTTCTTGTTTTCATTCAACATTTTTTCTCTCCATTTTCCTTCTCAGTCCTCTTTTAAGCCTATTCTCTCGCTGTCTTTCTTTCTCCTCTCTTCGTCAGTCCTTCCCTCACAGTCTCTTCATGCTCTCTCTTCTCTCCTTCCATTTCCTTTTCCTTTCTGTTTTGCTTCTCTTTCCTCTATTATTCTCATCCTCTCCCGTCTACTCAGCTTTTATTCCCCTCTCTTTCTTTCCCTTCATTTTCTTCTTCCGATCTTTCTCCCTCCCTCTTACTTTCCTATTCTCCCAATCTCGCTCATTTTTCGTCAGTGTATATATCTTTCACACTTTGTTCCTGTTCTCATCCCTTGCTTTCCCCTCTTCTTTATTTTCTTCTGGCCTTTTGTTTCATCTTTTATTACCCTCCTCTCCCCTTCTCTCTCACCTTTCTTCCATCTATATGTCTTTCAGGATTCGTCTTTGTCCCCTTCTTCATTTTTTTTTTGTCTTTCTCTCTTTCTTTCACCCCCTTTTTTCTATTTCTTTTTCCCTTATTTTCATTCTCCACATTTTTCTCCAACACCCTTCTGTCTTTCTTCCATTTGTGCCCTCACCTCCTCTTCCTCGTCTGTTTTCTTTCCTCTTGTTCTTATCCTTTCCCTATCATGCTCGCACCCTTCTTCCATTCATTTATCTCTCTCTTTCCTTGTTCCGGCATTTCCTCTGTCACTTTTTTAAATCATTTTTTTTATCGTTTTTCCACTGCAGTTCCCATCCATATAAACATGTCCATCATTTATTTATTCAACTCATACCTCATTCATTTACCCATCCACCATAAAGATCCATTTATCCATACTTAGTCACATCCACATACCCACCTCAGTCTTTCCTCACATACCCAGCATAAACATTCATCCACCTCATCCACGTCCACATAACCACCTCATCCACGTCCACATACCCACTTCAGTCTTTCCTTACACATCCAACATAAACATCCATCCACCTCATCTACTTCTACCTTATCCATCCCATCCACTTTGCCTGTTTCATCCATTTATTATTCATTTTATCATTGTGTTTCATCCATTAATCCACTCCACTCATTTATCTTCCTTAATCCGGCCCCCTGCCCCGCCTCACCTCATTAGGGATTAGCGACACGACTGCATCTCCCCGGCGCACTGTTGCCTTAATTTACACACGGTTTTTTCCGTCAACTCAATTACGTCTTACTCCAGGGGGTAATCTTGGCCCCGGGGTCACAAGGAGTAAGAACGTAACCTAAACTTTTTTATTTTAACCTAACTTTACCTAACCTCACCTAAACCAAAAGTAACCTAGCGTAGTCTAACTTAACGTAATGTAACTTAATCTAATCCTACCTAACCCTACCATCTTACCTAACCAATCCAGACCAAACTAACCCAACAAAACCTAACCTAACCTAGTCTAACCTACTTCATTCACCATGGTCACCTCATCCTTGTCCTACTTTCCCTCCCTCTCGGCCCTGCTCGTCCTCGACCGGTATGTCCTGTTTACCGTCCTCGCCCAGACCTTCCTCACCCTCTCGTAATCCCCCCCCCCCCCCGGTAATCCCAGCCAGTCCGGAGTTCAACATAATTTCAATCCTATTTAAACTTGGGAGGAACTGATTGTGTGAGTCGAGTTTGAGATTGTTCCTGTCTCACCCCCTGGCGGGAGAAATTAGTCCCTTCAGTGCTAGAGGTCTTTATTGAGGTGGATTGAATAGTCTGGCGTGAGATTAAAGCGTCTGGCGTTGGATTAAATCGTTTGGCGGTGAGCTGGGTTAAATCATCTGGTGCTGAACTGGATTTAATCGTCTGGCCTTGAACTGAATTAAATCATCAGGAGGTAGCAAAGAGTAAAGAGGTCATCGTTGTGAGGAAAGAGAAGGAAAAAAAAAGCACTTTGCCTTTATTGTTTTCACTATTGCTTATCGGTTTTCGTACTCTGATTTGCCCTTGTCGGCTGTAGAAGTGGTCGTGTTTGTCTGTGCAGGGCGAGTGTGTGTTTGTTTATCGTTTTTCGACAAGCGGGTTTTCAGCAACCTTATCTCCGATCGCTTTTCAGTCTCTAGAATCTGCACTGTCCTTCATTCCACCCCACTGCACTTCACACTTCATCATGCCACACCCTTCACCCTTCCTTACCCATCGCCCTGTCCTTAATTCTTCCCCTCAGACTGCACCTTGTCCCTACCCTTTCTCTTCGCTCGTCATTTATCGTGCTTGTTGTTTCCCTCTGCCTTCATTTCACCTTGCTCCTCGCTCCCAGCCCTACCCCTCACCTTTCACTCAGCTCCACACCCTTCCCTGTATCCTTCTTCATTCACTGTGTCCCGTCATTCACCGCCTCTCATCTCATTTCCATACAATTCACTTTTCACCCTGTCAATCACCCTTTGCTCTGCCCCTTATCACTTCTCATGCTCCTTACCTTTCTTCGTGCCTTCCATTCTCACTCCTCCTCCCCATCACCCCACCTCACTTCCTCTTCAACCTCTACTTCCCAGTCCAGCTCTACTCCCCGTTCCATCCCTCGCCCTCTTCCACTCTTATCCCCCTTCCACCCCCACCCTTTTTTCACCTGTACCCCGCATTCCACCCCATTCTCTCACTACACCCATCACCTCATCTCATTCCCTGCCCTCTAGTCCCATCCGTACCCTTCTTCCTACCTCTCACCCTTCTCATTTCGTCAGTAAATAAACGAGTTATTTTCAGATTTCCATTGTCTCTTCTTTTGCAGTCTTGCTTTGAATAGGAATGAAAGCAGTGTAGGAAGGGGAAAAAATTCACTATGCCCCGTCATTAGGGAATACTCCATGTTTTTTTATTTGTGTGTGTGTGTGTGTGTGTGTGTGTGTGTGTGTGTGTGTGTGTGTGTGTGTGTGTGTGGACGTGTACCAAGTGCTTCTCAGTCTGCAATAATTTATTCATAGCAAAGCTGTTTCCATTATTCAGGGACCTTGAATTTCTCTCTCTCTCTCTCTCTCTCTCTCTCTCTCTCTCTCTCTCTCTCTCTCTCTCTCTCTCTCTCTCTCTCTCTCTCTCTCTCTCTCTCTCTCCCTCTCCCACTGCCTCCTTTTAGCTTCCTACACCCAAATCCTCAGCTTTCTTGAATTACATTTCACCAACCCCACTATCCTTGGTTCAAATCGCGGCCTTTTGTATTTGGCTGGTATCCTTTTTTGTAACCTGTATTTCCTAAGAACCTCTCTGTAACTCGTTTCTTCCACACACTCAATCCTCCACATCCTTACTTTCCACAACTTCCCCCTCTCCCCCCATTATTGGCAACTCTTATTTCCTTTCACTTACCCTCCTTCTCACTGCATCCTCTCTGTCACCTTCCTTCCTAACATCACCCTCCGTCCACGTCACCCTTCCCTCGCTTCACCGTCCCTTCACTTCACCCTGCTACATCCACTACCTACTCTATCAGCCACACACTCCCTCACTGTCTCGAAAGCATCTCCATACCATTACTTCTCTCCTCAGGCCCTGTTCCTCACTGTCCCCTAAGCTCCTTCCTTTCGTCACCTTCTTCCATCTATGCCCCTTCCTTCTTTCAGTCTCTTCCCCCCTCCCCCATTCACCCTCTCAGTGTTCTCCAAGCCTCTCTCCCTTCCTACTCAGCCCATCTCCTCTCTTCCTCCCAGCTGAAAATCTTTTCCACCTAAACCCCTCCATTCCCTCAATCCCCTCATCCCATCAGAGCATCTCCCTCCCACTTAAACCTCTCCCCTCCCCCAGTTCCTTCTTCCCACTAACACTCAAACCCTTCCCCCTCCCCCAGTCACATCCACCCAACTCAGACTGTCCCCTCCTTCCCTCCCAGCTCCTTCACTCGGTCCCTCCTTTCCACCTAACCCCTTTCCTCCTTCCCTCTCTAAGTCCCCTTCTCCCTCACCCCCCCTTACACCTCCACACCCCCTCCCCCTCCCCGTGTTACCTGTTGCCGCGTGTTACAATTTACCGCTGCTATAAACTCACATCTCACCTGTTACGCCCTCAGGTTAATTAATCACCCTATGCCCATTGTGTGTGTGTGTGTGTGTGTGTGTGTGTGTGTGTGTGTGTGTGTGTGTGTGTCTTGCTTTTCACTTCACTTTCTTACGTACATTAACGCATTATCTTCTGAGTTTGCCTTAGTTACTCGCTGTCCACTGGGTATCTCTCTCATTTCTTCAGTATTCCTCGGCTTTCGTTTTCTGCCCCATCAACCTGTGCCAACATTTCCATTTTTTATATCTATATTTTCTTTTTATTCTCGTACATCATCGCTAGTTTCCGTCTTTTCCGTCTAATTATTTGCTGTCTTCTACGTTGTGTACAGTCGGCATCAAAAGTTCTATCTGTCACCTTTCCTGCTTTTCGTTCCATGGACCTTGAAGATTAGTCCAATGTATCCACCACAAGACAGACGATAGGACTTTTGATGCCTATTGTATCTGATTCTGACCCTTCAATATTCCTCTATTTTCGTCATCTCCTTCCATCCCTTCCTTTTCATTATTTTTCTGCTACGGATTTTGTCAACACTTGCATCCAATTATATATTTTTTATCATTTTTTTTTTTTACTTTTTTTTTTACTTCCTCTGACTCGGGTATCTCTTATATTCATTATTAGTCTGCCTTTCGTCCTTCCGCCTTCCACGTCATTCATTATTTTTTGCCTTTTCATTTATTTCCCACTTTATCATTCTCTTGACGTTAATTTACACATCGTCCCCTGTCTTTCTCATTCATTTATTTTATTCTTCAAAGGGTACTTCAATCTTTTCTTTAATATTCCTCAATTTTTCGTTCTCTCTGCCTCCCGTTCCAGCCAGCATTAGTTATATGTATTCTTTTAAAGTCGTATATCAGTTATACATAATTTTGTTTGGGATATTTTATTGTGTATTGCTTTCTGTGTCTTACAGCTTGTTAGTTTCTTCGTTATTTCCTGTTCTTCGTCGTCTCCCCCTTCCACGTCATCAGTTCTATGACCTCATTTATTTCCCGTGTCTCTTTTTATGTCCATTTCTACATTGCTGCTTATATATTGCTAGTAGTAGTAGAAGTAATAGTAGTAGTAGTAGTCGTAGTAGTAGTAGTAGTAGTAGTAGTAATAGTAGTAGTAGTGATGGTGTTGGTGTTCTTATTGATCTTCGGTTATTTATTTTATTTATTTTATTTCACTCTCCATCAGGCATGTCTATCGCTTCTTCATTATTCCCTAGTCTTCTCCTCCGCCTCCCACTCCAGCTTCTGTCTCATTGCCCATTCCGCCGTCTCGCCCACTTTCAGAGATGCCATGAATTTTTCCCTTTGCTTCGAGTTTGTGTCTTTCCTACCTCATGTGCCGCCTGTCTTAAGATTTATTTATTTTCATCTTGCGTTCGTTCCTCCTTCATTTTTGGTATTCTCTCTTTCTTCTTTCCTTTTCTTTTATTTCCATTTCTTTTCTTATTCTCTTCGTCCTTCATTTCTTGCTATTTTTTGTCATAGTTTTTTTGTTTTCTGGTTCATATGGCGTCTGTCTTGATATATTTCCTTCCGCTTTCCTTTCGTTCTTCTTTCATCTTTTGCCGTTCTCTCATCTTTCACATTCTTGAATTTCCCTTTTTTCGTTTCATTCTTTTTCCCTTCTGTTTCTCCTTTAAGTTTTCCTGCCTGCTTCCTCATTCCTTCCGTTTCTCTTCTTATTTTTACTTTTTTGGTTTTGTCCTTGCTTCTCTCTCTCTCTCTCTCTCTCTCTCTCTCTCTCTCTCTCTCTCTCTCAGTATTCTTGACTTACCCTGTTTCACCGTAGCTTCTTTTCTGTTCATTAATCATCGCAGCCTAATTCATTTCTTCTTTTTTCTCTTTCTTTTGCCTTTACTACCAGTGTCTGATTATATTTTTCCCTCCTTTCTTGCCTCGCGTCTTCTTCGTTCGTTTCATTTCTTCTTTTCCCTTTTTTTTTCTCATCTTGTCTCTTCTTTATTTCATTTCTTGTTTCATATTTCTTCCCCTATTTGGTCTTGATCTTTTTCTTCCATTTTCTTACATTTCTTTAATTTCTCTTTGTTTTATTTTTCTCCAGTTTTCCTTTTTTCCTGTATTTTTTCTCATCTTCCGTCCTTTCTTGTCTTTCTTTATCTTTTTCATTTTCTTTCATTCCTTTCCTATCTCTTCTATATATTTTTCTTCCATTTTTCCTTCCTTCATCTTCATATTGTTTCTCTTCTCCCTTCCTCTCTCTTCTCAGCTTGTTTTTTTTTTTTTCCTTAATCCTCCCTTTATTTTCTTTATAGATATTTTTCACCGAAGGAAGCAGGGTCACTCTAATGGAATTCTAAGTCGTGTTTGCGTGAAAATCGATAAGCCATAGTTATGAAGTAGGATAGAGTCTCCTTGGTTACTAGTCAAATCAGCGTCCCTACTGTGCCTACATATGACTGAAAGGGATGAGAATGTTAGGTTAGAGTCAACGACCTGTAGTGTCTTTCTGGATTTTATTTTTCTTCCTCTTCCTTTTTTCATTTCCCTTATTTTTTAATAATTTCTTTTGCTTTGGTGTCTTTCCTTATATTCTAGTTTGTCTGGTTAGCTTCTAGAAATTATGTTATTTTTCGTCATCGTCTTGGTTTTTCTTTACTTTCCTTATTTCTGTACATTTTTTCTCCGTATTTTCTCTCCTTGATTTTTTTTTTCGTTTATGATTCCCCCCCCACCTTCTCTCCTCCTCTTCCTCCTCCTTCTCCCCCTCCTCCTCCTCCTCCTCCTCCTCCTCCTCACGTAGTCTACGTAACAAGTTTGAGGATTTAGAATCTCTAATTTACCTAGAAAATTATGACATCATTGGCATCACAGAGTCCTGGATTAACACATCTGACCGTGACTTTCTAGCGGAATACTCACTAACAGGGTACAATATTTTCAGCTGTGAGCGACCACATCGAGCTGGTGGCGGTGTTTTACTATACGTGAAAACTAGTCTCCATCCCCTTGTGCTATCCAAACCCAGTATTACCAACATAGATGCCAGTTATGTTCAGCTAAGTATTAATTCACACAAAATAAATATATGTCTCATCTATCGTCCTCCAGCACAGTCAACTGAGACAGATGAAAAACTTTATGATCAAATTGCGGAAATTTGTTGTCAAGAGGATAGCGTAATTTTTGGAGACTTTAATCTACCGGTAACAAAGTGGGGTGAACCACTGACGGCACACTCAGGACAAGAGCTTTATACGAATCTTCAAGAAAGCGTCCTTTCCCAACACGTAGAATACCCAATGAGAGGAAACAATATCCTAGACATCATCTTGACTACAAATGATAACCTAGTCAACAACGTTGAAATAGGACCTGCGTTTAGTTCCAGTCATCATCGAACTATACAGTTTAATATTACTACTGAAAAAGTAAAAGAAACGGAGAGCAAAGAAAAGGTCCCAGATTATCGTAGAGCTAATTTCAACAGGCCCAGAGCGCTACTTGCAACTGCAGATTGGAATCAAATGTCTGAAACCGATGACATAAACCAAGCATGGGAAATATTCACCGAAAAATTTAATGAAGTGGTAAAGTCATGTGTGCCACTACGTAACAGACGTCCAGCTGGAAATAGTAAACCAAAGTGGTGGTCCAGTGAAATAAAAAGTAACTTAATAGCCAAAAAACAGGCATACCATAAATATAAAGCTACACAAAATAATGATGATAAATTACAGTACGATAATCTACGCCGCATATCGAAAAGACATTAAACAAAGCAAAAGAGCACTGGAGATCCACATTGCTAATACGTGCAAATCAAATCCTAAAGAATTTTACAGTTACATTAGAAAGAAAAAGGTTATGACTACATCAATAGGTCCTCTAGAAACAAACAATGGCAAACACACTGAAAATGAGGTCGAAATGGCAAACATTCTTAACGATTACTTTGCGTCTGTTTTTACAGTAGAAAACACCACCAGAAACCTACTGTTACCCACAAACCAAGCAAATAGCACAGTCCTTAGTAACTATGCTATCCATAATAACGATATCCTTTCAGCCATAAATAGTACGGACATAAACAAAACCCCTGGCCCCGATAAAATATCACCGAGAAGTCTCAAAGAAGCAAAACATGAGTTACTGCTGCCACTCTCTGTCTTATTCAATAAATCATTAAGTACTGGGAAAGTTCCACGCGAATGGAAACTAGCAAATGTAACACCAATTTTCAAAAAGGAAATGAGTCGCACCCAGGAAATTACAGACCAATCAGCTTAACATCAGTAGTGTGCAAGTTAATGGAAAAAATCATAAGAGATAAAATAGTTAATTATCTAGAAGAAAATAATATAATTAAAGACTCGCAACATGGATTCAGACATCGTCGTTCATGCTTAACTAACTTACTGGACTTCTTCCATGATGTTTACAAATCATACGATGACTCAAGAGCAGTAGATATAATTTACCTCGACTTTCAGAAAGCATTTGACACTGTCCCTCACAAGCGTCTCATGAGAAAAATAGAAGCACATGGAATAAAAGGAAAGACGCAAAAATGGTTACAAGACTGGCTGTCAGACCGAAAACAGCGAGTTGTGATAAACGGAAAGGAATCCAAATGGCGTAATGTGATCAGCGGCGTTCCCCAAGGCTCAGTACTTGGACCAATACTTTTTATTATCTATATAAATGACATTGATGAGGGTCTAAATTGTAAAGTATCCAAATTTGCAGATGATACTAAAATAACCAGTAAAGTCACTTCAAAATTACAGTGGCAGCAGTTACAAAATGACCTTAATACTTTAGCAAGCTGGGCAGAAAAATGGCAAATGAAATTCAACACAGAAAAATGTAAAGTACTTCATATTGGAAGTAACAATGTCCATGCAAATTACAAAATGAACAATATTCAGTTATCAAGTACAGACATTGAAAAGGATCTTGGTGTGATAATATCAAATGACCTAAAACCAAGCAAGCAGTGTACCGATGCGGTTAAAATTGTAAACAAGCTAGTGGGTTTTATTGGAAGAGCTTTCGAATTTAAATCAGAAAAAGTCATACTTGCCTTGTACAACTCGCTAGTGCGCCTCCATCTTGAGTATTGTGTGCAATTCTGGTCTCCGTACTACAGAAAGGACATTGAAAAATTAGAGAAAATTCAGCGAAGAATCACAAAAATGATACCACGACTTAGAAACAAACCATATGAGGAACGCCTTGAAGAACTTAAATTATTTAGCCTAACGAAGCGCAGGTTAAGAGGGGACCTTATTGAAGTTTTCAAAATCATGAAGGGATATGACAACTTAGACATGAATAAATATTTTGATATAGACCGGTCGAGTCAAACCAGAAGTAATGGCTGCAAAATCATGGGAAAGCGATTCCAATCCCATGAAGCAAAATACTTCTTCTTTAACAGAGTTGTAAATATCTGGAACAGATTACCCTCAGATACCGTGAACAGTATCTCAATTGAGTCATTCAAAAACAAATTAGACAAGTATTTGCACGAAAATCCTCAGCTGACTCTTTTTCTGTCCGAATAACTTGCTTTTATAGCTACGGTACATGTAAGTTCATGCCCCTTTAGTCTACAAGACACCCCGTAAACAATGTACCTGTACATAATGTTGTGTCACGATATTATACATTTTCAATTTATTCGGTGCAAACAAAGCAATATAAGCACGGATTAGGATCTGCACAGATAACCCTGAGTTAACGGTCACTACTCTTACTTTCGACCTGTGATGGGCTGTGGATCACTGAGGGTCCATGTTAGTCAAGTGACCACCATCGTGATTTTTTTTAATGTACCAGGGGTCACTGCTTCAGGATGAAACTTGTGTACTTGTCCCATATGGGAGAGTTCCCTGTCTCAGTGGAGTGAACGGAGCTAGGGCCTGATTAACTGCTGCCTACCTTAAAAGCGCCAGGCAAGGCTACCGCACCACCCCTAAACATCCACACTGTGCAGTCCCCTCGTGTCTACAGGACACCCCGTAAACTTAACATAGCGTCACGTCACGTCATTATACGTTTTTCGATTTACCCAAAGCAAATGAGGTAATATACAGTAAGCACAGATTAGGATCTGCACAGATAACCCTGAGTTAACGGTCACTACTTTTACTTTCGACCTGTGATGGGATGTGGATCACTGAGGGTCCCTGTTAGTCAAGTGACCACCATCGGGATTTTTTTAATGTACCTGGGGTCTCTGCTTCAGGATGAAACTTGTGTACTGTCCCATATGGGAGAGTTCCTTGTCTCAGTGGAGTGAACGGAGCTATTGCCTGATTGACTGCTGCCTACCTAAAAAGCGCCAGGGAAGGTTGCCGCACCACCCCTAAACATCCACCCTGTGCATTGCACATCCACACTGTGCACTGTGTAGTCTCCTTTTATCTAAGACACCCGTCCTATATACTTTTCAATCTCCCCAGTGCAAAGAAAGCAATATAAGCACAGATTAAGATCTGCACAGATAACCCTGAGTTAACGGTCACTACTCTTACTTTCGACCTGTGATGGGCTGTGGATCACTGAGGGTCCCTGTTAGTCAAGTGACCACCATCGGGATTTTATTAATGTACCAGGGGTCACTGCTTCAGGATGAAACTTGTGTACTTGTCCCACATGGGAGAGTTCCTTGTCTTAGTGGAGCAAACGGAGCTAGGGCCTGATTGACTGCTGCCTACCTTAAAAGAGCCAGGCAAGGCTGCCGCAACACCCCTAAACATCCACACTGTGCAGTGTGTAGCTTCCACGTTATGTCCACAGACATCCCATTAACTCAATGTAACCGGTTTATAATGTCATGCCGTAACTATTATTTTATTTGTTTACTTTCTCTTTCAGGTTACTCTATCGGGTAGCTTATAGATAAAGTATTATAGAATGTGACTTTTCCTTTCCAGTGTTTCCTATAAAATTTCCATGTCAGTTTTTCCATGCTGCATGGTGGTTTTTCTCACTTTTTCCTGGAGGGTTTGGTGGTGGGGGGAGCCTTCTTGCTTTACTATCCTTATCCTTCAACATGTAGAGTTAGATCTTGTAGTCATAGTTTTCTCTAACAAGCAGCCTCGAAAGGACCATAAAGTCTGTTGCTGTTTGCTTTCCTGTGTAATCCTGTGTAATTCTCTTCTTCCTCTACTCGTATTCTTTCCCTTCTCTTTTCTTCGTGTTCCCTCGCTTTTTTCGTCGTTCAACCCTTCTTTGTTTTTTCTTTGCCTTTCTTGCGTCCTCTTTTGGTGTCGTTCGTTTATTTTTATTCCTTGTATTTCATTAATATCCTTCCGTGTCTTCTCCTTTCTTTAAACCATGGGTCCCAAGTTTTGCTTTTACTTTTAACTCTCTCTCTCTCTCTCTCTCTCTCTCTCTCTCTCTCTCTCTCTCTCTCTCTCTCTCTCTCTCTCTCTCTCTCTCTCTTCATAAAAATCGATAGGGAGATAGACATAGATATAAGCATCATATTGATGGTGGTGACAATGATCACTAGCATGAAGAGAATATGAGATGATTATAGTTTTGGTGATACTGGTGATTATGAAAATGATGATGGTGATAATGATGATAAAAATAACGATGATAATGATAGGTATAATTCGACATGAGTCAATCTTGCCACAATACCTGGCCACAACGACTCATTCCACTCTGATGTATTGGCACTCATGAAAACTGGAAGGGGAGGGGGTAAGGGAGGACACATTTAATTGAATCTCTAGGTACGTTTTATTTTATTTTTTCCGGGGAAGGGGGGAGGCTTTTCCGGGTTAAATAATGAAAACGTTGTGGCGAGACGGCTTCGTAAAATAAAATATCTATATTGAGTTTCGTGTTTTCGTGAGAGCGATCCGTAAAAATATTTATATTGGGTTTTGTGTGTCCTTGCAACTGTTGTCATTTTTCTGGTTTTAAATACTGTGATGAAGCATGTTTGTTATTATTATTAGTAGTAGTAGTAGTAGTTGTAGTGGTAGTAGTAGTAGTAAGAGTGTGTAGTATAGCTGTAGCAGTATTTTAGAGAAAGGAAGTGTTTTAATATATAGCCTCTCGTCATTTTCAAAAATTTTAAAGGTGCGTTGAAGAACAATTTGGTAATCAGGTATACGTTTCGTGGAGGAAGTATTAAATGTGCAGTACTGTCAACTCTTAAGCTTGGCCGTCGAAGAATGTTTATTATTTATTTCGTTATTTAGTTATTAAGATTCCTGAATAGTGGAGAAAAACATCCGTCTCATCCAGGTTATATTGTGAATGACCCTTTTGTTTTATTTATTTTTTATGCATATTTATTTGGACTGGAGTAAGAAAAAGTCAATACCGCGTTATGTTTTGTTTTTTTTAATTAGGAATAGTAAATTTAATATATACACAGAGTCCTGAGGCATGAAGGATGGCAATCGGTACTAAGAAGTCAGGTGTGGTCAGGTGGTCATAATACTGATTAGTATCATCCCGCCAGCTCTCCATCCCGCCAGCTCTCCCTTGCCAGCCCTCACTCCCCCACATATTTCACGTGTCCCATAGTCGGCCCTTTCCCCCTACCTCATAAACCATACTTCTCTTTCCCTCTCTCTCTTTTTTATAACGAGGCTTCTACCTGGAAGGGGTTTACCATTCTTCTCTTGTCAGTTACTATATTGTCTCTTTTTTTGTAATACTGTATATATATTCCACATTTCATATCCTCCTCATCCTTTTCATCCTCCTTCTCTTCTTATGGCTTTTTCTCTTCATCTTTCACCAACTCCTCTTCTCCCTCCGTTTTCTTCTCCACCCCTTCCCTTTCCATATTGTGGTCTGTTTCTTCCCCTTTCCAACTTCCATCCTCACAGCCTTTGATCTCTTTTCTTTCTGCTCATTCTCTCTCTCTCTCTCTCTCTCTCTCTCTCTCTCTCTCTCTCTCTCTCTCTCTCTCTCTCTCTCTCTCTCTCTCTCTCTCTCTCTCTCTCTCTCTCTCTCTCTGTTTATATATATATATATATATATATATATATATATATATATATATATCTTCGCAATCATCATTCTGTTCCTCCTCCTTCATCTCATGTCTTCTCCTCGGCTCTGATTACACTTACTCTTCAAGCATCGTACTAAGTTGGTGCAAAATTTTACCTATCCATCTTCCTCTACTTCCTCCCCCTCCTATTCTTTCCTCGTCCCCTTCCTCTTCTGTAACCCTCCTCCCTCGTCCTTCTGTACCTGCCTGAGCCCTTTCATCATTCTTTTCCTCGTCCCATTCCCTGTCCTACGAGCCTTGTCCTCCCTCCACTCTCCTCCCAACCTCGTCCTCCTCCATCGACTCCCTACCTCGTTTCCCTCTCTCTATATCCTGCCTTGTTTCCCTCATTCTTCTCCCTCTCTTAGCCTCCTCTCTCTCCTTCCTACTTCCCACCTCCCTCTCTCCCCTTAACTCCTCATTCTCCTCCCATCCTCGTCGTCTTAGCCTACAAATCCTCCCATCGTACTCAGGCCTCACCTCCAACTTTTGCTGACGTCTGTGTAGCAGGAGGAGACGCCGATGTTTAGAGATATTACTCCCTCTTCATCACACACTCCTGAAGAACGTGTAGAGTGGATTATGTTTACCCTGCGTACTGTGAGTTAAATGAGAGTTGATTTTCTTTACCTTAGGGGAAAAAAAAAATAGCTACGAGGGGAATGTTGCGAGAAGTTACTACGTTTGCTCTGTTTTTTGTAGGAAGGACAAATTATTATCCCTTGATCTTCCTTTAGAATATATTAGTCGTAGTTACACGAGGAAAAATATTATGAATTGCCTTGTTTACCCTGCTGGAAGGTCATGGAATTGCCTCGTTCTTCCGGCTGAGAGAGAGAGCGAGAGAGAGAGAGAGAGAGAGAGAAAGAATTATCGTAAGTTACGTTATTTACATTACCCTGTTCTGGTGGCAAGGTTATATAAGTATCTCTCGTTCCTGCAAAAATTCTTAGTTACGAGGTGAAGATTACCGTAAGTTATTCTGCGACTGCCCCGGCAAGAAAGGCGGTGGCGATACTTAGGTGATGGTGGTTGTGGGAAGGGCATGGGGTTGGCCGTGACAGGACCAATATCTATGTAAATACCCTCGCCCTCACCCACACAAACACGTACGGCTTTTGTCTCTCATCATCACCAGCTTTGCCTCAGGGTTTTGTCTTTTGCCGTAGGTGTTCTTTTCAGCCTTCCTCTCCCCTCCACCTCCTCTCCTTCTCCAGGATCGTAAAGTGGGGAGGAGAGGGAGGGGGAGTATTAGGAGGGAGGGGGATGGAGGGGGAAGTGCTAGGATGGGAGGAGGGGAGTTTTGTCCTTCTGATTTTCTCTTTCACCAAGGCTTCTCTTTCCTGTGTTCTTATCTCTCTCTCTCTCTCTCTCTCTCTCTCTCTCTCTCTCTCTCTCTCTCCATCGAAGTACGGGAAAAATATGGAGATGGTTTGTATTTTTTTTTCTTTCTTCCTTTCTTCACCCTTTTCTTCCTTGAGCAATGCAAACACCTTTGTCCTCACCCCCGCACAACACCCCAAGTTTTTATTTTATTTTTTTTTTTTTTACCGAGTTTTGTCTTTTGCCTTGATATTCTTGACTCTTCCCCCCCATCATGGTGAGAAGAGAGAGAGAGAGAGAGAGAGAGAGAGAGAGAGAGAGAGTTTTTCTCGCTGCAGTTGCTCTTTTCTTTTTCTTTTTTCTGGTATTTCTTCTTTCACTCTGGATATTTTTTTGTGGACCAACTCTGAATGGGAAGGAGTGTGTGTGTGTGTGTGTGTGTGTGTGTGTGTGTGTGTGTGTGTGTGTTTTGTCGCACCAGCACTGCTATTTTCTTTTTTCATGTTTGATTTTTCTCCAGGGTATTGTCTTTTGCCAGCGTTTGTTTTTCAGACCCAACGCGAGAGAGAAAAAACTTGGAGGCGATTTTGTGTGTGTGTGTGTGTGTGTGTGTGTGTGTGTGTGTGTGTGTGTGTGTGTGTGTGTGTGTGTGTGTTTTGTCTCCTTTTTGTCCTTTGATCTGTCTAAATATGCTACTTTGACCCACACACAAAACACGAAGCTTTTGTCTCTCATCATGAAGATTTCCTCGCCCTTTTGTCGTATGCTCCAGATGTTCTTGGCTCCCCCACCCCCCACCCAGAAATTGCGAGGAAGGGGAAGAGGGTGTGAGGGGGGAAAGGTGGTAGTGGTGGGGGGAGGGGGAGGAAGAATTGCGGGATGTTTTTTTGTTTTTCTTTTTCAGTTGACTTCCTCCGGGGTTTCTGTTTTTTTTGTTCTTGTTAATATTTTTTCCAGGTTTTTTTTCCCCCCGTGTGGGATCTAGAGCCGTAGAGGATAAAATTATTGGTATGGAGGGAGTTTTTTTTTTTTTTTTGTCATGGTTTTCTGATTTTCTTATTATATTTTTCGTCAGGGTTGAATCCCATTGCAGTAGGAAGGGAAAAATGCATTGAGGTGGTTTTCTTTTTTGTCTTTTACTTTTCTGTGTTTTTGAGGGCATAGTTTTGTCTTCTCTCCCTCCTCGTTTTTCTTGAAAGTTTTTTTAGTTTCTCTTTTTTTCTTTTCTTTTTTGTCACATATCTGTCTATTTCTCACGGCGGATCTTCAGACTCAGAGCGGAAAAAGGGAAAAGTGTGGAGTTTTTTTTTATTTTTTATTTTTTATGTTTCGGAACGGCCAGACGACAAGAATTTGGTATTGATTCTTTGTATATGGTGGGAGGGGCTGACGGGAAAAGCTATCAGATCAGGTCTTTTCTTTTTCATTTTGTCTTTTTTTTTTAACTCTAGGAAGAAAACTTGATCTCTCCATCCCATTCTACATCGTTCTGTGCAAATTAAAGTTGGAATGATGCTGTATTGAAATGATGATGTATTGGTGTTGTGTTGATGATGATGTTTTTGTTACATAATGATGGTTTCTATGCAAGTGAGGGAAACACAGGAAATTTACATGTTGTCGACCCACCAGCCCGAGTGGACGAGCAAAATGCAAATGGCTCTCGTTCCCATACTTTTTTTTTTCCTTTATCCTTTTTCTTTCTTTTTTATTTTTGTCTGTGGCACCTGCTGCACATACACTTCAGTAGTCTCGTCACCTGGCTCTAGCATCAGGGGTCGTTTTTATATATTTTCTTAACCTGGAGTTGTTTTTAAGATTATTTGTGTTTACCTGTCTCTTCATTCGTAGAGCTTCCAGACATTTCACATTTAAACTAGAGTGAAAATTTAAGTGAAGAAATACGATGAATGATACGATCTATGACTATACAGCTTTGGAGACGTTTATCTTAAAAATAGGTACCGGTAGCTCTAATTAAGGTGTAAATATTGGAGTGGCAGTACAAAAATAAACAGATAAACCTAAAAATAGAATAAAAGTAATGATTGCCTGTTATGGAGACTTGTTTAACTTGAAAATTGGTTAGGACCTTTTATAAGTTCGACCCCTGAGAGGCCCTGAAAGTGATCCTGTTGTCCAGGCTCAATAATCAATGGGCTAGTGTGGAGAAATTTGGAAGATGCTTTTGTCGTGCATTGAAGTGACGCGATGGTGGTGGGTGGTGGTGGCGGAGATGGTGGTGGTGGTAATGACTGTAGATGGTGGTGGTGGTGACTGTAGATAGTGGTGGTGGTAGTGATTGTAGATGATGATGGTGGTGGTGATTGTAGATGGTGTTGTTGTTGGTGGTGGTGATTGTGATGGTGGTGATGATGATGATGGTAAAAATGTGCATGATAATGATGAAAATGATGATGACGATTGCAGACAAAAAAACATAAGAGCCATCGTACTGAACAATTAATCGTCTGAAAATTAAAGGAAAAGGAAAATGGAGAATAAGTCACTGATTACTGAGGAGAGAGAGTGACTAGACTTAATTACAGATAAGTGAATGAAAGCTGGAGAAGAGAGCTGACTGCAGGTTAATTACTGAACGAATGATGATGATGACTGGCAGAACTTAATGACCCAGGTATTAGAGGCTGAAGTTAGGTGATTGAAGGAAATGATTGATACCTAGAAAATTATTGACGATGATGATGATGATGATGATGATGATGATGACCATGATTACCTATTGATTATGATGATTGATACGTAGACCATGATCACCTTATAATTGATGATGATGAGTGATAGAGTATGGGTTCTGGGAGTTGAACTTAGCTGACTAAAGAGTGTTTGAGTGAAGAAATGGAGAATATGACAGAAAAGAATGGTACAATGATCATAGCTGCCGGTACAAGTGATGATGAGGATGAGGATGAGGATGATAGTGATGAAAGAGTTAGAAATTGAAGGAAATAGGAAAATTAAGGACTGGAATGGAAAATTGGCGGTTGCAAAGACGGGGAGCAGTAACGAAGTAGGTATTTGAAGATAAACGCAAGAGAAAATGGCGAAGAACGAGAGAGAAATTGGCTTTGTTAGAGAGAGAGAGAGAGAGAGAGAGACTGGCTATGTACGAGAGAGAAACTGGCGATATGAAAGAATTCGGTGATATTTGAGAAGCGGATAGACATTATACGAGAGAAACTGACGATATGTGAGAGACACTGGCGATATACGAGAGGAAAATTGGCGATATTGAAGAGAGAAACTGGCAATATACGAGAGAGAAATTGGCGATATACGAGAGAAATTGGGATATATGAGAAATAGGCGATATACGAAAGAGAAATTGGAGAAAACCGATATAGTGTTGTGTGAAGGAGGGTTAACCATGGATGGCGTGGAGCTCCCCTGGGACCACAGCCCCAGCACCAACTTTTCCTGAGAGAGAGAGAGAGAGATAAAGAGACTGGAAAAATATTTCGGCTGCAGATTTGGAGTGTCTTTCTCTTTTTTTTTTCCGTCTTGATACGTTTGCTTTCCTTTTTTTTGTCTTTTTTTGGTGTATTTTATTTCATTTGGGAGTCTGGATTTTCTTTTATTTATTTATTTTTTACTTGACCTGTTTCCTCCTTTTCTGGATTGTATTTCTTCAGATTTTTATGTTTTTTCTCAGTCTGGTTTTGTGTGTGTGTGTGTGTGTGTGTGTGTGTGTGTGTGTGTGTGTGTGTGTGTTTACGTGCCCTGTTTGCTTGTTTCTGTTTTTTTCAAGTTTTTCTTTGGATTTTATTTCAAAGAAACTATATTCTGTGTTTTTACCTAACCTCTTAGCTTTTTTTATTCGCCCCTTTTCATGTTTTTCTCAAGACTGTTTTGGAGATTTCGAGGTGTTTTTTCTGATATTCTGTGTTTTTATTCACACACACACACACACACACACACACACACACACACACACACACACACACACACACACACACACACACAGGGAAGAGGATCCAATCATGTCAATTGGCAAAAATGGCCTCCCTTTCTCTTGATGGCAATTGTCCACAGTCTCTCTCTCTCTCTCTCTCTCTCTCTCTCTCTCTCTCTCTCTCTCTCTCTCTCTCTCTCTCTCTCTCCGATCGTTAATACAAGACCGTAAAGCCTGAGAAAAAAGAAATACAAATTTTTTCTCTTCTATGTAAAAGGATTAAATTTTTTCCATGGCTTCCCTTTGAAAATGAGATAAGAATAAAAAAAAAATAGCTCTTTTCTCTCTCCTCCTGCAGCGTGAGAAATGAGCCTCGCTTTTACATCTTTCATTTTTCATCCTCATTTTTTCGCCTTATAATTTTTTTTTCATTTTTTTTCACCGTGCCTTTCGTCTTGTATGATTATTTTTCCTCTTCCGCCTAATGCCTTTCTTTCTCACATTTTTTCTTCTCACTAATTCCCCTCTTTTTCTCTCCCTTCTGTTTAGCTGGTTTCAAATTTTTCTTGTTCTTTTTTTCTTTTCCCTTTTCAGCGTTCAATTTTTTTTGGGGGGGAGGGAATGGTGGCTTTTTTCCCCTTGGTTTCCCCCCCTTGTCTTTTTTCCCTCGGTTTTGTCTCATTTCACACCATTTCCCTTCCTTCAGTTTTACTATTTTTCTTTTTGTCTTTTTCGTTTTCTGTATCAGGCAATATTATAATCTATAAACTTCTTCTTGCTTCGCTATCTCGTTATTTATATTTTTTTCTTCCATGGACAGAATTTCGCCTACCACAGGATTCTTGACTAACTTTTGCCCCTATCTGTACTTACTGCGTCAAACGAAGTCGATACTGGAGAAGAGAATATCCGAGTTAAATATGCTTTGTAAATTATTTTAAAAAGTGCTGTGAAGTCCCCTATGTTATCTTATATGTGATCCTAACAAAGACAAACGCTTCTCTTGTTCTCCCTTCTTCTCTTTTCTCCCCATTCCCCCTTCCCTCCCTATTCTCCTTTCACATCATTACTTCCCTCCCACAAACTGGTTCCCTCTCCATTCCCCTTCCATCTTTGGTCTCCCCTCTCCCCATTCCCCTTCCCTTCCCAGCCTCCCCTCTCCCCACATCTCCCCTCACCTTCCTGTCAATTATTCACCCCCAGGCTTTACTTGCCTCCCTTCACAAATGATCTATGTAGTACAAGTGTCTGTCTTGCCTTTGGGGAGTGTGCCTTTGTGATGATTTATAGACATTTCTCTCTCTCTCTCTCTCTCTCTCTCTCTCTCTCTCTCTCTCTCTCTCCCCTTAACATTCCTTCTTCATTCTCCCCTTTCTGACTCCCCTTTTCATCTCATCCTTTCCTACATCCATCTCATCCTCTCACAAATACTTTTATTTCCTTCATTCCTCCCCTGCTCCCCTCCTTCTGTCTTCTCGTACTCCCCCTCTTATCTCCTCTCGTACTCCCCTCCTTCACTCATCCCCAACTCCCTTCTTTCTCTTTCCCCCATTCCCCCCTTTCTCTTCTTCATTCTGTCCTTCCCCGCTCTCCTTTTTTTCTTCTTCCCTCCCTCCCCTCCTTCTCTCCTTCCTTCCTTCCTCCCCTTTTCTCTTCCGTGCTAGCTTCCTCCTCTCCTTCCTTTTTCCTCCCTCTCCTCTCCTTTCCTCCTCCTGTCCTCTCCATTCCTACTCCCCTTTTTTCTGCTTCTTTCATTTACCTCTTTCCATCTCTGTTTCCATTTCTCCTTCCCAGCTCCTCTCCTTCCCTTCTCTTCTTCCTCCCTTCTCTACTTTCCTCCAGCCTCAGTAATTGCGTTCTCTTCCATTTCTCATATTGGATCGGAGGAGGGAGCGAAGAAGTGCTAATAGTGAAGGAAGAAGGGGAGGAGGAAGAGAAGGAGAGTGCTAGGTGCTAATTGGAAGAGAGAGAGAGAGAGAGAGAGAACGCTTAGTTGAGTCTGAAGATGTAGAAACTTTTAAGCAGTTTAGTATGTTTGTGTCAGTTTTAATTATATTCTTTTATTTGTCGCTTTTGGAGCATTTCGAAATCTTGTTGTTGCTGTTTGTTGTTGCTGTTGTTGTTGTTGCTGTTGTTGTTGTTGTTGCTGTTGTTGTTGTTGTTGTTGTTGTTGCTGTTGTTGTTGTTGCTGTTGTTGTTGTTGTTGTTGTTGTGGGGACCGAATTTTCCGAGTTCCTGCAGTCCACCATCCTCCTTTTGGCAGATGGGGGAGAAGTTGAGTATGTTTGTGTATAGGCAGGCCGTTAATATCAGATGCCACCGTGTGAAGGCGTCCCTCTCCACCACCAATTTTGTCTGGGAAGGGAGGATCTATCTATCTATCTATCTATCTGCCAATCTATCTATCTATCTATCCATCTATCTGTGCCGTCCCCATCTCTGTTTTCCTCACTTCTTTTGCGCACTTTCTTCCGCCTTGATCTTTTGTTTTTCCTGCTGCGTGTGTGACCTGTTGTTCTCTGTTTCTTTTCTTCCTCCTCCTCCTCGCCACCAAATACTGCTGTTTGTCTTTATTTGTCTTTCCTTACCCACTTCTCTGGTATGTTGTCGTCACTTCCACTTTCTTATTTTGTCTTTTAGCCTGTTGTTCTCATATTGCCGGATTTGTTCTATATGTATTGTAGGAAAGACCGCTTCAAGTGAAAGGTATAAGAGCCTGTCATTGCATTATACTTGCATCAACGACCAAGTGTGTGTGTGTGTGTGTGTGTGTGTGTGTGTGTGTGTGTGTGTGTGTGTGTGTGTGTGTGTGTGTGTGTGTGTGTGTGTGTGTGTGTGTGTGTCACATCGTTTTCTTTCCCACAAGTAGCAAGTGTATCTTTTATTCTTTTTCATTTCAATTTTTAACCCCATCTGTATCATCAACCATTACATTTTTCCTTCCTTCCTTCCTTTCTTCCTGCCTTCCTTCCTTTCTTCCTTCCTTCCTTCCTTCCTTCCTTCCTTCCTTCCATTCTTTCTTTCTTCCTTCCTTCCATCCTTCCTTCCTTCGTCTTTGGCTTACCGTTTTGTCTTTGTTGTTCCTCCTCTCCACCCTATATCGCAGTGTTGTCCTTGTTTGATCTGTGCTTATGCGGTCCTCTCCTCTGTTTTCCTCCTCCTTAGTTTTTTTTTTTTCCTTGAAGCATCTCTCTTTGTCCCATTTTCTTTTTTGTCCCATTTTCTTCTTTTTCAGTGTTCAAGTGGACCCTCTCTTTTTATTTTCCTTCGGTTTTTGGTTCCTTACGTTTCTTATAGAGTTTTTTTTTTAATGGCTTTAGTTTGTTGTTTTCATTTTTGTTTTCCCTAGTTTTCATATCTTTGTTTTCCTTCTATATCATTTTTCCCTCGTTTTCATGTTTTTCTTCGATTTTATTTTTTCCTCGTTTTTATTTTTTCCTTATGTTTTCCCGGTTTTCATTTATTTCTTTTTCTTCTATTATTTCCTCCTTTTCATTTCATAGTTATTTCTTAGTTTTAATTTTTTTGTCCTGTTGTTTTCACTTTTGTATTTCCTCTACGTCACCTGATACCGCAGTATGTCTTGTCTTTCCATACTTCTTTTTCTTATGGTTTTCCTCGCATTCCTTGTCCCCCCCCCCTCCAAATTTTCCTAATCTGATTTTTCTGTCTTCCTTTTCCAGGTGTCATCATCCATTGTCTTTTTTTCTGTTTTGAAGCCTTTCTTTCTTGGTATTTTGCGTCTTTGTCTTTTTCTTCAATTTTTTATCGCATCCATTTATCCTTGGTTCTCTCTCTCTCTCTCTCTCTCTCTCTCTCTCTTTATATATTTTTTTCTCTCAACTGAACACCTGCGCCTCGAAGTTCCAACATAGAGGTCTGCGTAGAGGTCCCTGGGGGGAAGGGGGAAACAACTTTTGACTTACCAGAGAGAAAGAGAGAGAGAGAGAGAGAGAGAGAGAGAGAGAGAGGGAGGGGAGGGAGGGGGGGGGAGTGGAGTAGTCTGTAACCTTAATTAACCATTTCTCTTCAGTAAAATACCTCTTAGGATTAATAAATCTTGTGGTATAAGTAACACGGAAATGACCTGCGTTGAGGGGATTGAAAATAGCTACTCTGCTCTCCAGTTTTGCTTATATTTTCCCAATGATGTACTCTCCCCAGTCCACCTAGACAGGCAAAGATAACTAGAGATAAACAGAGACCTAACCAGTACTATCATATTCCCCAGTACCAATAGACAGAAAGGCAGATACGTATATACACACCAGTACTTTGAAACAACTGGTGTACCCTTTTACCAATACCTTACCCATCTCATACCCCCAATACTAATGATCCTTTAGAGTGTTATTGTCTTCTCAGATAATTTGAGTGAGGTTGTATTTTATTCTGTCTTATAACTGGATTTTGACAGAGAAATGAGGATAGTGATTAGGGTTTGTGATGTATAGTGGGCTTTTCTCATATGCGGCCCATTCCATCCCATCCCATTACATCCCATCCCATCCTATCCCACTGAATCTCATACCCTCCCAACGTATTCCATCCCAGCCTCACCCATCTCACCTCTTATCCATCCCATCCCACCTCGCACCAGTCATCACCACGACCATTCCACCTCACCCCATCCCAGAAAGTGACATCCAGACTATAACCCACCCCATCCCACCTCAAACTGTCACCACCACCAGCATCCCTTCCCATCCCACCACTGTCCCGGGCCGGTAACTTGGCTCTCCGCTTGGGTAACTTGGCCCTACCCTCATCACCAGTTTGCCCACCTTCTCACAACTTTCGTTACGCCTCTCTCAGTGCTCCTGTCCTTGTAGTCCACTGTTGCTGTTGTTGCTGTTATTATGTAGGCTTTTAGTTGGATGCTGTAGGATGAGGCTTTCCCTGGCTTTTGTTCTTGTAGACTCGTTAACCTTTGATACGTTCTTCTTGGTTGAGGTTCTTTTTATAGCTTTCGTGATTGTAGGCTTTTGTTTCTCTTGTCATTTGTTGCATTTGTACTTCTGTTCTTGGTACTGTAGACTTTTGTATATACCGATGGCTGTTGCTTCCTTTGCTGTGTGTACCCTCGTGGACCATCAGTGTTGGTGTTACGTGTATGCTTGTGTCTCTGTCGTAGTTTTTTTTTCTTGTTCATTTTCCTTTATTTCATCTGATTTTTTTCCCACATAAACTGTTATTCTTGCTGTTATCTGTATGCCTTTGTCGATTTTGTTCGCCGTGGCCTTTTCTTGGTGTTTGTATATATCTTCTGTTTATTTTACGTAGGAGTAACCCCCCGTACTGAAGGCATTAGCTGCAGTCTCAAAATTATCTTCCTTGTGTGTGTGTGTGTGTGTGTGTGTGTGTGTGTGTGTGTGTGTGTGTGTGTGTGTGTGTGTGTGTGTGTGTCTGTGTGAAGATTTTTTTATGTTTGTTTAGTCCTGTGTTCTTGTGCCTGTGTCACTGCATATCTGCGTGCGTGTGTGTGCGTGCTTGTGCGTGTGGCTCTTAAAGGGGTGAGAGAGAACAGGTGTTAATAATAGCTGGAGTGGGTGGATGCACGCATTCCTCTCTCACACACTCAGTTAACCGCTGCAAGAAAGGGACGCCTTCACGGGGTGGCATTGATAGAGCAGGGAGGATCCACCCTGACCAGTCACTCCATCGTTACTGCCAATTGGAGAGCACAGACTGACTGGAAACGAAGACCCATTATTATTATTATTATTATTATTATTATTATTATTATTATTGTTGTTGTTATTATTATTATTATTATTATTATTATTATTATTATTATTATTTTATTATTATTATTATTACTATTATTGTTATTACTGTATCATCATCATCATCATCATCATCATCACCATCATCATCATCATCATTATTATTATTATTATTATTATTATTATTATTATTATTATTATTATTATTATCATTATGGCACTTGGTCTTTCAACAGATTTCATATTGTAAGGGATCTACATATAAAGCTTCACTAAACTGCTTATTATTAAAACTACTCTAACGGGATATGCTGTATATTTAATGCTTCATCAGCATTGCTTATTATGATTACGGCAATATTCATTAACACTTATGGCGGTGCTAAAAGTGGGTTAAGCCGAGGAGACGGAGAGTAAGTGCCGTGTGATTAAGTGTTAATGAGGGTGATTAGCCGTTAACGACCCCATGACGCTTGTTGTCCTTGTTCCCTGTTTGTTGGTGTTTTTGTGTGACCTTGATGGTGTTGTTAGAGGTCCATGCATGTTTATTTGGTATTAGTGTTTGTTCCCTTGTTCTTGTGTGTTCCTTGGTGTTTGTTCCTGTTTGTTTGTGTCCTTGTACGTGTTGTTGTTAGTTCTTGGATTTTGTCATTGTAAGGGTAAAAAATGAGTGAGGGCAAGAAGAAGAAAAAGCCAGAAGCAAGGAGCGAGGACAAGGAAAGTAATGGAGGAGAAAAAATACAAGGGAGGAAATTTTGAGGGGAGAAGAGGAGGAGGAGGCAAAGAAGAAGAAAAACCTTGGTAGGAGATGAAGGAGGGAAGACAAGGGAAGTAAAAATATGGAGGAAAAAAAATGCAAGGGAGGAAAAATTTAGGGAGCAAAAGGAGAGGCGGCAAGGAAGAAGAAAAACCGTGGTAGGAGAGGAAGGAGCAGGCACTTCGTTAGCTGGTGACAATATTAGGAGGGTCGCGGCCAGACTCAGCAGAACAGACCCCAGCACAGTACAGCACAGCACACCCTATTATACAGCAACACAGCACAGCACAGCACATCCTATCATACAGCACCACAGCACAGGACAGCACACCCTAACATACAGCACCACAGCACAGCACAACAAAGCACACCCTATCATGAAGCACCACAGCACAGCATTTAACATCGCATCCCACAACATCATTCACATAGCAGCACACCACACCACACCACCCCATTCCCACTACACATCCCCTCACCTCATCCTGTCCAACAAACCCATCCTATCTAGCATTACCATTTTGAAGTGATATCGTTATATCCTTAAAAAAAATAAAAGTGATTATTCTGGGAAATTGAAAGTCATCTCAGAACAGAAAAGGGGGAGAGGGCACCAAAAAATATCTTCATATAAAACGCCAGTCAGTCAAAACTCATCTTTCCCAGAACCAGTCGTCAGAAAAGGATTAACTAAAGCTATTTCTGACTCTTCCAATTTTAAAGTCTCCCTTAAACTTTAAAAAAAAGGAAAGAAGATAAAAACGGAAGGAAAATAGTCGTACGGTGAAATCAGAATTTAAACAGAAAGATGCTGTCGTTCTATAATGCTGAAGTCAGAGTACAGTGACCTCATATTAATTTCCCTCGATACTGCAAAAGTCAGTGTATTGTGTATTGCCTCTCTAATCCTCTTTCCCAGCGCGGGTTTATTAATACCGATAAAGTAGCTTAGTACCCCCCCACCAGTCCCCCAGCACCACCGTACCCCAATCGCACCCCCAATCTCCCCCGTCCCTTGCACCCACATCCTCCCCCCTCCCTCGCTCCTACGCACTCCCTCTTCCCTCTCTCCTACACACTGCCCCTACCTCTCACCCCCATAATCTCCATCTCTCTCTCATCCGCATCATCTCCCTCCCTCGCGTCACCATTCTTCCTCCCATGCGTCACAATGCTCCCTCCTTCTCGTCACCATGCTCCCTCCCTCAGCGTCACAATGCTCCCTCCTCTCGTCACCATTCTCCCTCCCTTGCGTCACAATTCTCCCTCCCTCTCTTCACCATACTTCCTCGCGTCATTATTCTCCCTCCCTCGCATCACCATACTTCCTCCCTCGCGTCACTATTCTCCCTCCTTCGAGTCACCATACTTCCTCCCTCGCGTCACTATTCTCCCTCCCTCGCGTCATCATACTTTCTCCCTCACGTCACTATTCTCCCTCCCTCGCTTCACCATACTTCCTCACTTGCGTCACTATACCTCCTTCCTTCCTTCATCCTTTGACCATGAAATACCACCGAAGTACTAACGTGTATTTCAGCTTGTTTCACACTGTATATGTATGATTCCTGTTTCTGTAATTCCGTCCCTTCGATTATAGTGTACTGATTTTTTTTTTCGCTTAGGTACGTGTTTGTGTACAGGAACAGTGGATGCCCTGGTTCGTAATTGGTGAGTGTTGTAAGCCATTGTCATCATCATTATAATCGTCATCATCATCATCATCATCATCATCATCATCATCATCATCATCATCATCATCATCATTCTGCCCTTGTTTCCACTTAAAGATGTGGTTATTAAGTCTACTTTCTTCACCTCTTCTTTACGATGTCTGTCTTCTACGCTTGCTAACTCCAGGCATTTTTCTTGAGCGTAGGAGAGCCTCTGGTAGTGGAGAGGTTACAGAAGCTTAGATCTAACCTCTCCTGCTCCAAAAATCTCTCCTAAGCCAAAAAGAAGCGTGTGGAGGAAGAAAAAAATCCAGGAAAAGAGACCACCTTACTGAAGTAGCTTATATTTTTGTAGATATTTTTATTTATGGGTGTGGGGAGAAAGAAGACTGCACCACACTACCACAATTACCACAGCTACCACCATTGCCACACGTCTCATTCCGTCATACCTCGTATACTCTCTCTCTCTCTCTCTCTCTCTCTCTCTCTCTCTCTCTCTCTCTCTCTCTCTCTCTCTCTCTCACCGTTCTCTTATCTTCTTTCCCTTGCCTTGCTGTCTTCTTTCCCTCCTTTCTTTCCTGTCATCCTTCCCTCCCCCTTATCATCCATCTCACCCTCTCTCCCATCCTTCATCTATCCTCCTCTGTCATCCTTCATTTCTTTCATCTCCATCGCTCCTTCCTTGTCGTTTTTTCCCTTCCTCCTTCTCCCTCCCTCCTCATTCTCCCTATCCCTCATTCCTTACCCTCCACATCTCTCCCTCCCTCCCTCCTTCCTTCCCCTCCATCTCACGCCCTCTCCCCCCTCCCTCTCCATCGACAAGTTCCAAACTCTGGGC
>NC_136971.1:14270552-14290552 GCF_032717465.1 Coenobita brevimanus | reverse complement strand
TGAAATATTAACAAATTTCACTGAATTGGTAGTGGTGGTGGAAATATGGAGGAATTATATGAGTCGCCGTCGAGGGTTCCGTAACTCCCAGCCCTTAGCGATTTATTCTTAACGTAACACCTCAGAATTCTCCTGTGTTTTATTAATTTGGGTCGATTCTAGAACAATAACGTGCAAGAGAATGATAAGGTGAAACATGCAAAATAAATTGGAAAGGAACAGGTGCAACGTAGCCTCCTGTGCCACTAAGAATGTTTTTTTTTATATCGTTCTCTTCACCCTCTCATTGTCAGGACAGCTCTCGTACTCTGTTCCATCTAATCCGTGATAATTTTATTCTGCTGAGTGAGGTATGAGTGGGAGGGAGAAGTGAGGGAGAACTAGAGGGATGAGAGGAAGAAAGAGAGAGAGAGAGAGAGAGAGAGAGGAGAAGGAAAGTGAATTAGGGAGAAAAGAATGAGAGGGAGGAGAGGGACAGAGGAAGATTGTGGGAGGGAAGAAGGAAGAATTGAAGGTGACGAATAAAAAGTGTGTGGAAGGGAAAGCAATGCTCGTAGAAGGGAGAGAAGGGACTGGAGAGAGAGGGAAAGGGGGAGAAACGAGAGAGGGAGGGAGTGTGGAGGAAAAGGGTGTGTGGGAGGTGGAGCAATGCAGAAGGGAGGGAGAGGGAAGTCGTGAGGGAAGGAGGGAGGGAGGGAGAGACGAGGGACCTGGGGGAGGGAGAAAAGGAAGGAGAGAGGGAGAGAAAGAAGCACTAAGGAAGGGGAGAGGGAGAGAGGGGAGAACTGAGAGCGGGGGTGTAAGGGAAAGGAGTGAGATCAGAGCGAGGGAAGGAGGGAGGGGGAGAGGGAGCAGGAAAGGAGGGAGAGAGTGAGGGAGGGAGGGAAAGAGGAAGAACTGAGGGATGGAGGGAGAGAAGAAAAGATGGACGGGGGAACTGAAGTAGGGTGAGAATGAGGAACTGGGTGAAAAAGGGTGGAACTGAGGAAAGGATGGGAGGAGGGAGTGAAGGAGGAACAGAAGGGAGAAATGAGAGGGGGGAAGAGAAGGAGGAAGGGAGGAAGAAGGGGGGGACACCTCAGGGAAATCCCAGGTAAGAGCCTTGGGTCTCGCCACCTCACAGGGAGAAGAATGGCACACACACACACACACACACACACACACACACACACACACACACACACACACACACACACACACTGTAACCTAATCCTGATTACCGTATACAAATGAGGCCGATAAATGAAAGCACCTGGCAGTATTTCTTGGTCTCCTCTGCAGGTTAATGAGAGAGAGAAAGAGAGAGAGAGGGAGACTGTCTTTATGTAATCGAAGTTATTACCTCTTCACCTGTATCATGTACATATGTCATATATTTATATAGTTCTTGTCCCTGCTTTTAATTTCTCCCTCTCTCTCTCTCTCTCTCTCTCTCTCTCTCTCTCTCTCTCTCTCTCTCTCTCTCTCTCTCTCTCTCTCTCTCTCTCTCACACACACACACACACACACACACACACACACACACACACACACACACACACACACACACACACACACACACACACACACACACACACACACACACACACACACACACACCTCAGTAATTTTGCCCCTGTGCACCAATTTTCTTCCCAGGATGCAGGACGTCGGCGCTACGTCAGGATGAACGAGGAACACAAGCCTCACCATGAATATTGATGAGTGTCCGAGGCAAGAGGAAGAGGAAAAGACAGAGGGTGTGGTAATTGTGGAAGAGGAAGAGACAGAGGGTGTGGTAATTGTGGATGAGGAAAGGGCGGAGGATGTGGTAATTGTGGAAGAGGAAGAGACAGAGGGTGTGGTAATTGTGGATGAGGAAAGGGCGGAGGGTGTGGTAATTGTGGAAGAGGAAGAGACAGAGGGTGTGGTAATTGTGGAAGAGGAAGAGACAGAGGGTGTGGTAATTGTGGAAGAGGAAGAGACAGAGGGTGTGGTAACTATGGAAGAGGAAGAGAAAGAGGTTGTGGTAATTGAGGATGAGGAAGTGACAGAGGGTGTGGTAATTGTGGAAGAGGAGGAGACAGAGGGGGAGGCGGTGGCTGAATCGGTAGAGAGGTGGCCTGCAGTCTTAACGGACCCAGGTTCGAATCCCGGCTGGGGCAGGGAACAGTTTAAGGATTTGAATTTCATTGAATCAGGCTTTACTGATCTACCAGAAGACCCGCCGACATATCGTAAAAATACCCCCGCTAATACCAATACACCAGTCCTGTATGAGACAGCCCTAGCATGTATTCAATATGGACGGTGGATGTTAGCGCCGAAGTGGTGACATGTAGAGGTGTATGGTATGTAGGAGGAATGCTGGGCCTTGAGAGCAGGCTGTGAAGCCTATGCCCAGAGTCGGACACATAAAAAAAAAAAAAAAAAAAAGTAATTGTGGAAGAGGAACAGACGGAGGGTGTGGTAACTGTGGAAGACGAAGAGACAGAGGGTGTGGTGATTGTGGAAGAGGAAATGGGAGAGGAGGGTGGAGAGAGAGGTAGAATTAAAAGAGGAGTGGAAAAGAGAGATGATGGGGTAGGAAGTGAGAAGAGAAGAGAAAGAAGAAGAGCAGAATTTAAAGAGGGAGAAGAGAAGAAACAGAGGGGGTAGAAAATGAGAAGAGGAAAGAGGAAGGCAGTTGAAGGGGGAGGGGAAAACGAGATAGAGGAATAGAAAGTGGAAGGAGTAGAAGAGGAAGAGGAACATAGATTTGTTCTTGAATACTGATGTGTTTCGAAGGGAAGAGGAAAAGGAAGAAGATAGGAACAATTGCAAGAGGAGGGGAAGGCGTGAAATAGAGGAGATACAAAAATTGGGAAATGGAGAGATAAGGAAGAGGAACACAAGCACAAAAGGAAGAAGAACAGAGGATGAGGAGAGTGGAAAGTGAAGGAGGGAGAGGGAGGAAAAGAGGAGAAAAGAAAGAGGGAATAGGAAAAAAGGAAGAGGAAACGAATATGAAGAAAAACACAAACATTTCCATGATTATTTATATGTAGTGAAGATTGAGAGAGAGAGAGAGAGAGAGAGAGTCGGCGTTAATGAGGGGAGGAGAAGGGGAAACAGGAGGGAGATTAACGAGAGCAGGAGGGAGAGATAAAGAGAGGAGTGGGGAGGGGAAGCCGGTGGAGAGAAATATTAGAGGTAGGAAGAAAGATTACGGTGGAGGAGAGGAAGAGAGAGAGATAGAGAGATTAAGAGGAAAGGGAAGAGGAAGTGAGATTAAGAGGGAAGGGAGGAAGAACTGAGAAAGGCTGGAATAGATGAGGAAGGGAGGTGATGAACGAAAGAGGGGACTGGTTAATGGAGGGAGGCTGAAGATAGGGGAGCTTGGAGGCAAAGGAAAATAAAGAGGAAAGTTAAGAGGCTAAGGAAGATAAAGAGGAGAGTCAAGAGGCCAAGAAAGATATAAGAAAATATAGGAGGTCCTCTTGGGCTATGGAGGCTCCTCTAGTATCCCTTCAGTTTCACGTTATTCTTCATTTTTCTTCATACTTTACGTAAGTGTTTTCTTGTATCGTTTCTTCACTTGGCGGAGATTTTCCTCCTTGCTCAGCTTATTTCCTGTTGCTCAGCGCTAGAATAAGACGTTACTATGGCCCTGCATCCATTCCACGATAATTCTTCATGACTAACATCATAATCTAGCGTTAATCCTCTGATACAACTTAGCATTCAAGGTGGAGAGGTGGCAATTTTACGCCTAGTTCTTGCGAAGAGAGTGTAGTCATGCAGATGCGGAATATTTACACTTTATCAACCCGTTATCATCGGTTTTATCTATCAATGAGGTTTACTTATCTCCATTTATGTAACAACTCGTTGGTAGTTTTAAATTTACATATACTATCCTTTCACCTTAACTTGGCCCAGATGCTCGTCGCTCTTAATTCACGCAGCTCAGTGCCAGAAAAAGACAATAAAGAGACCTATGGCATTGACACAGCACCTGCAGACATGGTATCATGTATCTTCCGACGGTAAGGACTTAAGAAGAGTAAGCAGGAAAATGTCAAGGTGTGGTGTCAAAACTCCAGCTAATAAATCAGTGAGAGAGAGAGAGAGAGAGAGAGAGAGAGAGAGAGAGAGAGAGAGCATCTTTATCCAATTGACTGAAGGAGGCTTAAGACAGGGGCGTGATTGAGAAGAAGGGAGGATGAAGACATATCAGAGGCATTGGAGAGGGGTAATCTGGAGAGGAAGAGGAAGAGGAATGGAAGAGAAAAGTAATAAAGGATATGTGAGAAAATATTTTAGACAGAGAACGAGAAGGAAATAGAGAAAAGAGAGGTGAAAATATCGTTCGTAGAAAATAAAGAGGAATAAAGAAAAATGAGAAAATAATAGCAGTAATGGAAAATGGTCTGAAGAGCAGGAGGAGATTGGAATGAAAGTAAAGGAGTAACAGAGATATGTGAAGGAAAATGGAGTCAGAATAGAGAAGAATGAAAAAGTATGAGCAGCAATGGAGAACGGTAATCTTGAAAGGAAGGGGAAGATAAAATGAAGAATGAATAATGAGACATGAGAGAAAGAAATGTAACAAGTAGAGAATGAGAAAGAACCAGAATAGAGGGAAGAACAGTGGAAAAGTAGCAGAATTAGTGGAAAATTATAATCTGGAGAGCAAGAGGAAGGTGGAAATAAGAGGAAAAAGAGGAGATAGGACGGAGGAGGGGTTGAATCACTGATAAGAAAAAAAGTTAAAAAAAAAAGAGGCGAAGAAAAAAAAAAAGGCGAATGACAAAGTGACGAAGAAAAAAATATAGTTGTTGAGTATAAAGGAAAGAGGGGGAGGACGTAAGAGGGGTGAAGAGGAGTGAGAGCCTCTCATCCCGTAATTAAGAGGGAGTCAAGAGGCGGAGTATAATAAGCAAGAAGTGCAGCCGCGGTCAAAAGTTCGTTTACACCGCCTCGAAGCCTAATGAGACCTTTTGGTTAATCTTATTCAGTGAAGTGAGGGTTGGGATGGCTTGAAGGGGAGATTGGGGAGGATCAGGATGGGATGGAGAGGATCAGGATGGGTTGCAGAGGATCAGGATGGGTTGGAGAGCATTAGGATGGGTTGGAGAGGATCAGGATGGGTTGGAGAGGATCAGGATGGTTTGGAGTGGATCAGGATGGATTGTAGAGGGTCAAGATGGATTGGAGAGGGTCAGAATGGATTGGAGAGGATCGTTACGAACTGAAAGTAAACAAGATGGATTTGAGAGGATTCGGATGAGTTGGAAAGGATCAGAATGCTTTGACGGTATAAGCCTGAGGGGAAGTGGAGAGGATTAAGATCGACTGGAAATATATTATGATAGCTAGAACAGACTTTGGTGACCTTGGTTAAAGTGGGCTAAAGTGGACAGAAGTGGACGTCAAGTGGAGGAGATGACCAGAATGAAGTGGATGCGGGTTGGCCGAAAATTTGGGAGGATGGGGGGGGGGATAGAATGGAACCATCGGACGCCATTTTTTTTTTTTTATTATTTATTTATTAGGGTGAGGTAAAATGGGCTAGAGTGGGCTGGATGGACAAGAGTGAGCTGGAATTGGCTAGGGTGGGCTGGAATGAGCTAAAGTGGGTTTGGCTGGTTAATAGTGGGCTGGAATGGGCTAGGGTGGGCTGGAATGAACTACATTGGGCTGGAGGGGATAGAGTAGGGCTGAGAGGAAGCAGACAAACAGGCAAATCGTGTGAGACGGCCTGTAATTGGAAGGCGACAGCGACCACCAATCCTTGAAGAGTAATGAGAGAGGCAGACAGGGAGGAAACGGGAGAGAAAGGAGGAAGAAGGAGGAGGAGCAGCAGCAGGGCAGAGAATGAAGAAGAAGAAGGGGAGGAGGAGGAGGAGGAGGAGGAGGAAAATACACTGGAAATAAGGGAGTAGTAAAATTTGAAAAAGAGGGATTGAGAAGGAAGAGGAGAAGAAAAGAGATAAAGATAGGTGAGATTATGGAAGAAAGGAGGAAGAAAGGAAAAGCAAGATGAGTGGATGGAAGCGAAATACAGTAATAGTAAAATGACAAACCTCTCTCTCTCTCTGTCTCTCTCTCTCTCTCTCTCTCTCTCTCTCTCTCTCACACTTTTTTTTTTTCATTTCTACACCACGGCTTTGTATCTGTAATGACAGTAATGGCTTCTTTTGTAGCCACGTTCATTTTCCCCGCCAAGTTATAATTGATCCTGATGATAGATGATGGTACGGCAGTTTGGTGGGTGAGAGAGAGAGAGAGAGAGAAACACACACATTCTTCCGTCACCCCACACCTTAATCACTTGCACAAAATTTCATTGACTATCAACTTTTCTCACGTTAACTTCCCTTTGCTGGCTAATATTCCTAAACTAATAGAGGTTTAGTATGTTTGTTTACCAATAAATGAATCCTCGTATGATGCATCTGGTAGGGAAGTAAGTGTGGGATGTAAATGTGAAGCAGACGCAGAAATAATAGACAAACTTTTATCCCTGTCTGTCCAAGCACGTCAACACCCTGGCCATGAATACCAAGGGATGATATATGAGGTTATCGGTAAGCATACCTGGGATAGGTTAATTGCTTTTAGAGCGATGGCGTCAAGGTGCTGGAGAGGAACGCCTTCGTGTGGTGGCACCGATATGACCAGGCGGCTCCACTGCCTGGTTATGCAAACATCTCTCAACTACTTCCCTATCCCCCCGACGAGAGGATGTTGGACTCGCAGAAGGGCGATTTAACCCTGCATTCCACCGGGTTCACGTCCAGATGAGCCTGAAATCCGTACTACGACTTATATGACGTGTGACCAATTGGATTCTTGCAACCTCCAGGCGATTTTAGTCAGCATGGGAGAGTCTTCATCATCATCATCATCATCATCATCAAAGTAACCACCAAAAATAGATTCCCTTCTGTCTGTCAGAAACTAGACTTTTTTTTTTTTTCGATTTCCAAACCATAGCTCCAACAACCATCCCCTTTCTACCTACCATCTCAAAAAGAAATTTATATGTATAGAGAGAAAATAAATAATGAAAGAAAAATTATATATGTAGTTTGAGCCAAAGAAAGTTTTAATTGCCCGTCTGTAATTGAGACTAATGTTGACTTATTTTTCCAGCTTCCATTTTTATCACGGAACTTCGACTATAAATTCTGCCGAGATGAAGAATTTGGAAGGAGGAGGAAGGGGGGGATCCGACGCTGGGAGCCTTTTTGAACGTTTTTTTCCTCTCTTCGTATAGTTTCTCTGTTTCTGTTGTTTTTGGTTTTCCTAAGTTATCGTTTAATTGAGTTCTTTAGTTATGTTGTCTTTATGGTTGTCCTTTCTTCTTTATTGTCTTTCTGTCTTTCTTGTCCTTTAGTTTTGTTCATTTGTGTCTCCATTTTCGTTCTGTTGTTTTTTGTGTGTTTGATGTGTTGTTTTTCTAGTATTGTATTTTTGATCAGTTTTCGTCACATTCCAATACTCTTTATTATTATTATTATTATTATTATTATTATTATTATTATTATATTATCATTATTATTATTATTTGCGTTTTATTTATTAGGTTAGATTTAGAAAGGTAGATAGCTATAGGTAGAGGGCGTGATAGATTGAGATATGCAAATATTCCACTTCCATCACCCCCAACACACCATACCACCATTCGACCCACCAACATCACACACCACACCACACCACACCACATCATACCATACCATACCACACCATACCACACCACACCACACCACACCACACCACATCATACCATACCATACCATACCATACCATACCATACCATACCATACCATACCATACCATACCACACCACACCACACCACACCACACCATACCATACCATACCATACCATACCATACCATACCATACCATACCATACCATACCATACCATACCATACCATACCATACCACACCACACCACACCACACCACACCACACCATACCATACCACACCACACCACACCACACCACATCATACCACACCACACCACACCACACCACACCACACCACACCACAACACAACACTCCACTCCACTCCACTCCACTCCACTCCACACCACAGCACAGCACAGCACAGCACAGCACATCACTCCATTCCACTCCACTCCACTCCACTCCACTCCACACCGCCTTTCCACTACCACAACCATTCCACATATCTGCTGCACTTATCCACAAATCCCAATCCTCATACCCCTATCAAGATTCCACTAATCCGGTAAGACACCAAATCACTCCACGTCTCTTAAACCGCTTGGATCAGTTAGGTGGATTAAGGTGAGGGAAGTGGCTGAATTGGGGGGGGAAGAGAGAGAGAGAGAGAGAGAAGGGGGAAAAATACAACTCTCTTGCAGCCCACCATCACCCCAAACACTAATCTCTCTCTCTCTCTCTCTCTCTCTCTCTCTCTCTCTCTCTCTCTCTCTCTCTCTCTCTCTCTCCATGTTCATTTTCCCATTCCTGCACCTTTCTCTCCCTCTCTCCTTTCTTCCCTCACTCATTTCCTTTCTCCTACGTCATTCTCGTCATCTCTTCCTTCTTCCCATTCCCCCTCGTTTTTCTTTTCATCCATCACTCTCCCCCTTCATTCCTCCCTTCCTTCTTCCCTCACTCATTTCCTCCCTCCCACATCATTCTCTCCCTCCCTCCCTCCACCCCAAACTACTTTCCCAAACTTTTTTCCTCTCTCTCCCAGAAGTTTAGGTCGTCTTAGTTGACCTTCCTCCTACCTCACGCTGCCTCTCCTTTCACCCCGCTCACCTCAGGTCATCTCGAACAGGCACAGTTGACCTCGTTTGACCTGTGTATATATGAACTTTGACCTCGTTTGACCTGTATTTATATGAACTTTGTCCTTGTTTGACCTGTATGTATATATGACCTTGACGTATATGACCTTTGATCTGTGTTCTTCCTTTGACGTATATGTTTGACCATTGACCTGTACTGTATATTTGACCTTTGACCTGTGTATATGACCTTTGACTTGTGTATCTGACTTTGACCTGTATATTTGACCTTTGACCTGTATGACCATTGACTTGTATATCTTACTTTTGACGTGTATGTTTGACCTTTGACCTGTATATATGACCTTTGACCTGTATATATGACCTTTGACCTGTATATGTGACCTTTGACCTGAACATGACCTCTAATCTGTATGATTGACCCTTTCACAACAATATAATATTTGTTATTAGCCTTCCTTTCTGCATAGACCTTTGACTCAACGTGGAATATCTCGCTCATGTTGCAAAGGCTAATGGAGGCAGTATAATTATTATGTTTATTGTTAGTCGAATAATCCCTGTCAAGCTGAATAAACATCGACGGTAGATAACATGAATAAGGTATAAGATTTAGATGTCCACAGCCTTAAATGTGAGCCTAGTGGACTGCAGGCTTAAGCTACCCATCCCTTGAAGTTCACAAACCTCCTTTCTGGGGATAGGGAAGTAGTTGAAGAATATTTGTTTAACCAGGTAGTTCTGTCACCGTGATATATCAGTGCCACCGCATGAAGGCGTCCCTCTCAGTCACCCAGAATAATCTATAAACCACTAAAACATATATATCCCTTTACCAAACCAAAAAATGTCAATTACACAAACACTTCAAGTTTTCGGAGGTGTAAAATCAAGTTGGCTGTCCTTTACTTTGGAAAAAATATATATAATAGTGTGTATGCCAGATCTCACTTCTATTTTAATCCCCTTTCGTATTGTCCAGTTGGTGAACAAAAATTTAGGATTATTGCATATTCACATTTCATTTTCATTGTGTGTGTGTGTGTGTGTGTGTGTGTGTGTGTGTGTCTGTGTCTGTGTGTGTGTGTGTGTGTCTGTGTGTGTGTTCCTGTTCTAATATTTTACCATCATTTTTCCCAGTGTTTCTGATGCTATTATTTCACCATTTTCTTTATTTTCGTTTATTTTCCTTGTTTTTTCCTATACTTATACTTCGCGATTTTCATTATTTTCGATTATTTTCCCTGGTGTATCCCTGTTTTTTTTTTTTTTTCATTTTTCTTAGATTAATTTATGTTTTTTCGTCATTCTTTTTCTTTCATTTTTTCTGATTTTTGCTGTATAATTATTTCACCATTTTCTTTATTTACTTCCCCTTTTTTTTTTTTTAGCAGGGGGAACTGAACTAAAGCCCATTTTTCAGCTCGCCCGTTATTTCCTTTAATTGAATTCGTTTTAGCTCCGGTTTGTGAGTGTCGAAGCCCCGTGTTTTTTGGCCCGTGTGAGGTGACTAAAGCGAGGAGAGAGAGAGAGAGAGAGAGAGAGAGAGAGGTGGGGGGAGTGGGGGAGGGATTAGGGAAGCAGTAGTGAATTTTAAGTGATGCTGTAAGGTGTGTATTTGTGTGTATGTGTGTGTGTGTGTGTGTGTGTGTGTGTGTGTGTGTGTGTGTGTGTGTGTGTGTGTGTGAGAGAGAGAGAGAGAGAGAGAGAGAGAGAGAAAGAAAGGGGAGGGGGCTAACATACAAAATCCGCCAGTTTTTTCGTATGCATGAACGAGTACATTGACATGCTGATCTAAAAATTTGCAGACCGCGTTTTGGGTCCCTAGAGAGAGAGAGAGAGAGAGAGAGAGAGAGAGCGAGAGCGAGAGAGAGAATATGAATGATTGTAGGTTTAGCAGCGTTGGTCTTCGTGAGGAATAGAAAGATAGATAGATAGATAAATAGATATAAAGGCTAATATTGACAGAGGTAATGGTTTATATCTTACTGGATTTGGAGAAAAAAAAAAAGAGACGATGAATTTGAAAGAGTAATATAAAGAAAAGTGTAAATAGATGATTGCAGAAGTCCACAAAATGTAAAGACAAAAAATAAAATGAAATGGAAAGGGAAAATCGATGTATAATAAAAGAGTGAATAGAAATAAAAAAGACATTGGAGATGAGTTGAAGTAAAAAAGATAAAATGATGAGAAGGGAAAAATTTAAGGAATAAAAGGAAAACGGTCGTAGTAGAAAGGAGAGAAAGAGTAATTGTGTGAGCAATATTCGTTGGAAAGAGAGAAAGAGTAGTGGTGAGAAAATAGTCGTAGAAATGAGAGAAAGAGTAATAGTAAGAGAAATAGTCATAGAAAAGAGAGAAAGAGCAATAGTAAGAGAAATAGTCGTAGAAAAGAAAGAGGAATAGTGAGAGAAGTAGTAGACGGGAATGATGTGTGAAATAATGAAAAGGGGCGTTAAAAATAGAAATATTGGACAGATGAAAAAATATATAAGAATGCAGGAAATGAGAAAAATGAAATCGATGGAATATGATACAGAAAGGCAAAGGAAAGAGGAAAATATAGACAAAAAATATAAGAAAAAAAAACGGAAAAAGGGTCTAGGATTATGAGGATAGAAAGGACGATGAAAAGGGAGGTAGAAATGCAGAGGAAAAGGAGAAATAAGGCAGGTGAGAAATAGTTGTAATTCAGGAGTGATGAGGGTATTATGAGGGGAAGGACGAAGAGGAAAATGGGTTTAGAAGTTGGCCAGCTGAGTGGAATGTGAAGAGGGGAAATGATGGTGGTGGGGGTAGGGGAGAGAGAGGAAATGAGGGGTGAGGGAAAGAAGAGAGCAGAGGGGAAATAGTGGTCATGGGGAAGAAGGGAAAAAAAGAGGAGGGGAATGGGAAAGAGGAAGTGAGGGGAGAGAGAATGAGAGAGGCAGGGGGGACGGAGGGAGATAATTGAGGGGAAAGGGGAAGAGGGCGAAAGCGAGGGAAGAAGTAAAAAGAATGACAGAAGGAAAACAGGGGTAGAGGAAGAGGAAGAAAAAATGAGCGTAGAGAGAAAGAGGGTCGGCGAGAAGGGAAATGAAGGGAAGAGACGAATGATGAAGAGAGAGGAAGAAGAGAGGAAATGAGGGAGCATGGGGAAGAGGGCGAATGGTGGAAGAGAGGAGGGAGAGAGAGGGAAGGTGAAGAGAGAAGAAGAGAGGAGAATAATAGAAAAAGGGAGAAGAGGGAGAGAGGGAAATATAGAAAAAAAAAAAAGAAGGATGGAGAGATGGAAGGCAGGCAGTATTAAAAAAAGTCCTGACAGAAAACTATGCTGTAAAAAGTGCTAAAATCTGACTGACCTAGAGAAAGAAAAAAACAAGTAATCAGACTGAGTGTACAGATGGATAGAAATAAAAATGGAAAAGGTCAGAAGAAAATATAAAAAGAATATATGTTGAAAAACGAGAAAAAAATCACCAGAAATGAATCAGCTGCTCAGGAAAGAAAAGGGAGGAAAAATAGAATATAATAAATTCCGAGAAAATAATTAAATAAAACAAAGTAAAATAGAAACTCGTTAAAGAAATATTGATAAAAAATATCGAGAGAGAGAGAGAGAGAGAGAGAGAGAGAGAGAGAGAAAGGGGGGGGAGGAGTAGGAAGAACAACAAAACAGAGAAAGCGAAATAAGAGAAGGAAAACTGCCTAACTTCTCAAACTTTGGAAAATGCTCTCTCTCTCTCTCTCTCTCTCTCTCTCTCTCTCTCTCTCTCTCTCTCTCTCTCTCTCTCTTTCGTCATTGTTATTCATTATTGCTATCCCTCCTCCTGCCTGTTTTATCTTTCATTCTGTGTGCACTCCCATACTTTTCCTTTCGTCCTTTTTAATTCTTCAGCATCTTCCCATATTCACTTTCCGTCTTCCTCATCTTCTTATTTCCTGTCCCTCCATTCATTATATATTTTTTAATTGTTCTTATCATTCTTCTCTCTCTCTCTCTCTCTCTCTCTCTCTCTCTCTCTCTCTCTCTCTCTCTCTCTCTCTCTCTCTCTCTCTCTCTCCTTTTGTTCCTTTTCCTCATTTCGTAAGCTTTGTTTTTATTCTGTATACTTGATCTTCCTTTTTTCATCTTTAAATTTTTGTCACATTTAATATCTCTTGTCTTTTCTGCTCATATTTATCCTCCTGTCCTCCATTTACTTTCTTTTTCCGTTTTTCTTCTGCCCTTCCTTTCTTATTCCTGTCTCTATCTATCTCATCCCGCCCCTCCCATTCCATTTCCACAATGCCTACTTTTTCCTTTATCCCTCCGTTACCTCCCTCCTCCTTCCTCCCTCCACTCTCACACCGTTTCTTCTTCTTTCTCCTTTCTGACTCCTCTCTCTCCCTCCTTCCCTCTTCTCCCTTCACCTTTTTTCTTCCTTCCCTCCTTCATGTCACTCAGCTCCTGCCGTCTCCTCCCTTCGTTTCCTCTCTCCATCCTTCTCTTTCCTCCATCTTCCTCCTCTCTTCCTTCTCCTCTTTCTCTCTTTTCCCTCCTTCCTCCCCCTCTTTCCCACTTCCACTCCTCTCTTTTTCCGTCTTCATCCCTTTCTTCCTCCTGTCCCATGTCCTCTTTAGTCCTTGTCGTTCCTTCTCCCCCTTCACCCTTCCTCTTCCCTCCTCCTACTTCCCTTTACTTTCCTCTTCCTCAAATTTTCCTCTGTCCTTTGTCATACTTCTGTCACTTTGTCTTCATCTCATCTCAGCTTCTTGACCTTTCATGTAACTCACTCTTTTTACCATTATCATAATCATCATCATCGTCATCATTATCATCATCATCATCATCATCATTAATATCATCATCATCGTCGTCGTCGTCGTCGTCGTATACTTCCCCATTTCTCCTGCCCTTTTGTTCCTTCATCTTCCTGCAGTTCATTTTTTCCTCCTTCCCTTCCATCTCTTCATTAATTACTTGACCCTCCACACATACTCCCACCAGGAAGACGGAAGCCCTGCATTAATATTTACTTGAGGGTAATTCGGTTTTACTTCTCCGTACAGGTTACGACACATTCCTTCGCTCTGTTACCCTGCCGTGGTTGTGGCAGCCTCCGTGCCATCGCAGCTATCAGCTAAAATCTCCCCTCAGAGACATAAATCTGGACCCAACTCAGAATATCAACTATTCGACCCCCTATCGATGCATTTTCAATTTCGTTGAAAACGTTGTCAGGGTTTCCGGTTTTGTTACATACATGCGTACATGCATGCGTACATATACAAATGCAAATAAACTCAAACCATAATAATGTAGTTGGTATAGAAATGAAGGGCAGATAGACAGAGAGATATATGTTTAGAATACTTACACATGTCGACTGAAAGTGAAGGTGAATGAGAGCGGGTAGTGAAACAGGGGTTGAGAAGTGCGTAGAGTTTTAGCCTGGCCTTTAACCTCCCTTTCTCTTAACCATCCCCTCATTTTTCCATCCTACCCTTCTCCTCTGCTCCTTTCCCTCATCACTCCTCCCCTCCTTCCCTTCTGCTCTCCTCTACTCCTTCCTTCCTTTTCGCTTCCTCTGCCTCACGTTTTTCTTCCACACCCATCTTTTCCTTTCCTATTTCCTCTCAATATTTTCTCCCTCTCTTTCTCTTCATCTCTTCCTTCCCACTCATATTTCCTACCACTCTTTCCCTTCTTCTCTTATTTCCCCTCATATTTTCTCCCTCTCTTCCTCTTCATTTCTCTCTTACCCTCATATTTCCTCCCTCTCTTCCTCCCTTCATCTCTCCTTCTTCCCTTCAGCTCTCTTCTCCTTGGCCTCATCCCTCCTCTCCTCCTTCCTGGCGGGCAGTAAGCGGAGAGATAAGGGAGGCGGCATCCTCTCTACCCACTCTTTACCCACCCGAGCGAAACTTGTGGTCTCAGGAAGGAAATAGTTAGGGAAGGAGAGAGAGAGAGAGAGAGAGAGAGAGAGAGAGCGAGAGAAATAACTAGACAACTCATCCATAAGTCATCTAATGAAAGAGTTTTTAATACCTTCGTTTTCCTTAGTTTCCTCTCCTTTTTTCCACTTCCTTCTTTGGTTATCTTTCATTTCCTCCTTCATTTTGCCCCCTCATTCCCCTTTGTTATTCCCTATTTTATTATCTTTCTCTGTTTTTTCTTCTTCCTTATCACAGTATTCGTATCCCACCTCTTATCTCCATCTTTTTACTTCCTCGTATCTTTTTTTCTTATCACACCCTCCATTTTCTAACCAATTATATTTTTTCCTTTGGCTGTCTGTAGTCGCTGTCTGTCTACTCCTCTTACTATCTTTTTTTTGGCATTTTATTTTTCATTTCTTTCTGTCTTTCCGTCATTAGTCTTTCCTGTGATATTTAATTCTACTTTTCGTTGTTTTAATCCTTTTGTTTTGGTCCATCTCTCTCTCTCTCTCTCTCTCTCTCTCTCTCTCTCTCTCTCTCTCTCTCTCTCTCTCTCTCTCTCTCTCTCTCTCTCTCTCTCTCTCTCTCTCTCAGTGCAAAGGTACCGACAAGGGTGTTAGTGCCAGAAGCAAGACTGGAAAGAATAAAAAGTTGGACAGGTGTGCGTGGGTGGCTGTGTGTACTAGAAACGTACACAAACACACCCACACCCACCCACCCACACACACACACACACACACACACACACACACACACACGCACGCACGCACGCACGCACGCACGCACTCACACACACACACACACACACACACACACACACACACACACACACACACACACACACACACACACACACAGCAGAAATATATGTCGTGAGATTAAGTTATTTCCATATTCTCAACATCCGCAACTTTCACCACCACGCCCCCACACTGAACATCTGTCACTCCCAGTATCCCCAATCCTCCCAATCCCCATCCATTCATCTGCCAGCGTGTCTTTTACTAACCTGTATGGATTTAATTCCCGCCAATCAATCCCCCTTCACTCTTACAACTGACCTTGGCATCTCCAGTCACCCCCAGTCACGCGACCATCACTTACAACTTTCCAGTCATTCTGGGACAACTTAAATACTGAGTCGTGGGTGTTTAAAGTCTTCTTGGTTACTACTCATTCTGCTACATCTTGAGTACTGAGTCGTGGGTGTTGTGTCTCCTTGGTTACTACTCATTCTAAGTCTTGGGTGTTGTTTTCTGAGATAATTGTCCCACTCCCGCGACCTGAGCGCCAAATCTTGGTTTCTTGAGCTTTCTGAATCTCTTTGGTTTCTATTTGTTTTTACTGACAACCTGGCCACTCCCATAAGTTTTTACGATTGTGTAAATAAATCAGCTTTCCATTCTAACTACACTTGGCCATTGACTGAGCTGAAAGGGATTAGGGATCTTCGTCAGGATGGAGTAGCTCAGTCTGTCTACCCCTCCCCCTCTCCAGGATTCCCGTACCTGCCATGTGCTCCCCCAGCCTTGTCAGTAAACAGAGGGGCGGACAAAAGGGCTGTATAGAGGGAAAGGTAATGGCCGAGTGGATAGAGCAGTGGAGGGCGGTTCGTATGAATAAGGGGTTCAATTCTGGGTTATAGAAGGGAATAGTTTGTGGATAATATTTTCTCTACACCGTTCTCTGTGGTTCTTCTCAGCCATTTATCTGTGACTTTTCAACTCTATTTTATGCTGACTTTCCTTGCGATTTTATTTTACTCAGAAGAACCTAAAGTTGCGTGAATTTTCGAGGCCCATTGGATTGTATAGTTTTTTCACCTTAACTTGGCCCACATTTCGTCCTATGAGGCTTATTTCACGAAGTTTAGTGACGCAGAAAGACAATACCACAGCCTTATATCCCTGCCATAGCACCTCTTCGTGACTAGCATCATATTTAATTCTTCGTGTCTTGAAACAGAATGGATAGATGGGAATTTTATCTCCCTTTATTTCTGTTTTCCCTCTAGCGTGATTTCTGTGGTGTCGGGAAACAGAGTGGAAAATTTATGTGTTGCCGGCTAGGTTAGGTTACTGGATAAGCCAGGAGTTAAAGAGAAACGACTCTCTCTCTCTCTCTCTCTCTCTCTCTCTCTCTCTCTCTCTCTCTCTCTCTCTCTGTATGTGTGTGTGTGTATCAGTAAATAGATACGTAAATATTGATATGTAGATAGATAGACGGACAGACAGACAGACAGATAGATAGATTGATAGAAGATAGATAGATACATGCATACATAATACATAGTTAGATTCATCCAATAATCAGCTCCTAATTCGGGTTAATATTCATCTTCATTTTAATCTCAGTATTGCTGGTTTATCCCTCGTGTTGGCAGATCATCCCACTGAGTCACACTAATGGAGAAGCGAGATTACCAACACACAGCCTGCTTCTCGATCACTGGGGACCTGTTTTTATTACGCAGATTAAGTGTGTTTGTGTGTGTGTTTGTGGATGAGTGGGTGGGTGGGTGTAGATGAGAGAGAGAGAGAGATGGGAGGAAGGAGGGAAGGAAGGAAGGAAGGAGGGAGAGAAAAACTATTTTGTGTTACGTGTATATTTTATTCATCATTTTAAGCTTTTTCCATTTTTTTTATCGACTAACACCAAAGAAATTGCTGTTGTGTTCTCTGCTAATACTTAATTGTAATAATCGAATATATCGTACGTAGTGAAATTGTATACTGATTGTTTTTTTTTTTTTTTGCAATTATAAAACTCGAAAACAAATCCATATATATACAAATCCGCAACCATTTGTTACGAGATATTAAATAATTGTTACCAGAGGCCTATGTAAACTTTGTATTGGTGTTTGTTCTTTTGTTTTGCTCATGTTTTTCTCCGGTGCAGTCCAGCAGCAAGTGTAATCCACTCGTGTTTGTTTTCCCCGCATGGCACTGCATAGAAAAATACAATGCAGGCCACAGACGTACTGTGTTTGTGTTTCTGTGTGTGTGTGTGTGTGTGTGTGTGTGTGTGTGTGTGTGTGTGTGTGTGTGTGTGTGTGTGTGTGTGTGTTTGTTGTTGTTGTTGTTAGTTTGTTTTGATTTATTGATGCTGCAGGGACTACCACAGGGATTGTTTTTTCGTGGTCCTTATTCTGCGAAAGAAAGGTTGAAAAATTACATGGAAAAAAAGCACAGAATAACATATGTCCATTGAAGTAAACAGAACACCATTATACTTTAATTTATCATCCTTAAAGTTGATAAATTGTAAGAGGCGCTAGAGGGGCTGCCATCCATTTATTCGTGGTGACAGGAGTGACGAATTATGTAAGGGTAAATTTATCAGCTAGACCTAATCTTGCTGTCACCTGGATGCAGAAGAAAGTGACGAGGTGGTGAGGTTGGGTGGTGACTTTAAGTGGGGTTTCAGGGAGTGAGAGGCCGGGGACGGAAGGGATGGGGGATGAGGGAGAGAGGGAGGGGAGGGGGGATTAGAGATGAAGGATGTGGGAGGAGGTGGAGGGGAGAGTAAGGCATGGTGAGGTGAGGGAAGATGGGAATGAGGATAAGGGAGTAATTGGATATGGTGGGATGATGAGGAAAACAAGCATAAGGTATGATAAGAAACAGAAATCTTATCAGATGAGGAGGGGAAGGATGGGGATGAGGAGATTAGGTGTGAGGGTGTGTGTGGAAGGAGAGGAGAAGGGAAGGGAAGGGAGGGGAAGGGAGGAGAGGGGAAGGGGAAGAGAAAGGAGAGACGGGTTTTAGATTAAACGTGTAGAGTAGGAGGAGATAGGTGAGGGGAGAGATATTTCAGATGAGAGGATTGACGTAAGGGAGGAGAAGAGAGCAATAGACAGAGAGAAGGAAGGGGGAGAGAGGGGGTGGATTTCAGATGAGAAGCTTTTTACCACTGGGCAGAGGGGCGAAAAGAGCAAACTTCTTGTCCAATAGAGAGCAGAGGTGAAGAGGTGCCCCTTGGCCTGGGGGGAGGCAAGGAAGAAACAGCTCTTTACTTGGAGGAAAGAGGGTCAGGGAGGGAGGGAGGGGTGAGAGAGAGAGGAGGAGGTTGTAAAAGGAGAGAAGTGGAATGTGTGCTGTACGTCCTTAAAAGCGAAGACAAAGGAGGACAATGAAGAAGTTATTGACCTTCCTTCATACATTTAACAGTTTCATTGCATTTTTCAGTCACGTCTCACAGGTAGAGTAATGTGGGATATAGGAAGTGAAATTGAAGGTGCACAAATAAAGAAAATATACTGCCTGTCCATATCCACCCACCAGTATATCTCCAACACACCAATGTATATTGTATCCATATTTTCTCCACCACACCCACATCCTTAATTCCACACCCACATACACACACCGACATATACCTCACCACAAACACATCACCCCACCATACCCTCAAACCGCCACCACACCCACCTCACCCACATAATACGCCACCCATCTGCCTCCACCACACCATGTCCCATCCACGAACCCTTCACGCACCACAACACCCCATCACACACCACTCACACCCACATACACCCCCACCCATAAGATTACACCCACCTCTCATACATCACCCACCCACACACTAGGCACATTAAACTCGCATCATGTGGACCCCGTTTCCCTGTATATGACGGACTACCCAGGCGGCACGCTTCACCCTGGGACCCATAAATCCACTGGAAATATGAAAAACAGGGTTAGGGGGATAGCAGTGGGCATGGAAAAAAAATGGAGTGTAATTTCGAAAAAGAGGAAATGCGATAAAAAGAAAAAAGTGCTTGGAAGGTAAAAGAGATTGTGTAATTTCGAAAAAGAGGAAATCTGAACATAAATTTAAAAGAACAGGGATACAAGTATTATTTCGAAAAACATAATTCATGGAAGATATTGAAATGACCACGGAAACGAAGAAAAGTGTAATTTTGGACCAAGCGGGAAGAAAATATTAAAGACCACTGAAATAGAAAATAAGGGCGTATTATAGTAAAAAAAAAAAAAAAAAGTAAACAGGAAACAGTTTACATGAGCACTGAAATAAGAAAAGGTGAAATTTGAAAACAGGATTTGTGTGAAAAAATGGATAAAAACCGAAAAAAATGTCCAATTTCGAGAAAATGAATGTGAAAGAAAAATACAGGAAAAAACATTAAAAAAAAGTTAAAAAATAGATAATGAGATGGGAAGTTCATGTCTCAGTGGGTAAAAATAGTTCTAAAAAAAAATGAGAATTGAGGCAGATAAAAAAAAAGCAAGATTCATCATACAGTATTTGTGGAAGAGGAAAATGAAATTAAATTAGGGAGAAATGGAGTGCTGGCAAATAATCAGAATTT
>NC_136971.1:14220552-14265552 GCF_032717465.1 Coenobita brevimanus | reverse complement strand
ATTTTAGTCAAACTTGGTAGAAGTGTTGAGGGTCGTTCAATTAGCAAATCTATCTTTTTTAGAGCAGTAGGTCAAAGCTCATGCACACAGGGGAAAGTCAAAGTCCCCCTTGTCGTGTAACCTTGACCATTAACCTATTGTTCTAAAAAATGGGCTTCCACTCAACCTTTTTACCAAATTTGGTTGAAGTAGGATGAAAATATATGCCGGAGCATTTCGCGCGGGAGGAACTGAACTTTGGCCATATCCTGTGCCGTGATCTTTGACTTGTTCTCAAAAACTATAGGTTTCCTTATCGGATGACCTTCAGTCCTTCCACTAGGTGTGACTAAAATCGGATAAAAACTGTTCGAGTAATTTCTTTGCCGGAACTATTCCCACGGGCGCTGCTCCCGCACTCTCAACTCTCGCCAGAATACACAAGAAATACATCCCTCGTGATCATCTGACCTTCAGACAGTGGCCCCGTCTTCCCTGCAGGGCGGTAAGTAACCATTTCAATCCCCTGCCACTCACTACGCCATTGCATGCCAGTCAGGAGGTGGCAAGGGAGTGGAGGAGGCCTTGTTGAGCGTCCCCGTGAAGGACATTGATGAGGAGCACCGCCACTCACCCCTGTCTTGGTGAGGCACTCCACAGGGGCAAGGACTAGGTGTTGGAGACGACGCTATAACAGGGACGCAGCAGGGAACACGAACTATAAAAAGAAAAAAAATAATTGGCTTTACTCACTTCTACTAGTCGTGTGGCATTTTTTTTTTTTTTTAATACGAACTGAAATACAAAATTTCCTTGGTGTCCGGGATTTTTATTTGGAAGTTGGTGTGCGAGTCTCAGAGAACCTTAATGCCTCTCTGTGAACGTGGCCCTACATCCAAAAGGACACAAGCAGCGTTTATTTGTGTCCGTCATCATCAGGCTATACCCATGCCCTCACCTCAATACCCCAAGTTGAACCCAGAGCCCGAAAAAAAAAAAAATCCATCCAAAGAGCCAATCTCAAAGGGTGTTAATTTGTGGTTCATAGACATACAACCTTGGAAAATCCGGATGTCGTAAGCAAGGCGATAGATATGTGTACCTTATATTTTACTACCTTTGTCCAGTATAGAATCTGTAAAGACGCTGAACAAGCTAGGAAGCATGAAAACACAAGGCAGCATGAATGAGCACAGAGGAAAACATTCATTGCCAGACTTTCACATTTGCTACGCGTTTTGTGATCAGGATGATAATATCTATTTTTACGGTATCTGTGCTGTGGCAACGAGAAAAGATATAAGTATATAAAATAACGAAAAGTGGAAAAAGAAGTAAGAAGAAATCATGGAAATATAAGAAAGCATTAACCCATAAAGGAGTGCAAGCTAAAGCGTCTGGAGGTAGCAAAGATGAGTATATAAAAGAACGAAAACTGGAAAAAAGTAAAAAAAAGAAAAGAAAAACATTTAAAAATGTTTAATCCACAGAGGAATGGAAAGTAACAAGAAGAAAACACTTACTTCTTGCACCCTGAAATATTATGAGAGAGAAAAAAGATAAAAAAAAGAATAAAAGTTGACGAAGGAACACGTGGATGAATGAAGGAAAGATTGAATGAAGGAACTGCTGGTGAGAAGGAAGGAAGAAAAAAATAGGAAGGAAGGGAGGAAGGATGGAAGGAGGATAGATGAGCGAGAGTGCATGATGTATGGGAGGCAGTGAAGGTGGAGTGAGACAAATTGTGGTAGAGGGTGAGGGAAGGATGCAGAGAGAGAGAGAGAAAGAAAGAGAGAGAGAGAGAGGGTGAGGCGAGGCGAGGTGAACTGAGGAATAAGTAACAAGAACATGTAAATTTTGACGGAATGTAAGCAGGGGAGAGAGACAGACAGACAGACAGACAGACAGACAGACAGAGGGGGGTGGGGGGGAGCAAGGAAGAGGGGTATCTTTATAATGAAACATACAAATCAGAATCGGATTGCAAGAGTTATTAATGTTGGAGTGGAGAGGAGGGAAAGAACTGAATTAATATGCAGAAGGGAGAAGAAAACATGGAAAGGAGGACAAAATACATAAAACTGAAGACAGTGATTGAAAAAATTAAATGCTGAAATGGAAAGAAGAAAAAAAAAAGAGGGTATGGAGGTATAAATGATAAATAGTAGAAAATAGATGAAAGAATAGTGGATTGCAAAATAAAATAGGAAATACGGAGGAATTATATTGAAAGAGAAAGTAGATGTAATTGGCTGGAATTATAGGTAAAAAGAAGAAAAAGAAGTTCACAGAGTAGCAGAGAAAACTTTGGAAATGCTAAAATAGAGAGAAGAAGAAAGACGGGGAGATGGAGAGAGGCCTGGATACAGATGAAGACGATGAGAGGAAGGAGAGAAGAAAAACTAGAAAAAAGGAAGAAAACAAGGGTGATAAACATAGGAAAAGAGGAAATACAGAAGAAAAAGTGCTGGAATGGAGAGAAGATATAGACGGAAGGGGGGGGGAAGAGGGGGGAGGGAAGGGGGAAGATTGGACGAAGATGGAAGCGATGAGAGGAAGGAAAGAAGAAAAACGTGGAAAGGAGAATGGATGAACGCTGCTGAGTGATGTATGGGGGACTGTGAAGGGAGATTGAGATAAATTGATGGAAGGGGTGATTGAGAGAGAGAGAGAGAGAGAGAGATTAACGGGGATGTGTAGGTAGAATGGAGGGAAGAAAAAAGAATGAGATACATGGAGTAAAAGAAAAGAAATATGAGAGGAGAATTTGAAGATGAATATGTAGGTAGAGAGGAGGGGGAAGAGGAGGAAGATAAATTGAGGGAATGAAAGAAAAAAAATAGTTATTGAGAAATTGAAGTGAGGGGAAGGGGAAAGGTGAATTTGTAGGTTGGAGAGAGAGAGAGAGAGAGAGAGAGAGAGAGAGAGAGAGAGACTGACTGATTGATAATTGATTGATCGACTGTTGATTGATGGATGGATGGATGGATGTAGATAGACGGATAGGTAGAGAGATAGATAATTAAACAGCGAGAGAGAGAGAGAGAGAGAGAGAGAGAGAGAGGCAAATACGCAGATACGAAGGAGAGAGACGGAGATAGAGAGAGTGAGACAGATGGAGAGAAGGTAGAAAAACAGGAATGGGTCAGAGGAAGATTGGAGTGGAGGGAAGAAAAAAAGTGAGATTGATCGAGAAAATAAAGATAAAGAAGAATGAGTTAGAGTGACGTTGGAGCGATAGAGAAGATAAAGAGATATAAGGATGTAGGAGAGAGAGAGAGAGAGAGAGAGAGAGAGAGAGAGAGAGAGAGAAGAATGGCCTAGATAGAGGAAAATTGGAGTGAAGGCGGGGAGAAAGGGATAACACGATAAAAGGTGGAAGGAAGAAAGGAAGGGACTAATTGAGGGAGGGACGAAGAATTGGAAGAAAGGGGAGAGGTATTGGGATGGGGTATTGGGATGGACAATAGAGGAGTGGAGGTGAATGGCATCCGTGAAAAGATTGACAAGATGAATGTTGGAGAGTGGAGTTCAGAGGAATTGTTTGGAGGGAGGAAGATGGGAAAGTAGGATGGAATTGTAAGTGTTAAAAAAAGAGAGATGAGGAAGAAGAAAGTTGTTGTAAATACGGGAGGAAGGAACAGCAAGAGAAAATAGGATAAAATTGTAAACGTATTAAAAAGGAGAGACTAGGAAGAAGGAGAAAGTTGCTGTAAATACGGAAGGAAGGAAGAGCAAAATGACTATGGAGAGGGTAGTTGAATTTCTTGAAGGAGGAGGATGAAAAAATAGATAATCAAGATGGAGAGGAAGTGTAAATTTATCAAGAAGATATATGAAAACAGAAATAAATACAAATGCATGACGGAAGAAGGCCATTTAGGGAACAGTGTGGAAAAGATTGAGAGGGTCATTGTTGGAGGGAGGAGTTTAGGAATTATTAGGAGAAGGAGGTTGAAAACAAAGGAGAAATTACTAGAAAAGGAGAAATGAAAAAATTATAAATCTATGTAAATAGAGGATAAACAGAAAACACTGATGTAGAGAAGTATAGAAAAAAAAATATCCAAGAGTGACGTAGTGGACATGTTGGGAGAAAGTGAAAAAAAAAAAAAACTATCGGGAAGGAAGAGATGGATTAAAAACAATAAGAGACTGAAAAAGGGAGGTAAATAAGAAGGTGAAATGTAAAGAAGCGTAGAAAATGAGAAACGAGGAACAGGATGCAAGTTTAGGTGAAATGAGAAATGAAAAATGAAAAGGGAAATTGAAATAATACATGAAGGAAGGAGAAATAATACGAAATTTTAAATGATATATATATATATATATATATATATATATATATATATATATATATATATATATATATATATATATATATAACGGCCATACCACGTTGAGTACATCGCTTCCCGTCCGATCAGCGAAGTTAAGCAACGATGGGTCTGGTTAGTACTTGGATGGGTGACCGCCTGGGAACACCAGATGCTGTTGGCATCCCTACGTGTCACGTGGGGTAGGTGGAGGATTAGTGCCCTTCCCTGTAAAACAATTAACTCTAAGCCCTTGGCCACCCCGTTTGGGATACATGGCGTCTGGCAATGAATGAATATACATATATATATATAGAGAGAGAGAGAGAGAGCGTTACCGTATTGAAGGTTAGGCCGTATTCTTAAAAAAGCATGCCCTAACATTTTCGTCTTTTGCAGGTATGTCAGCAGTTATGGAGTTGGCACGTAGTTTAAGGATTCAGGGGACTGCTAAAGGCAATCTAAACCAAGTCAGACTAAGAAGATACTAGAGGTAAGAAACGGTTTTATTACGAACTTTCTATTCTCATGTACTCTTTGTGGCTAAAGAAAGAAAAACTACCCTACTTATGGACTTAATCAATTCAGAGGCTGATTGTATATTGTTTTAGTTTATAGAGCGGCATTATAGAACATGTTATAAAGATCCTGAAACAGCGCACACTGAAATGTATTGCGAAGTGCTTCATCCATTATTTTTGAGAGTTTAACAGCGATAATCATGATGAGACCCGAACGTAAGATGTATATGATTTTTACTTAGTTTATGTTCGTTTGTGTTGACGTTCTCTTGTATCCAGTTTTGTTCAAAGCAAGAGTTGTACGATGATTTAATGATGTTATGAATTTGTGTCATCCAAAAACTAGTAACATGGCTTGCAAACTCTTCGGTGATGATGATTTATGCTATTTTTATGTCTTGCGTCTGTTCATCCAACCCTTCCAGTTCAGTATACTGTAGTTGGTTGATTTTTCGTTTTTTCGTCCGACAAAACTAGACCATTCCCCCATCCCCCCAAAAAGAAAATTATATCGTACTTGCGTAAAATTTAGTGGACATTAGTTGTAGGGTACGGATGAATCTCCTTGGTTGCTAGTTGAATGAACCCCCCCCCCCGCCCCAAATTGACCATATTTGAACATCAACTGATCCAGAAGGCGTTACGATCCTTGTCAGGTTAGAGTAATCGCTCTATACAGTAGGTCCCTCCGTCCCCTCATCTCTGCTTTCTCTCCTCATCGACCCCTCCCCCTCCCCCTCCGTTTTTTTTCCTCTCCTGGCTCGACATCTCTTTGACTCCCACCCCACAATTCTCTCTCTCTCTCTCTCTCTCTCTCTCTCTCTCTCTCTCTCTCTCTCTCTCTCTCTCTTTCTTTCTTCCTTTCACCTCCTCTCAAGCAAGCTGTTCACACCATGTCCCTATCCTTCAGTCACGTTCTAGGTGTGTTGGTGCACGATTACTTTTTTCTCAAACACCCCACTCTCTCTCTCTCTCTCTCTGTCTCTCTCTCTCTCTCTCTCTCTCTCTCTCTCTCTCTCTCTCTCTCTCTCTCTCTCTCTCTCTCTCTCTCTCTCTCTCTCACACACACACACACACACACACACACACACACACACACACACACACACACACACACACACACAATCCAATTTCTTCTTCTAATCCTTTGTTCCCACTTTTCACTATTCCTTCCTCGTCCTCCTCTTCATTTTTTTTTTTTTAATTTTTACATGCATCACTTCTCTTTCACGCATTTTCCTCCTCCTCCTCCTCCTCTTTCTCAGCTCATATATTTTCCTGACCTTCCCCTTACCTTCCGTGTCGTGTCCCCTCTGTGATTTTTCTCCGGCTCTTATTCTTACAGAACCTGTAACATTTCTCTCTCTCTCTCTCTCTCTCTCTCTCTCTCTCTCTCTCTCTCTCTCTCTCTCTCTCTCTCTCTCTCTCTCTCTCTATCTATCTATCTATCTATCTATCTATCTTTCTCTCTCTCCCCACGGGTTTCATTTCTCACAGTCAAGGTACTTTTTTTTTTATCTTAAAGCTTTTTCATAAACATACGCATTATTTTACCCCATTTAATCCATAGTTCTTCTCCTACATATGCTTGTTTCCCACATACTTGCCTTTTTTCCCACATATGCATCCTCCCACATATGCACAATCACACCAGCATAAACACACAGACATACGTATTCATTCCTCATACCTGTTCAACCCAGAAACATTTACCCCAACCTGCACGTCCACACCAACATACACATATCCCATATAGCCTACATATTCATCCTACACACACACACACACACACACACACACACACACACACACACACACACACACACACACACACACACACACACACACACACACACACACACACACACACACACACACACACACACACACACACACACACACACACACACACACACACACACACACACACACACACACACACACACACACACACACCAACATCTCCCTCCACCTCGCGTTTTTCCCCCACATATTCTCGAAGTGTCAATGTATCGAGGAACCATATTTTTCTCCTACACTTTTTGCTCTCTCTCTCTCTCTCTCTCTCTCTCTCTCTCTCTCTCTCTCTCTCTCTCTCTCTCTCTCTCTCTCTCTCTCTCTCTCTCATCTGTTTATATGTTGGTCTTTCTTTGTTTACTTCTGTCTAGCTATCTTTCTGTCTACCTATATCTCTCCATCTGTCCATCTATCTCTCAAGCTCTTAATCTATCTGTATCTCTGTCTCTTATCTCTCCTCCCTCTCACACCCCTGCAGCCTCCCCATGCCCCCCTCATCTCCCCCTGGTGGCAAAACTGTGTAAGGGGGCAAGGGGGCGTATTTTATCATGTTTCCCGATATTGATCACGGGGCGGTGGACGATATTGGCAATGATGGCTTAGTTTCGGCGTGAAAAGGAAGGAGCGCATGAGTCACCTTTACCTGGACAGAAATAAGATCCCCTCCCTCCCCCTTTACCTTACCTTCCCCCTGTTGCGAATTTTCCCCCTCCCTCCTCTCTCCCCATCTCCTTACCCCATATTAAACAGTTTCCCTCCCTCCCATTCCCTTTCACCCACACACCCACCTACCTGTCAACGTCATTTTTCTTTATTGTTTGCCTGGATTCGCCCCTCCCCCTCCCCACCCCCCTTTCTGTCACCCCCTCTCCTCCTTTCTTCACCTCTTCACTCATCGTTGACATTTTTTTCCAGACAAACCCCCTTTCCTTCCTCCCGTCTCTGTCCCTCCAAGCGCCCCCTTCCATTTCACAGTAGTCTTCTTTCTTGTTCATACCTGGCTTTGCCCCCCCACCCTTCCCCGATCAGTTCTCTCTCCTCCCTTTCCTCCTGTCTCATCCTTCCTTCACCCTCCCTTCCTCCTACATTTGGCCATTTCCTCCCTTCCTCCCTCACACTGCTTCTTGATGTAACCCTACCTTAAAACCATTCCTTTGCCCCCTCTCCCTCGATGTGCTCTCTCTCCTCCCTTCCCTCCCTTCCTTCACTCTCTCGTGCTTCTACATTTGGCCTTTCCCTCCCTTCCTCTCTCACACCTTTTCTTGATGTAACCTTACCTTGGAGCCATTCCTCACCTCTCACACTTGCTCCTTCTCTCATCCTTCACTCTTTTTGTCTCTCATTCATCACGCTTGCTCACTCTCATTTCTCACCTTTGCATACATATAATCCAGGTACTTATCTCTCACTGGTCACTCTTCTCCCACCCTCATCCTTCGTCCTTGATCCTCCCTTATTCTTTAATCACTTTCTCACTTCTCTACTCCAGTCCTGACCCCCTCACACTCGCTATGTCTCTCATCCTTCACTCTGTCACCAGGTTATCCCCCTCCCTTTTACCCATCCTCTCCTTTCAGCTTTCATTCTTTCTCCCAATTACGCACTCTTGTATTACTCTTCCCCATATCTCTTCTCCCCGCTTCTCCTCCCCACATTCTTCTTCCCTCACGTTTGACCGTAGATTTCGTCTCTTCCCCTTCCCTCCTCCCTCACTCTGTTCCTTCCTTCGTTCCTTCACCTCTATACCCAGTGTTTCATAATCACCTCCTCACTCCTTAATCATGTTGTCGCTATTTCAAATCACTGCCCTTCTGAATTATCTGTATGCATCCTTCTCCCATTACGGCGGGCACGCAGAACACGTCTAACAGCACACCTTCACTCTTTACTGTCTCACTCTCTAATTCGAGAGTTAGCACACTGTTGTTACCCTCATCCTCTTATATGCAGTGTGTCCAGGCATGTCGAAATGAACCTATATTGATCAGTATTTTCTACTATTCAGTTCTTCATGGAAAGATAATTTTTTTTCAGGCACTCAGCCTTTGGTTCGTTCTTTTTTATTTATTTTTATTTTTATTTTATTTTTCCAAAGAAGCATCCCACCTCAATACTGCAGGATCTCTCCCCCCATCTTTCTCCTTATATTCCAGTCCCTCCTTTTCGCCTTGCATCTCCCTCTCATTTCCCTCCTTCTTCTGTCTCCTTACTTCGCAGTACTTCCGGATACACCCACTCACTGTACTACCCCTATCACCCTACTCTCGGATGCGCCCTGTCGCCGTACTAACTCCATCACCCTACCCCTAGGTACACCCAGTCACCGTTCCCCATCACCCTATACTCGGATATACCCAGTGATCCATCAATGCCAGACATATTTTTCGTATACCTCATCAGGCAGCTCTAACCATCCCACTTACCCGCACACCACCCAATTAGCAGGACTTATGCTCATTACCAAGCAGGATATCACCATGCCATCATTATCGGCTGTTGTTAGTGCCTCTGTCAACATCTCATATTACATAGAGTTATAGAGCTGGAGAGGACGCACGCCTTCGTGTGGTGGCACTGATATAAGCGTCCCTCACCTCTAGAAGGGGGATAGTGGTCTGTCGGAGACGGGCAGATTCAGCCTTCAGTCCACTGGGTTCAGGGGTTGAAGGGGTAAGGGGAAAAAGACATCAGATATATGGTCAAAAAAAAAAAAAAAAGGAAAAAACGAGTCACATATAAAACGAGCTATGATATCCCAATTTCCGGGTTGTCAGGGGTATTGATGGAGTGGGTGGGAGTTAGATGTTCAAAAAAAAAAAAAAGTTATCAGAAAAAACAAGGTTGTTGTTTGTCAGAGGAAACGCGTCATTATAGATCAGAAAAACAACTGGCTTCTAAAAAAAAAGTTTCGTGCTGTCTTGATATGTATGGATATTGTCAGTGGATGGGTGGAGGATTATTTATGTATGTATGGATGGATTTTTTTATATTTTTGGGTAGACCGTTAATCATCCCACGAACGCCAAAAAAAAAAAAAAAAGCATAAGTCTCCATCTAGCCTTATTTTCTTTTTTTACCTAGTTGTATTTAGTCTTTTATTTTGTTTTATGTACTTTTCTGTATTCTCGAGTTTTTTTTTTTATGCTTAAGGTTTCTCCTCTCGTTCTGTTTTCAAAATTCCCCTATATTGCATTTTTTTCTACCTGTTTTGTTTACGTAAATCAGCGTTCTGAGGGTTTATTTTTTATTGTATCGATTTTTCCCCCAGAGGCGTCATCCTTACCTCATACCCCAAATCCGCGTGGCCCTGGTTGTGGATGGAAATTATTAGTGTATTCTCGTTGACCTGACATTCCTCGCAACACTTTTTCCTCAGCGAATTATTTGGCTTGCAGCACCTTACTATCCTCGTGTGTGTTATTGGTGCATACAAATTTCGTTAATCTATGTAAAACTCGTCGGTATGTATTTTGCTATTTGACTCTGATCTATTTTAATATTGCCTCTATAAATTTCTATGTAAATATCATGAACATAAAGTCTCACGAGGTCTTGTCCATATAAATCGCCTCCACATATATCTCATCCACACATCTATATAAATCTCGTCTCTCTTCATTTATGTATTGTTTCTGTAAACTTCAATATAAATCTCATCAACAGTATAGTGTCTTACGTCAGTCTCGTCAGTATAAATCCCCTCCACGTATATCTTATCAATGCATCTATATAAATCCCGTCTTTGTATATATCGTCAATCCTATCTATATAACCCGTACCAGGAGCTTCCTCTCTCGTTTTCTCCCCATAAATCTCGCAGTTTTGATAGTCCTTTTCCCATTTCCTTAGATTTGCTGGCTTCCTTTAGTCTCCCTTTACCCTCTCTATCTGCACCACTGTCTCAGATATTCTCCGGAGCTTCCGTAAATTGCCAGGGTTAGATCTTGTTGTGTAATCCTTCAGAGAGAGAGAGAGAGAGAGAATTTCTTCCATGGTGGCTGTAAAATATATATACTCTCTCTCTCTCTCTCTCTCTCTCTCTCTCTCTCTCTCTCGTGTCCTTCTGTCCGTCCCTGCTTCTCTCCTCTCGGATATTTCTCTCTCCGTCCAAGATTACAGATATTCTTCCTACCTTCTTGCCTCTCTTTTATCTCCCTCCTTCTTTCGTCCCTCTCAGATGTCTCTCACTCGTTCCTTCTCTCCCTCCTGCTTTCTCTCCTTATATATCCCTCCTTCCCTCCCTGCTTCCCTCCTCCTCCTCCCCTTCCTTCCTTCCTTCTTTCATATATATCTCTCACTCCTTTTTCTCCTTCCTTCCTTCCTTCTCTTCCAATATATTCCACCCTCTCTCCTTCTCTTTCTCCTTCCTTCCCTCTTTCTCTCCTCAAATATTCCTTCCTCTCTCCTCTATTCCCTCCTTCTACCTTCGATTTCTCCTCATCTGTTCCTCGTTCCTTCTCCCCCAATACAATCTTCCCTCCCTCCTCTCCCTCCTTCCTTCCATTCTTCCAGACATTCCTTCCTCTCTCTCTCTCCCTCCGTGTGTTTCCATTCGATATTTGCCTCTGCTGACTCCACTCTCAGCTTACCTCAAATCCCTCTATTCTCGCCTCCCTTTTTCGCCGTCTAACTTTTTTTTCTGCATTTTTCTTCAACATATTTTCTCTATTTTTAAAGCTGGATTTTTTTTTTTAGTTTTTAATTTGTTTGTGTTAGAATGGTTAAATATATATATATATATATATACAGTATATATGGGGTATTAATGTGCTTTTTTCCCCTCATTTTTTGAAGAAGACAAACTTGTTGGGATTTGTGTGTGTGTGTGTGTGTGTGTGTGTGTGTGTGTGTGTGTGTGTGTGTGTGTGTGTGTGTGTGTGTGTGTGTGTGTGTGTGTGTGTGTGTGTGTGTGTGTGTGTGTGTTTTCCAAGCCCGTAAGTAATGAAGTTTTTTTTTTTTAATTTACGAATTGCTTTGTATTTTTTTTCTTATCGGTGTCACAGTCATGAAAAATAGTACTCGATTTTGTTGCACTGATTTTTATTTTGGTTTCAGGATTCCTATTGCATTTTATCCTCTCTAAGACTCTGTAAGAAAAAAAATGCATGTATTTTCTGAACTACGATTTTCTTTGCCTTTGTATTTGTAAAGGAACTTCTCTTTTTACGTAATCTTTACTTCCATCTATTATTTTTTATTTATGTTATCAGTTTCCTTTATTTTCCCTTAATGCCTACGGTGCAAGGACTCTAACAAGTGTGAACATCAATGCGCAAAAATCTAGGAGTATAAGTTCATTGCCTGGAAAGTGGTAAAGAAGAAAGTATATTAGCTTTGGTTCATATATTTTTGTTTTGTACGTAGCTAGTTGTAGGAAAAGGATCGATCGATCGATCGATAGATAGATAGATAGATAGATAGATAGACTGACAGACAAAGATAATGGGTAGATAGATTGATAGATAGATTAATTTATTGTATCGGTAAATCCGATGAGCTGTTTTATTTTCTAAATATTCTGATATTGCTAAAACTCGACGATGTTATTCGGATTTGGAAAAACTTTTCGAACTGGAGATGTTAGATAAACCATGAACAGTTTATATAAAAAGTTATCGGACAGAAAGAGTAATTAATTTTATGTATTCACCTCGCCTATCCCCAGCTAGCAAAGAGAGATTTTTTTTTTTTTTTTTTTTTACGTTTTATATAGGACTTTTTTTTTTTTTTTGTCAACCCTGGGAAAGAAAAGTACAGGTTTTTGTATATTTCATTTTTCTTATACTCCCGAGTCACCAAGAAAAAGTGTGATTATTTTGTTTTTAGTTTTTTTTATACATTCATTTTTCTCATGTTTCCGACTTGTCAAGAAAAGTATATTGTTTTTAGGGATTTTTACTGTTTCTCTTGGGCTTGTAGGCAAAAATTTTTGTATTTCTTTTCATTTCGGATTTTTATTAAGGATATGAAGTAAGAGTTCATGATTACTAGAAATGCAGGTATTGTGGGATTATACTGTAGAGTCTGTGTCTATTTGTCTGTCTGTCTGTATTTTTTTATTAGCAGTCCCCTTTTTTCAGGATCCCCCCCCTCATTATCTCAATTTGCTTTTTCCCTTGTCTTCTGTGTTTTTTCGTTCTTTTATCACCACGGCTCTTTTGCAGTGTCTTCATTTGTATCATGTTTCCTGCATTCCTTTCTGTTTTTCTTCTCTTTTATACTTTCTTATCGTGTTCTTTTATCCTTGCCTCATCTGCTCTTCCTCCTCTCACCACCCCTCTTCTTCCCTCACGTCTTCAATCTTTTCATATTCTCTCGTCTCGTCTTCTCTCCTTTCCATCCCCCTTTCCTTCTCTTGTCTTCCATTCTCTTCCCGTTCCATCCTCTCCATTCTCTCCCCGTCTTCTCTTACCTCGCCTCTGTCAACTCGATCCAGTGTTAATCCTCCACCATTTCCATCTATCACTTGCTTTCTCTTCCTTTGTCTTCTCTGCCCTTCCATTTTCTGTCCTTCCCTTGTTTTCTTCTGTTTTATTTCCTTCCCATTCCTTCCTCGCAACTTACATACTCGTCCTCTCCGTTCTCCTTTCTTGTCATCATTCAGTTTCCAGTCCTTTCCTTTCCCTTCTACTCTTCTCTCCTGCGATTTCGCCCTCTATACGCCGTTCCTGTTTACATTCCCCACCACCATTTCTCCTTGTCGCATCTCCATCCCTTCCGTTCCCTTCCTATCATTTTCCTTTCCTTCCACTATATTTCACACATCTCCCATTCCATCGCTGTACCTTCAACATCCCACACCACTGTCTACCCGTCATGCCCTCAGTTCCCTTCACTTCCCTTCCTTTCCCATCTCTTCCCGTAAATTTCACACCTCCACATTCCACCCCATCCTATCAGCATCCCACACCCCCATCTCCCCACGAATCATTTTTGCCCTGCGCCAAGTCGTGTAGGGCTTGGCGTCTCCAGTGGGCTCTGTGATGCGGTTAGGACACACCCGGCAGAGCAATTCCCTTCCGCCCACAGCCCACGGCCAAGAGCGCACCGAGCGGTAATGAAAATATCCACGGTAATAAGAAGGCCACGTTCCAAACCGCTGGCCGATTTTATGACATTTTTTAGTGCAGTATTTCACGTGCTTTGGGGCATTTTTAGAATATGGTTTTTACGTATTATCTTATTTTTATTACATTCACTGGCGTATTTTATGACATTTTCGGTACAGTATTATACGTACTTCATGACATTTTTTGCACGTCCTTTTGCGTATTTTAGGGCATTATTGGTATACGGTATTCTTTTACGCAATTTGTTATTTTACAGTAGTTCTTTCTCTTCAGTATTTCCTGAGATTTTCTGCACATTCTTTTACATATTTATGACATTTTTATATTCTCTCATATTTTTTTTTCTCATTATTTTTTTTTTCAGTTTATATTTTTTCTACAATATGTATGTCCCCTGTAGCTAAGTTCTCCTCACCTCAGAATATTTCCCTCAAAAAGCGTTTATTTTCTTCTATTTTCTTCCTCATCCATCATTTTTCCTCTCGACTGTAAATTTTATCTGGATTTTTTTTCTTCTTCAGCTGTGTTTATTTTAGTCTGTAGTTTACGGTTTCCTTCACTCTTTCTATATTCCCTTCCACTACACATTTTCCTCACATTGTGCAACTCTGTATTTTCCTTAGTATTGTCTTCCTCGGTGTGTTTTTTCCTCCAGGGATTTGTATTTTTCCCTCCCCGGTGTGTATTTTCCTCCTTTCCTCTCGATGTTATTTCCTGCATGGTGTAGGTTTTCCTTCGACCAACCTCATTATTTGCCTCATATTTTTGTTTGCGTCTCAGGGCCAGTGAGGGTAAAAATAATAATAATAATAATAATAATAATAATAATAATGATCTTGAGTAACCTCGCAGTTAAAGTGTTTGAAGTTTTCTCAGTCACACGCTTCAGAGCCCTTACGTCAATTTATTTCTTTTACTACACACCACACGATTTTATTCAGCGTTGGGGAGACCTGGGTGGGAAGGGTTATAGGTAATGAAATGTGGCGCTGCTGAACCGTAGACTTTTGTGTGTGTTTTAGTAGAAGCTGTTTGATGATGCGGGTATTTTTCTCGGAAAGTGGATAGGTAAGGATAAGAATACTGATTTAGGGAGAGAGAGAGAGAGAGAGAGAGAGAGAGGAGAACCACGTTTCCAAGAACTTTATTTGGACATCATCACTGTCATAACTACCACCACCACCGCTATCATCATCATCGTCATCATCATTATTATTACCAGTATCCAACAGCTTAACATTTCCATGACATTTGCCGTCTGTCAAGGAGAAAAGTAGTGTTCTTCGCCCAGAGCGAGGTACCGTCATGGCAAGTAATATCAGCGTCATACCAACTTTGTGTCTGCCTCCCACCAAACAATATACACACAATATACACATTCTTTGCCACGCCACACACTTCATATTCGCCAGGCATTATTTACATATATACACTGCCTTATTTTCCCGCAGTCACCCCTCGCCTTTCTGTTTCTCGGTGGCGATCTCTCTCTCTCTCTCTCTCTCTCTCTCTCTCTCTCTCTCTCTCTCTCTCTCTCTCTCTCTCTCTCTCTCTCTCTCTCTCTCTCTCATTTCTTCTCCATCCTTCCATTCCCTTTTATTTTTCTCTTCCATTCCATTCTTCTCCATCCCCTCCCTTTCTTGCCATTTTTTATCCTTCCCTTCCCTTCCCTTCCATACCCAACCCATCTCTTCCATTCCCGTCTCTTCTCTTCTCCTCTCCTCCCCTCTCTTTCTTTACTCTTTACTCTTCTCTCTCATGGTGACCACACAAAATATTTTTACGATATCGGTGACACACGAGCAATGTCTCTCCGTATTTCTAGCAGCTGGGTGCTCGCCTCCACCACCTCCCTGCCTCCACTGCCTCCCTGCTTTCAGTACCTTCTTGCCTTCAATACCTCCCTGCCTCTAATACCTCCCTGTCTCCAATGTCTCCCTGTCTCCAATGCCTCCCTGTCTCCACTACCTCCCTGCCTTCAATACCTCCCTGCCTCCAATACCTCCCTGTCTCCAATACCTCCCTGCCTCCAGTACCTCTCTGTCTCCAATACCTCCCTGCCTTCCATTACTTCAGTACCCCTAACATCTCCCTACCTTCACTTGCCTCCTTACCTACCTTGCTTCCTACCTCCCTCTCCCCAGCATCACTCTGTCGCCACTCCCTCTGTCTCCCTTGCAAGTTGCTTCCTACCTCCAATACCTCTTCCGTCCCTACCTCCCCCTGCCTCTCCACCATGTTCCTCATCTTCCTCCTTCCAGCACCTCTCTACCTTCTTGTTTTAGCTGTATTCCATGTTTCCATTCCTCCGAAATGTACACATCTCTTCTGTCTGCCTCTCCTTTATTACCTCCTCCTCTTACCTACCTACCTACCTACCTACCTACGTTTCTGTGGTCTGCTTTTATAACCCTGTAAGGTTAGTTAGGTAATATCACAACTAAGGAGTCAACAGGCAGCCCTTAATACAATTCTCTGTATTGAGCAAAACCACAGTCACGAACCATCAACGGTGCAGTATTTCATTTTATTTACGTATTTTCTGACCTATTCTTTCTATTTCTATGCCATAATTATTCACATCCTGGTAAATGTCATGGGTCCGTAATCTCGTCGGTTAAGGAAGCTTCCTTGCACCTCTTCCAAAGCGATTTATTTTTGGATACGGCTGGGTAATAACAATTTGTGTGCTATGCTGAAGATGGTGGTGTCGGAATTATTTAAAGGGCGCAGAAGAGGAGAGTAAAAAGCAATAAGCAAAGTAAATCGCTAAGGAAAACGTGTTACGGAGCTTCCTTAACCGACTAGAATGTATACCCTCTAGTTCTCGAGTCGAAAAATTTGCCGAGGCTGAAGAGAAAATGCTTTTAAGAAGAATGAAGAAATTTAATAATATGTATTCTGTATCATGGAGTTAAGATAAGTTTTCACTCCATTTACTTCTTACATTTCACTCTCTAGCTTTCGCTCCTTTTCGAACTTTGTCCTTCATTTTCTTTTCTATTTCCATTTTTCCATTTGGCCTGCCCGGCGTGTCTCCTCTTTTTCCCATTCTCCATCTCCTGTGACGTCTTCGTTGCCTCCCTCACCTCTCCTTGCTTCTCTATTTTACTCTTTATATTTACGGCTCTGTTTTTCCTCTGTGTGTGTGTGTGTGTGTGTGTGTGTGTGTGTGTGTGTGTCTGTGTCTGTGTCTGTGTCTGTGTGTGTGATTCTTCCTTGCCAACTTACATTTTACTTTCATCTTTATTTTTTTTTCTCATAATATCTGTGACAAATTTTGCTATCTATTTAAATTTTTCTTCAGTTTCTCATGTTTTTCTTTCTGTTTTCCTCTTTTGAAAGTATTATTTCATGTTCTCTTTTATGTGTTATTTTCTTTCATTTTTCTTCTTATCTCTTTTTCCTCTTGCAGTCATTTTTACTTCCTCAATTTCTCTCCGGATTTTTCTGTAAACTTAGTAAATTTGGTTTTCTCTTTTTTTTCATTTTTCTCTTGCTTCTCTGCTTTTCCTACGTCATTTCTCTGTTCCTGTATTTTTTTTTATTTTCTTTTTTGCTTTTCTTTCATCTATAATTCTGTCTCCATTTTTTTTCCATCTTAATCCTTCGTATAATTTTCTTCTCCCAGTTTTTTCCATGTTTCCCTGCCTATTAACTTGTTCTCTTTCCCAACCTCTCTTCTCTTTGTTTCTTTCCATATTCCTCCTGTTTTCTTCTCCTTCCCTCCCTTCTTTTTTTCTCAGCCTTCCACTGTCTTATCATTCTCTTCCCATCCTCCTCCCTTTCCTCCACTAACCATCTCCTTTTCGTTATTCCAATCTCCTTCCCATGTACTTCCTCTTTCTACTCTCCGTTTCTCTCCCTTCTCCAGATTTAGTTTTCACCCCCTGTCTCTAGTATTTTGTTTATTTCTTTCTCTTCACCCTTGCTTCCTTACTTTTTATTATCTTTTCTCCCACCTTTTTTTACCTCTGTTTCCTTACCCTCTTCTCTCTCTCTCTCTCTCTCTCTCTCTCTCTCTCTCTCTCTCTCTCTCTCTCTCTCTCTCTGTCACTGCTGTATACAATTTCCATATATTTTCACCCTGGTTGCTGCTCATTTTTCGTCGTTTATTTATTTCTTTGATATTTTTGTCCCTTTATTTTTTGCTTTAACATCGGTAAGAAAAAAAATTGTTGTTGTTTCTGCACTTGACTCTCTCTCTCTCTCTCTCTCTCTCTCTCTCTCTCTCTCTCTCTCTCTCTCTCTCTCTCTCTCTCTCTCTCTCTCTCTCTCTCTCATATGTGTGTGTGTGTGTGTGTGTGTGTGTGTGTGTGTGTGTGTGTGTGTGTGTGTGTGAGAGAGAGAGAGAGTGAGAGAGAGAGTGTGTGTGTGTGTGTGTGTGTGTGTGTGTGTGTGTGTGTGTGTGTGTGTGTGTGTGTGTTTTACTGCCTTATATAGTATCTTGTGTGTATATGTACGTGTGTTCGTCTTATATATTGTCTTGCGTGTGTAACTCGGAAAACTTGTGAGTGTGTTTGGTAGTGCGAGTATTTGTAAGGCCGTGTGTACAATCATGTGCGTCTTTGTGCATGTGTCTTTTGTGGCTGTATGTACAGTATATTGTGGTAGGGCTATCTTTACATAATGTGTGTGTGTGTGTGTGTGTGTGTGTGTGTGTGTGTGTGTGTGTGTGTGTGTGTGTGTGTGTGCGTGTGTGCGCGCGCGCATAAGCAAGTCATGTGCTACAGTTTGGCCATGTGCTTTTATGTGTAAGGCAGTTGGTTATTCCATTGTGCGTTTGTGTGTGTTTTCTTTCAATATACTATTGTGCCTCTGAGTGCACTTCCTCTGAATATACATTGAGTGTGTGTGTGTGTGTGTGTGTGTGTGTGTGTGTGCGTGTGTGTGTGGGGGGGGTGAAAGCGAGTTATCTCCGGCATATCAGAAAAGTGACTTACGACAAAGGGAGACTGAAGGAAATTTTGAAAACCCAATTTCGCAAAGAGGTTAAGTTTATAAAAAGTTTTGGTTTTGACGCGGTAATACACTTAGGAGGTGCATGTGGATGGACGGGGGGAGACGGGAATAGACGGGGGAAGGTGGAAAGGTGGATGGGTGGATGACGGGAGAAGAAAAGTGGAGAAGACGGAGAATAAGAGCTTGTTTTTGACGGGGGAGATGTGGATAGACAGAATGATGGATTTGGGAGATCGGAAGAGACAGATTGGCAGAGAGGAAGGGAGAGGGAAAAGTAGATTGACATTACATAATCGCGCATGTTTTTTGACAGGTAAGAAGTAGAGAGGAAAAAAAAAATGGGATATTTGGTATAGTTATGAAGAGACAGACTGACAGAGAGGAAGTAATGGGAAGAGACAAGAGAGATAGTTGAGTGGATGGATGACATGAGAGAAGTATTGACAGAATAATAGTTTGCATAGGTAGAAAGAGATTGACAGTCTTAGGGCCTTGTGGAGATGAAAGGAGACGGGAGAGATGGACAAAGGACACCCCGTTTTCTAGCAGAGGACATCCCGTTTTCCCTCTTTCCCCCTCCCGACGACATTCACAAAATTGCTGTTACCAAATGTTTTCCCTGACTCGGCAACTCCCTCGCCTTTGACAAATTCCTGCATTATCGACGCCATCCAAAGCAGACGTCGGTTTTCTTCCTTCTTCTTCCTTTTTTCTCCTCTCCTTCCCCCTCCCTTCCCCCCCACCCTGTTTTCTTATTCCCTTCCTCTTCACCCGCTCTGTCCTTGCGTGTGTTTGTTGTCCTCGCGTCCGTTTTCTTCTCGTTGTGTCCCTCTCCAAAATAATGTCCGTCCTCGTTTTCTTTGACGCGGCGTTATTCCAGCGTTCCATTCTCCGTTTGATTTTTTTTTTTTTTTTTTTGCTTCTCTCTCTCTCATAATAATAATAATGATAATAATAATAATAATGATAATAATAATAATGATTAATAATAATAATGATAATAGAAATAATGATAATAACAGTAATAATGATAATAATAGTAATATAATAATCGTCAATCATTCATCATCATCACTACCTTATCATTATCCTCACCATCCCCACCACAATAATCCTAGCAGAGGACATCCCGTCACCTCCTCTTAATCATCTTCGTTCTGTTCATGCTACTCATCCCATTTCTCAACCTGCCTCATATCCCTTCCTCTTCCTGTTTCTTATCCTCTTCCTCCTTCTGTATCTTATCCTCTTCCTCTTCCTTCTCCTCTTCCTCTTGAAGGACGTATGAGATAGAAGAAGCAATTTCCCTGGAGCTGAGACAAGGACCATCGAGTCAACATATCCCTCTGACGGGCACGTGGTTGTGGTAGTGGTGGCTTGCCAGAGATCCCCTCTTATTTTTGTTGCAGTCTTCCCTCCACGCAGCTATCCCTTGCGTTTTCCTATAGACCCCCCTTTCCCCTCGTCTCTTTGCGTTCTCTCTCTCTCTCTCTCTCTCTCTCTCTCTCTCTCTCTCTCTCTCTCTCTCTCTCTCTCTCTCTCTCTCCTCATTTTCTTCTTCCTATCTTCTCAGTCTCATATCCCCGCCTTCTCATTACACGTTTCCTTTTTCCGTGCATTCTGTTATTTCCCCGATATTCCCTCTTGCTTTTTTTCCTACCCTTGTATTTTCTGCATTCTTAGAATTTTTTGTTTTTTTCCTTAATTTTTTTCTGTATCTTGACATTTCATCCTTAATTCATTTTCTTCCCTGCTATCTTATTTTCCATTATTTCTCAGTTCTATTCCACTTCCATTGATTTTTTTTTTTTTTTGCTATTTTTCCTTGCACTGTTCCTTTTCCTCCTTTCTTCACCTTCCTTTAATCGTATTCTTCCTTTCATCATTTTTGTCATTTCCTTCTATCCATTTTTCTTCCATTCTTCTTTTCTTCTTCTTCTTTTCTTCTTCTTCTTTTCTTCTTCTTCTTCTTCTTCTTTACTATGTTTCAATCTCCCTCTCCTATTCGCCCTTTCATGTTTTGTGTCAGCCTCCCTTCAGTTTGCTTCCTCCCTCATTTCCTCTGTCAATTCTTCTTTTCCTTCTTTATCTCCCTTATTTCTGTACCAACTTTATTCCTTCTCTTTCTCTGTTTCTCATTATCATCTCTTTTATGCTTTTGTCCTCTTATTCCTTCTTTATTATATGCTTCCCTTTCTTCGTTTCCTTCTGTTCATCACATTTTTCCTTAATTTTCCGTCCCAGGTTCCCTCTTCTTCTCCCCATTTTCCGTTGCCATATTTTCGCTCCTCCTCTTTGTTTCCTTCCTTTTCGCCCCCACTTCTTTTCGTCGATTCGTCCTTCTTTCACTCTTCCCTATCCCTGTTTCTCTCCCGCCTTCCCTCTTTCCCAGCTTCCTTCCCTTCCTCCCTCCGTCTTTCCTTCCTTCCTTCCCTTCCTCCCTCTTTCCTTCCTTCCTTCCCTCCCTCCTCCCGTCCAACATTCCCTCTTTCCTTCCTTCCATCCTTCCCTCCCCCTTTCCCTTTCCCTCCTTCTTCTCTCTTTCTTTCCTCCTTTCCATCCTTCCTTCCCTTAGAAATCCGTAAGAGCTCCTTCACATATTCTGACCCGAGTGTGAGATCCTTCGAATCCGATTCCTTTAGACTCTCTCTCTCTCTCTCTCTCTCTCTCTCTCTCTCTCTCTCTCTCTCTCTCTCTCTCTCTCTCTCTCTCTCTCTCTCTTCCAGTAGTCTTATTTTATCTTCTCTTGCTTACTTCTTTCTTTCATTTATTGTTTACTCTTGCATTCACTTATTCATTCATTCATAGCTCCTTCCTTCATATATTTGTTTGTTCATTTCCATCTCTTTTTATTCACTTTTCTTCATTTCATCTCTAGTTACTCTGGTCCTTTGTCTTTCCTTTATTCATTTTTTTTCCTGCCTTTCATCCTTCTTGTTTTCTTCCTTTCTTCTTTGGTTCTTACTTTCCACACTCCCTCTTTCCTTCCTTCCTGCATTCCTTCCATCCTTCCATCCATCCTTCCTTCCTTCCTTCCTTCCTCCACGAATCATCTTGTCTCTGTTTCCTCGAGCAACAGTTCCTCTTCTTTCTCCCTAATTTTCTTCTTTCTTTTCGTCTCTCCTTCCACTCATCCTTCCTTAAACCCTTCCTTCCTTCTGTCAGTTATAGTTTCCATCCTTCCTTTGGCACTTCCATCCATCCTTCATCACTTCCTTCCTTCCTTCAGCACGTCTATCCTTCCTTCAGTACTTCTTTCTTTCAACATCTCGATCCTATCTTCAGCACTTATGTCCTTTCTCCAGCTCTTCCTTTCTTCAGCAGTTGCATCTTCCCTTTCTTTTCCTCCCTTTTTTCCGCCTTTATTTATCATTTCTCCTCCATCCATCCTTCCATCCATCTACTCTTCCGTCAACGCTTCCATCCTCCCTTCCGTCATAAGCCTCCTGTCTCCTCGCTGCAAGATGCACCTCATTTGTTTTGGGTCGAGTAACAAAGTTTGTCGTTCGGAATTCCTCTCTCCATTGTTTATCATTTCCACTTTCTAGTTTTCTATTTTATTCCCAATATTTTTATTGTCTGTTCGTCCTTTTGTTTTTGTCTCCATCTTTCCTTTGGTATTTTTACAACTGTTTCTTTTATTCGGCCGTCATAATTATGTACCATTCTTTCTTTCCTTCACTTTGCCCCATTCCTTCATTTTCCTGCTTTCCCTTTTTCATTGTCATTCTTTTATAACCTGCCTGCATTCCTTCCTTCCTTCCTTCCTCCCTTCCTTCCTTCCTTAATTCCTTAATTCCTTAATTCCTTCCTTCCTTCCCTCCCTCCCTCCCTCCCTCCCTCCCTCCCTCCCTCCCTCCCTCCTTCCTTCCTTCCTTCCTTCCTTCCTTCCTTCCTTCCTTCCCTCCCTCCCTCCCTCCCTCCATCCTTCCTTCCTTCCTCGATGCCAGAAGTGTTCCGTGTGTTCCGTGTGGAGCAACAAGTGGCGCTAATCTGATTCAAGGAGCAACCTCGGAGTTAACACCATTTGCATCTCTCACCACGCAGCCCTGCACTCCCCTTCCGTCATTCCCCTAAATCCCCTCTTCCACATCCCTCATATCCCCATTTCCTGCACATCTTTCTTCCTCTTATTTCTCCTCCCCATCCTTCATTCCCCTAATCCTCCCTCTTCCCCATCCGTCATCTCCCTATCTCCTCCCCATCCTTCTTCCCCTTATACTCCCTCCCACCTTCATTCCATTTACTCCCATCCCAATCTTAGCATTATTACTCCCCCATCCCTCTGTTCACGCAGACATTCACTGTCCCCCCACCCTCCCTTATCCACCTTTCTCATTCATCTCCCGCATCCACCTTCCTCATTCATCTCCCGCATCCACCTTCCTCATTCATCTCCCGCATCCACTTTCCTCATCCACTTTCCTCATCCACCCTCTTCATCCACCTTCCTCATTCATCTCCCGCATCCACTTTCCTCATCCACTTTCCTCATCCACCCTCTTCATCCACCTTCCTCATTCATCTCCCGCATCCATCGTCCTCATCTACCTTCTTCATCCCCTCTCCCTCGTCCCCCTCCCTCATTCACCTTCCTCATCCATCTTTCTCATCATACACCCCATGATTTTCATTCATCTTAGGACGATTGTCTCGTCTTCAAGGGGTTGAGAAATTCCTTAATCCCTTCGGTTCCATGACGTATGTTAAGATTTATTCCCTCTTACGCCAGACGATTTTTCTTTTCAGCGTTAGGAGAGACTATTTCGTAGTTAAGATGCAGATGTTTCTTACGCATGTTTCCCGTAATTTTATTTGTTTAATTTTCTTGTTACCCTTGTTTGATATATATTTTTGTCTTTCATTTTGTTTTTTTATTCTAGTCGCTATTTTAATTTACGTATTCTCTCTCTCTCTCTCTCTCTCTCTCTCTCTCTCTCTCTCTCTGCTCATTTTGCACCCTGCCTAAACCACCTATAATCTTTGTAATCCATGGTAATTTTCTTTCCTTTCAAAAAAATATCGGGTTCCCAATCTTTTTTTTTTTTTTTTTCGACCCCAGTAATTTTGTTATGAGCCAATTTTTTGTGTTTTTTTTTCACAATGTATTCTGTTCCTTCCTGCCGTGCATTTTCTTACCCTCAGTCTCATAGCACACATTCGCTCTAAGATTTTTTCCTCTTCGTGCGTATATATAGTAAGATCATACTTCTTTCGACGATAAAAGGATGTGTTTGTAATTCTTGTAGGGCACCTAAGTCACCCCTGAGTTGAATGAAATCGTCTCTCGTAGGCAGGAGAAAAGAGTTGAGATATCTGAGACCCAAAAAGTGTTAGGTAAGAGGAAGATGAATGTCGGGCCGCAGATTCCCGCCTTTTCCCTTACCTTCCTCTTACATTTTAGTGCTGGGATTTATCAGACCCTCCTTCTCCCCCACCCCTTCTGCCCCTCCCTCCCTCCCTTCTTTCCCCCTTCCTTCGAGCTTTTCTCCTTCCCTCCCTGCTTCCACCTTCCTTCCTCCTTTCCTATCTTCCCTCCCTCCATCCTCATCCAGTATCCTTCTTCCTCTCTCTCCTTCTCCAGTAAACCTCTCCCTCGCCCTTCCCTCCTCCTCCTTTTTAGTAACCCCCCCTCCCTCCCTTCTCCTTCCTTCCCCCCTCTCTCCTTCTATCCCTCCTTTCCTCCCTCTTCGCCTCCACACAAACACTTCCTGTTGACGCCGGCCCAGTCAACCCGCTGTTTGGTAATGGCGGTGGCTGTTTGTGGTGATCGTTGTGGCAATTTTGTAGTGGTGTCATTTTGGTAGTATTGGTAGTGGTGTCATTTGGGTAGTATTGGTAGTGGTGTCATTTGGGTAGTATTGGTAGTGGTGTCATTTTGGTAGTATTGGTAGTGGTGTCGTTTTGGTAGTATTGGTAGTGGTGTCATTTTGTTAGTATTTGGTAGTGGTGTCATTTTGGTAATATTGGTAATGGTGTCATTTTGGTAGTATTGGTAGTGGTGTCATTTTGGTAGTATTGGTAGTGGTGTCATTTTGGTAGTATTGGTACTGGTGTCGTTTTGGTAGTATTGGTAGTGGTGTCATTTTGTTAGTATTTGGTAGTGGTGTCATTTTGGTAATATTGGTAATGGTGTCATTTTGGTAGTATTGGTAGTGGTGTCATTTTGGTAGTATTGGTAGTGGTGTCATTTTGGTAGTATTGGTAGTGGTGTCATTTTGGTAGTATTGGTAGTGGTGTCATTTTGGTAGTATTGGTAGTGGTGTCATTTTGGTAGTATTGGTAGTGGTGTCATTTTGGTAGTATTGGTAGTGGTGTCATTTTGGTAGTATTGGTAGTGGTGTCATTTTGGTAGTATTAGTAGTGGTGTCATTTTGGTAGAATTGGTAATGGTGTCATTTTGGTAGTACTGGTAGTGGTGTCATATCTGGTATCTTGGTATTATTGGTGGTATTAAGTTTATCGTTGCAGAGTTTATCAGAGGCGCTGCATAAGACAGTAAGCTGAGAAAAGAAGGAAGAACGCACGGAAAAAACTGAAGAATAAGAAGAAAAACGGGGGTTAAATCGTTTGAGAGAGAGAGAGAGAGAGAGAGAAATACCTGTACCACCAATCCACTATTTTAACCTGGCATGAACATAGAATGCTCTCAGCTGGGGACGCTTTTTTACGTCCTCAGTTTGTGTGTGTGTGTGTGTGTATGTGTGTGTGTGTGTGTGTGTGAGAGAGAGAGAGAGAGAGAGAGAGAGAGTGGGGGTAAGGGGAGACGCTGCAAGTATTTCAGTGCCTCAAGTTAACCACAGTGAATATTTCCGTGCCACAACACAGACACAACAAGTACCTCTGTGCCACAAGCCGCCGACAAGAGGCCTCCCTAAAGGTACCTGCCGCTTTGCCACAGTCGCAGGTGAGAAAACAAACAGACTCGAGGTGATTTTTCTGCCCCCTTATCCCCCCATCTCCTCGCAGCTGGTGGTGGTGGCCCCCTTGGGAGTTCCAGGGTAGAGAGGGAGAGAAGGGGGAGGGAATGAGAGGGAGAGAAGGGGGAGGGAATGAGAGGGAGGAATGGGAACAGGATTGGGGGGAGAAATAGAAACGGGTGGTAACATGAGATCAAACCTTAAGGGAGTTTTAGGTCCTTGGGTACACACTGAGAGAGAGAGAGAGAGAGAGAGAGAGAGAGAGAGAGAGGCTAATGAATTTAATCAAGAGGGTTGTAGAATGAGGAATGATTCATGAGAAAGTGAGACAAATATAAACTGAATAAAGGGAAGGATGGAAAATAATAATTATACAGGTGAGATAGGTATAAATTAAAAGAGAAAGGGAAGGGACGTAAAACTAATAAAAAATTGATAGAATAGGAGGAACTGACGACTTAAATGGATGGAGGGATTGAAAAAAAAATGATAAAGGGAGTGATAAAGAGGCAGGGGAAAAGGAGGGAAAATTTGAGGGGGGAGGGAGGGAGAACGACAACACTATATGAAACCTAATGAGGGATTTAGCTCCTTGGGGACCCAGGGAAGGAGAGGAGTGAAGGGGAAAAGAGGGGAATGGAGTAGAGAATCATAGAGGGAGGAAATGGGGATAAAGAGCAAGACTGGGGGAAAGATGAATGAAAGTGAATGATAGAGAGAGGAAAACGGGATGGATGAGAGAATGACAGAGGGAGGAAATGGAGATGACGAAGAAACTAGGAGGAAAGGTGAATAAAAGAGTACGATAGAGAGAGGAAAGGTAATTGGAAAAGAAAGTGATGAAGGAGTAATAGAGAGAGGAAGGTAAAAAGGGAGAAATACATGAGGATAAAATGGTAAATTGGCTGGAGGGGTAGAGGAGAAGGATATGGAGGAATATATGGAACAGGGGAGAAGAGTGAGGGAAGAGAGGATGATAACGAAACGATAGAAAGATACTTGTCTGACAGTAAGCTCGCATAATGAAAGGAAACTCACTTGATAAAGGAAACTCCCGTGATAGAAACGCATGAGAGAAGAAACGAAAGTGATTTACGGGTGAAAGGAGGAAGAAGGAAGAGCCTGACAGTCAACACGTTTAGGGAAGAAAGAAAAGAAAAGAGAAGAATGGAGAAACTGCTGAGAAAGGAAAATGTATATTTTCAAGGCCAAAAGAAAATGGGAAACGCACGCATGAAAAATGGAGAGAAGAATTGGTTACGAGATAAAAGAGTGAGTCGGAAGAAAATATTACAGAAATGGAAAAAAGAGACAAAATACGAGGCGAAAGGAATTTTATATGTATAAAGGAAAGAAGATAAATTAGAGATGAAAGCTGGAAGGACGAACACCTGGACGCCTCGAGACGCAGAAGAACCAGAGAATAGGTGAGAACAAAGAACAGAGAAAATATTTATGTACCGAGGAACAAGCGAGAACAGAAAGGACTGATACATATTTACCGCGGAACTGGGAAGCGTATGAGAGAGAGAGAGAGAGAGAGAGAGAGAGAGAGAGAGAAAGAGAGAGAGAGAGAGCATTATTTGCGAATGAACAGGCGAGAAGAGAGAACACAGAGTAAGCACACATATTACCAAGGAACACACACACACACACACACACACACACACACACACACACACACACACACACACACACACACACACACACACACACACACACACACACACACACACACACACACACACACACACACACACACACACACACACACACACACACACACACACACACACACACACACACACACACACACACACACACATTTACCAAGGTAGGGTGTAGGAATTCCCCTGCCATTGTTAGACTAATGAAATTGCTGGTGGATGTGGTGTGGGATGCTGGAGGAGTGGAACAGGGTGCTCCTTTCCTTGCTCCGGATTGCTTGAAAGGGGGAGAGAAGGGGGGAGGGGGAGGGGGAAGCAAGGGATGTGAGGAATTGGTGGAGAGCGGGTGATTGAAGATGGGGAGGGGGAGAGAGGGAGAGATTGAAGATGGGGAAGGGCAGAGGAGAAAAGGGAGGATGAGTGGAACAGAGCGTTCCTCTCCTTACTATGGATTCCTTGGAGCCGGGGAGAAGAAATGGGAAGGAGGAGGAACGGATAGGAGGAAAAAGAGAAGGAAGGGAAAGAAAGAAAAATTAGGAATGGAGAAAGGGGGGGTGGGGATGGGGAATAAGGTGAACATAAGAAGGAAGGAGATGGAGGAGAGGGGATGGGGAGGGGGAGATAAAGAAGGCGGAAGAGTGGAGGAGACAGGGAAGATGTGAAATAAGGAGGGGAAAAGGGGACGAAAAGGAGAGGAGATGCGGTTTAGTGGATGCTTTACTAGTAGTACGGGGTGATTCTTCCTTACCATGTATTTCTTGCAAAGGGAGCGAAGGAACAGGAAGAAAAAGGAAGGAGATAAGAGAGGGGACAAAAGAGGGAAGGATGGAAGAAGTGAGGGGAGGAGGGAAATGAGAAGAATGGGGGGAAATGAGGGTAAATAGGGGGAAAAGAGTAGGGAATGAAAGAGAAGAGAGGATGAGGGAAATGAGTAGGAACGAGGGAAAATGTTGAGAGGAAAAACAGAAAGATATAGGAAGTGGAGGAGTAGATGTGGTATTAATGATGTGGGAGTGGTGCAGGAAGGAAGGACATAAATGAGTGAAAAAAGGAGAAAGTATGAAGGGGAAAGGAGGAAAGATGAGAAAAGAGCAGAAGTGATATTGGATGGTGTGGGAGTGGAGCGGTTGTCTTCCATTTATTTCCCCGGAATTCTATGACGTGGAGGGAACGAACAGGAAGAAGGAAGATGGGAATTCTAGTGGTTTAGGTGAAGATAGGAGTGGGGTGGGCAGGGAAGGGGGGATTGACAGGGTGGAAGAGAAGAAGGAATAGGGGAAATTTGGAAGGGATGTGGAATAGGGGAAATGAGGAAGGGGATGTGAAGTAGAGGAAGTGGGGAAGAGGGTTGGAAAAGGAAAGAAGAGGGAAGAGTTGTGAGATGAAGACATGGGATTAAAGAGGAGGGATGAACAGCAGAAGTGGGGCATACGAAAAAACAAAACAAAAGAATGGGGTTGAAACGAGGAGAGGGGTAATGAATGGGAGGAAAGGAAAATGGGATAAATGAGAACGAGGAATATGTAGAAGATTGGGAAGTTGGGGAATGGGAAAGGGAAGGGAGTGGATGAGGAAGAGGAAATGGTAGAGACTAGGACAAAAGGGTGAGGGGAAGAGAAACAACATTGAAGTCTTCCATTCCTATCCACAATTGCTTCGAGGGGGTCAGGGTGGGGGGAAGGAGAACGAGGGGAGTTATCTAAGACGGCACGCTCTCCCATTTCTTTTAACCGTCCTTTGAAACTCTTTTTTTTTTTTTTCCCTTGGGGATAAAGAAGGAAAGAAGGAATTGGCGTGGGGGTGGAAAGGAGCAGGATGAAGTGGGGTAGGTGGGAGGGGAGGAGCGGTGTGGGGGAGGGTGGGTGGGCCTTCACCCCCACCCCATCCATCACTTCTCACCCCCCCTCCCCCTTCCTCGCTTCGTGTCCAGCCTCAGTAGCAGCCAGAGACAGACTGTGAGAATGGAAGGGCCTGGCAGGTATTACGGCCGCATCGTAAACTGCCCTGCTGTTGAGGTGCGGAATCCACGGACCTGACCCCGTGAGAATGACCTATTTTTCCTCCCACTTGGGCCCTTTGGGGTGGATCTTTGGTTTAGCCGTTTGAGTGTTCCTAGTATGTGGTTTTAAGAGGGATAGGTTTGGGTTATAGTCAAGATATGATTTGGTGACCTGTATTTAGCCTCAAATTTTTGGTCATCGTAGAGTTGGATCTGTGGCGTCAGGTGGTGGAGTGTTCGTCGACAGTTGCCTTTAATGGGGTTGAGTTTTGCCTTAAGTTTCACGGCATGGGTTCTAGTTTTATCCCACTATTGGTCTCTTAGTGGCGACTCATTCTCCTGCTGTAAGACGCTGAGGGTGACCTAATTTTTCTCCCACTTTGGTCTCATAGTCGTGGATCTGTGGCTTTGGATTGTGGTCGTTTCCTGATACGTGCTTTATTAGGGTCCATGGTCGTCCGGTTGCTGACTTTGGGGTGACAGGTTCGGATTTGGGGTGAGATTGGTGAGAATGACGTATTTTTACTCCCGCCTGGGCTGCGTAGGGGTGAATCTGTTAGCTGGTTATATTTTTTTTCTCCTGGTTGTGTGTGTTCGGTTGGCTTTTTTTTTTTTTTTTTTTTTTATTGAGTAGATGGATTTGAGTTTAGGTTCAGATTGACGAGACATTCTTTTTTTTATTTTTACTTCTATTTGGGCCTCGTAGGGGTAGATCTGTGTATTTGATTTGACGGAAACTCTCTCTCTCTCTCTCTCTCTCTCTCTCTCTCTCTCTCTCTCTCTCTCTCTCCACATTCCCAGTTGCCTTTGAGTGTGGAATATTCAGCAGCCTTCCCTCTTCCTCCTCGCCTCCCTCCCACTTCCGTTTTTATTTTACTTCCCCTTTTAGCTTTGTTCTTCTCTCCTCCTCTTCCTCACTCCTCTTTCTATCCTTCATTCCTCTTACTCTTTTTCTCCCTTCCTCTTCCCCTTTCCTCCCCTCCTCCTCCCCATTCCCTTCGTTATCCCCGATTCTTTCTCCCTCTCCTTGTTCCCCCCTTCTCTCTCCCCTATCCCTTGCTCCCTCCCTCCTGTCTCCTCTTCTCCCCCCCTCCTGTCTCTTCTCCCCCCCTCCTGTCTCTTCTCCCCCTTCTGCCTTTTCACCCCCACTTCACGCCTCGTCAACGCAAAATTATAATCAATTACTCCTTCCACCCCTTCTTCCCTTCCATGTATTTCTTCATCCCTTCCCCTTTCTCTTCCTTTCTCCCGTCTCTCCCACTTTTTTCCTATCTCTCCTTTTCCTCCCATCTCTTTTCTCTCTCCCCAGCGCCACCCCATCCTCCCGTCCCCCTTTCCCCCACCCTCCCATTACGTTTCCCCAAGCACTGCCATCCCTCTTTTTATGTTATCTCCTTTAATCCCTCACGCCTCCCTCCTCTCCCAGTACCCCCAGTTCCACTTCAGTTCCTTAACCTTACCATCCTTCTCGTATCCTCATACTCATCGCAACACTCACTCATCGTCGTTCCCTTTCCTTCACCCGTACCCTATTTGCCCATCTCTTTTTCCTACCGTTTCCCTTCTTTCCACACAATCCTTCTCTACTCCCACCTCCCCTCCCCACCTTTTCCCCCTTTCCCTTCCCCTCTCTCCCTCCTCCCTCTTCCCTCCTTCCCTCTCTCTCCCTCTTCCCTCCTTCCCCCTCTTCTCTCCTTTCCCGTGTTTTCTTTTTCACCCCTGCCTTCCCTTCTTCCCCCTTGCCCCACATTCCCCCTTTTCCCTCATTCCCCTTCCTCTTACCCTTACCCTTACTCTTCTCTTTCCCTTTCCCCCTTACCTCCTGAACCCCATCTCGCTCTCCCACTTTGGAATATTCAGCCACTCACCCCTGTCTGTCGCACCATCACCATGCAAACCCTTCAGGCACGCATCCACGACAACCTTACTTCGCATCTCCTCGCTTCTCCTCTCCTCTCCCCTCCTCTCCTTTCCTCTCCTCTCCTCTCCTCTCTTCCCCTCTTGTGTTTTCCTCCTCTTCTTTCCTTTTGTGTTTTTCTCCTCTCCTCTCCTCTTGTGTTTTCCCTCTCTCCTCTCCTCTTCCTCTCATGTTCTCCTCCTATCCTCGGGTTTCTTCTCCTGTCCTCTCCTCTCTTCTTCTCTCCTCATGTTCTCTTCTGTATTGTCTTTTCCTCTCGCCCTCTCTCCACTCATTTTCTGTCCCCCACGCTGCCTTTGCCATCTTTTTTTTTCATCGTCTCTTTCTCTCCCTTTTCTCACCTCTCTGCTCGTCTCTTTTTCTGTCCCCTTTCTTCACTTCTGTTGCTTCGTTCCCTTTCTTTTTTTTTTTCTTCTTTTTCGTATCAGTACCAGAGTCCACTTTCATTCCCTCTTCTCTCTTCTGTCTCCCTATCTCTCCTTTTCATTCTTACTTTAGGTCTCTTATTCTCTTTCTGTAATATTTTTCTTTATCATATCTCTCTTTATCCATCATCTCTTTTTCTCTCCTCTCATCCTCTACTCTTCCCTACCCTACGATACCCCACCCTACCCCACCCTTCCCTTCCCTATTCTACCCTACCCTAACCTTCCCTACCCTACCCTACCCTACCCTACCCTACCCTACCCTACCCTACCCTTTCCCTTTCCCTTTCCCTTTCCCTTTCCCTTTCCTTCCCTACCTTTCCCCTTCCCTTTCCTTCCCAATCTTTCCTCTTCCCCTTCCCTCGTCACCACCATCAGCATGCAGATCTTTCAGGCTCGCACGGAAGATAACCTCGACTCTCTTTTCTACTCTCCCCCTCTCTCTCTCCTCTTCTCCTCTCCCTCTCCTCTTCTCCTCTCCTCTCCTCTTCTCCTCTCCTCTCCTCTTCTCCTCTCCTCTCCTCTTCTCCTCTCCTCCCCTCCATTCTTCACTCCTCTCCTCCCTTCTTCACTCCTCTCCTATCCCCTACCCTCTCTGCTACTCTCTTCTCTTATATTCTCTCACTTTTCCTTCTCTGCTTTCCTCTCCTCCCATCTTCCTTTTCCTTACATTTCCTTGTATTTTTACTTGTCTCCACACACACACACACACACACACACACACACACACACACACACACACACACACACACACACACACACACACACACACACACACACACACACTCTCTCTCTCTCTCTCTCTCTCTCTCTCTCTCTCATCCCACCTGTCTATCATTCCGTCCTCCAATCTATCTCTTTCTTCTCCCTTTTTTCCCTTCGCATTTTTCCCTGCCTCACCTCTCCCCGCTAAAGTGAAGGAAGTGTCAGGAGAGAAAGATTAACATGGAGAGGTGTCTGCCACGGAGGGAGGGAAGGAGGAGGGAGAGAGGGAAGACGGGAGAGGAAAGGAGGAGAGAGGGAAGAAGGGAGGGTAAAGGAGAGAGGGAGGAAAGGGAGAGAGAGGGAGGAAAGGAGGAGGGTGAAGGTGTCAGGAAAGATTAACATGGAGAGGGATTAATGGAGTAAGGTTAGGAAGAAGTGTGAGCGAGAAGGAGGGATTGAAGGAGAGAGGAAGAGAGAGGAGCAGTAAAGGAGGTGTCAGGAAACAGATTAACACAGAGAGGTGTGTGACAAGAAGTGAGACTGGTGGAGGTAAGCAGAGAGAGAGAGAGAGAGAAATGAAGGAGAGACTAAAGAGAGAGGGGATGGGAGAGGTAAAAAACAGGAAAAAGGAGAAAAAAGAGAGAGAGGAGAGAGAGAGCATCAAAGGACGAAAAGTAATGAAAGTAAAAGGAAAGAGAAAGGAAAATAAAAGAAAGAAGAACTAGAGCGAGAGAGAGAAAGAGAGAAGGAGAGAGGTGAATAAATGAGGGAATAAAGAGAGAAAAGGGGGGTGAGTATCGGGAATTGAATCAGAGTGCGAGGCAGAGAGTGGGAAGTCAGGTGTAAGGAGCAGCGATATGGAGGAAAGGAGGGAAGGATGGAGGAAAGAGAGGAATATGGAGAGTACAGAAGAGAGAGGGGTAGAGGTGAAGGGAGGGAGGAAAGAGAGGAAAATGAAGAGCACAGGAGAAGAGAGGCGGATGGAGATGGAGGGAGGGAGGGAGAGAGATTGAGAGACGTGAGGAGGCAGGCGCTTAGAATGGAAGAGAGGAAAATAAACATACGTAGGGAGGGAGAGAAAAGAGGAAGAGAGAAGTGAGGAGATCTTCAGAAGGGAGAGATAGAGAGGAGGAGGAGGAAAGAGAACGTGAGAAGGAAAGAGCAAAGAGGAGGAGGAAAGAGAGGAAAAATGGAAAGATGTTGGTAGAAATATAGTGAAAATTTCCTGTTGAGAGGTGTTAAGAGGTGGAGGAAAGGAGGGAGAAAGAGAGAGGAGGAGGAATGGGGAAAATGAAGGGTATATGAGGAGAGAAATGGGTGGAGATAAGGCATGGAGGAGAGAGGGAGGGAGAGGAGGAAAATAAAGTGAACGTGAGGAGAGATGGATGAAGATGGATGTGGAAAAATCTTGAGAGAGAGAGAGAGAGAGAGAGAGAATTATGCAAAGAAAATGTATGAGTATTTCAAGATCATGAGAAATGGAATAAAATGAAAGATAGAAGCGAGAATGAAGGACACACAAGGAAATTAAACTCTAAGGTTCGCAAATAAACAAACATAGCATTAAAAGTTACTAATGTGTCTCTACAGAATAAAAACATTGAGAAAGTCGATAGGAGAAATTATTCAGTGTGTGTGAATTGCAACGAAATTTTATAGAGTGAGAATTTACTGAAAAAAGTAAAATATTTAGGAATGTGTTTGTTGATAGTTACGACAGGTTTTATGTATTTATTTTTTCCACTTTTCGTTCGTGTGATCAGCTTATTTTTCGTTTTTTCGGTTCTTTTTCAGAATTACGAATTGATGTGATTTTTTTAAAGGTTCATTTTGCTTTTTTATCAGTATTTGTTTGTTATAGGAGTCCAATAATTATCATCACTTCATATTTCTGTCTCTCTCTCTTTCGTCTCTCTTCTGGTTTGTCATCAGATCTCCCTCATTTTCTCTCTTACAGCTTCTCTGGTTCTTTTCTTTCATCATTCTTTGTCTCTTCTACTCCCTATCACCGCTTTTCCTCCTCCTCCTCCTCCCCCTCCTCCTCCTCCTCCCCCTCCTCCTCCTCCTCCTTCTCGAACTTTTATACATTGTGCATTTTTTTTCTCGTGCTTCCTCCTTTGACTTCCTTATTCCCCTTTACGATCTTCTCCTTCCCCTCTCCCAGTTCCTCACGATTACTTCTTTCTCCTTGTTTCCCCTTTTTCCTCATGTATATTCCGTCTGTCTCCTCTCTTCCTCTCCCAGTTCCTCTATATTTTTTCCCTTTCTTCCTCCTCACATCTTGCACCTTTTATATACCTTCCCTTACTTTTCTTTCCCTCTTTTCTTCTCTTTTCTCCTCCTTATGCCCCCTCCTTCCCTCCTCTCCACATGTTCTCCTTCCCTCTGTATCTTTTCCTGTTTACATCTTTTACATCCCCTTCTCTTATTCATCCCTTTTTTAATTATTCCCCCATCTTCTTTCCTCTTTCTTCCCTCTTCATTCTTTCTCACTGCTTCGTCTTTTGTCTTTCCCTCTCTTCTCAGTTTCTCTGCTTCTTTCCCTAGAGTGTTTTATATCCATTTATTCCCTGTCTTCATTCCCATTCATTCTCTCTTTTCACTAATGTACTGTATCTTTTCTTTTATTTTCTTTCACCCTTCCCTTCCCAACCTTCCTTACCTTTACCACCCATTCCCCATGCTTTCTCCTCATATCCCCATACTTATCCTTCTCCCTTTTTCCATCCCTTCTTCCCCCCTTTCCCTCTTCCCTCTTCTCTCCTTCCTCTTCCTTTCCCCTTCTTCTCCCTTTCCCCTTCTCCTCCCCCTCTTACATCCTTCACCCTCTTCCGCTTCTTTCCCCTCTTCCTTCTTGCTGCTCCAGCCCTCTTTCCCCCTCTTTTTCCCTTCCTTCCCCCTCTTCCCCTTCCTTCCCCACCCCGCCTAACTTCGGTCGTGACCTCTGCCTCAGCACTGCCACTTTTATCACACCTTCCGACACTGATTTTTGCTCACCAACTCTGATCTGAGAGAGTGAGAGAGGGGGGGGGGGAGGCGAGGAGGGGAGATGGTGAAAGTACAGATGTTGACAGGTGAAATGGAGTGAAGGGGAAGTTTAGAAAATAAAAAACTAGGAAAAGATCGAAAGAGAATTTAAATAAAGGAAGGGAACGAGGAAGAGTAAAGATAGTAAAGAGATAGTAAAGAAAGGTGGAGTGGGAAATTTAGGAATGTATGGCAAAAGAAAAGATAATAATGCTAAGGAGAAGCAACAGGACGGGAAAGGGAAAAAAATGGAAGTTGAGAAAAGGAACTAAAAAACAAAGTGAAGAATAAAAACTTAAAGAGGAAAAAAAGAAAGAGAATGAAAAAAAGGAAGTGTATTGGAGGAAACGGTGATTTATAGAAAGAGTAAGAATATAATGAGTGATGGAAGGAAAACGGAAAATGAAGATGATAAAAAAGGAGAAACGACAAAGAAAGATGAAATAGATGTCGTGGCGGATAAAAGAGGTATGCGAAAAGAGAAAATAATGATAGTGGAAAGAAAGAAGGAAAGAATAAGTGTAATAAAAAAAAGGTAAAATAGGGAGAAGGGAGGTTTCAGGTAAAGAGAGTACATTTTACAGAAAGAGAGAGAGAGAAAAAAAAACAATTAAGAAAGGTGTGTAAAGAAAGACACTAAGTAAAAAGGAAGAAGAGGAAAAATGGGAAAATACGAAGGGCCATGAGAAAGATTCAAAATTTTAGAAAGGAAGAAATATATTAGAGGAAAAGGGGAAAGCTAAAAGAAGATATGATAAAAATAAGAAGGAAAAAATCAGAGAAGAAGAATGGAGGTGTCATGGAAGAGAAAAGAGAGTTACCAAAAGAGAGGAGCATAATGAAAGAGGAAGGAGAGGGGGAAGGAAAAAGTTTTAGATATGTAGGAGGCGAGGAAGGAAAGCTGAAAGGAGGACGAGGGTGAAGATATGCAGAGGGAGGAGGGAGGAAGGAAGTTTTGCGAAATGGAGGAAAGAGAGGAAGAAGATAAGAGTGGAGGAAGGAGAGGGAGGGGGAGGAGAAGGTGAGAGGGCATGGTGTGAAAATAAGATAGGAAAGGAGAGGGGAACGGAGAGGGAGAGGAAAGAAGGGAGGGAGAAGGAGAGTGAAGGTGGGGAAAGGGACAAGTGTGAAAGAAAGAGAAGAAAAGAGAGGGAATTGGAGACCTAGTATGCAAGGAGTGAGGAGAAAGAGGGGAGATAGAGGAGGAGAGGAGAGGAGAAGGGAAGAGAAGAAGAGGAGCAGAGGGAAGAGACCAAAAAGGTGTGAGAAAAAGTGTGTTTGAGAGAGAGAGAGAGAGAGAGAGAGAGAGAGAGAGAGAGAGAGAGAGAGCAAAGGGAGTGTGATAAAAAGTGTAAGAGGAAGGGGAAGGCAAGGCGAGGAATGCAAGATCAGAGTATTCAGAGAGAGACAGACAGACAGACAGAGACAGTGACAGAGACAGAGAGACAGACAGACAGAGACAGACAGACAGACAGAGAAATTAATGGATGATAAAACAGGAGAAAGGAGAAAGGCTAAGAAAGGCTGCTTTGAATAATGGGAGAGAATGTAGAGCTTGGAATTCATTTTACACTCATACATACATACATTCACACATACATTCACGCATACATTCGTACATACATAGATGAAAGAAGAAAAGAATAAGGAAAGGCGAAAACAGAAAGTAAGCTGAGAATAGTAAAAAAAACAGAACAGTAGGAAAAAGCATAAGAAGAAAAACGTTGAGAAGAAGGTGTGTGTAATAAAGAAAAAGCAGATGAACGAAAAGAAAGACGAGGGGAAGAAGAGGAGGAGGGTGAGGAGGAGAAAAAAGAGGAGGAAGGGAAGAGGAGACGAAGAGGAGCAGGAGGAGGGGAAAAAAGGTAAGTATTAGTAGTAGTAGTAGTATAGTAGGAAGAGGGGGAGGAGGAGGGAAAAATAGATAAAAAGAGGAAACAAGGAAGGAAAGGGAGGGGAGTGGTTGGTTGAAAGGAGGGGAGGGGGAGGAAATTCTCAAGGGTGAATCATAAATCAGTGCTTGTGGGATACAGGGTCGACCCCCCTCTTGGTGCCCCAGAGAGAGAGAGAGAAGGGTGGGGCAGGGGTTGCGTATTAGAGACAGACACGTTCTTCTCGCGTAAGAGAGAGAGAGAGAGAGAGAGAGAGAGAGAGAGAGAATGAGAGAGAGAGAGAATGAGAGAGAGAGAGAACTGGATAAGCGGCTAATATTTCGTGATCCGTTCGTTCATAAATCACTTAATTAATCAGAAAATCGCTTTATAATTAGGTCATCAGTGTAATTATCCCACTGACTTTTAGGCGCCTGGCTTTTGGTAGGTAGATAGATAGATAGATAAATATAGTGGGTAGATACATAGGCAAGTAGACAGATACAGATAGATAGCGCCATGTGTTCAGAAAAAATCGTACGTCTACATTTATATATATTTTTGATGCAATTATTAATGATTTGTTCTTGCTATTGGTGTCAGTAATAATAATAATAATAATAATAATAATAATAATAATAATGATTTTCCTATTCTAATTTTAAGATATTTTTTTTCACGTGTGACGTGTTCTTTGTTTGTTTTACCTCATCGTTTTTAGCACTTTTTGGCTGTCTTGGTTTCCTGTTCATTGGTTTAGTCTCATTTTCTTTATTTTTTCTCTTCTCCTCCCCATTTCTGCCTTTTGTTAATTTTCTCCATTTCTTTTTTCTCCATGTTGTCCTCTATTTTTCGTTTCCTGTCCTTGCCATTCTTATATTTCTTTTTCTTTTCAATTTTGCATTTTTCTTTCGTAATTTTCCTATTTCCTCTCTTCCCATCTTCCCTCCTTCCTTCTCTTTTTTTTCCTCCCGTCTTTCGGCTTGTCTTGCTTCTTACCTACTTATTTTGTTTCTCTCTCTCCTGTTCTCTCTCCTCATTTTTTTTCCATGCGTCATTTTCCCTTTAATATTTGTCTTCATAATCCTCTTTACTTCTCTCTTCCTCATCGCCATCTTCTTTATTTCTTCCCTCTCCTTTATTTCCTTCCTCCTTTATTGCGATTTTCTTGTTCCTTTTCCTCTTGTCGCTCTTCTTGCAAACTAAGACCGAGCCTCTCTGCATAGCCTGGTTCTCTCTCTCTCTCTCTCTCTCTCTCTCTCTCTCTCTCTCTCTCTCTCTCTCTCTAACTTTTTCTTCTTTCCTACCATTCTCTGTTCTATTGTTGTTACCGCCTACGTTCTTTCTTTTATTCTTGTCTTTGTTTTTCCTTCCCTTTCTCCTCGTGTGTTCATGTTTATTTACTCTGCTGTCACGTATTTTTCTTGGTTCTCTCTCTCTCTCTCTCTCTCTCTCTCTCTCTCTCTCTCTCTCTCTCTCTCTCTCTCCCCTCATCGTCTTCACTCGTTTTCTTACTTTTGAAACCATCTTCCTCTGTTTTTAACTTTTTTTTTTTTTTTACTTTCTCGAGACTGTTCCCTCCTCCATGCCACCATTAAGTTTCTTTCGTTTTGTTATTTTTAATCTCACTATCCCAACTCTCTTTCTCATTTGTCACTTTGTCCTCTCTCTCCCTTTACGTCTTTGTACACTGTTTTCTCTTTTCTCACACTTACCCCCATCGTCCACCTTGCTCGCTTTCTCTCTGCACTTTGCTTCTTCTCCTCCTCCTTATCATCATCATCATCATCATCATCATCATCATCATCATCATCATCATCATCATCATTTGCGACCGTTATTCTTCTCTCTTCCCTTACTCTTTGTCTCACACTTACCACTATCTTCCTCCCCTTTCGTTATCTCCTCCTCCTCCTCCTCCTCCTCCTCCAGTGCAGTCAGGCCATCCCCCCTCCATCACACTTTACATGCAAATACCGCACTGCCATCATGGACTGTGACTCTGGCCGCTTCTCCCAGGCGTAACTCACAGGCTTAGCTTACCCCCCCCTCCCCCACCTACCAGCCACCTCACTACCCCCTCCTCACCCCCACCTACCACCATCCCCACTACCCACCTCACCTCCCACCTACCACCCACTTCACAACCCCCTCCTTATCCCCCACCTGCCACTATCCCCTTTACCCCCTCACTTATACCACCCTACCCTCACCCCCGCCAATTACCTTTCCACTACCTTTTCCCCAACACCCTAATTGCATGCTAACCCACCCGCACACCACCCTCTCCCAACCTCCCAGCTCTGTCCCAACCCACACCCCAAACTCCCCTCCCAACCCATTATCCGAGCCCATTAACTCCATCCCAGCCCCCTCTTAAACCCCCTCCATACCTCCCATCCTCACCTATCCCCCAACACACTCCCAGTTTCCTGTCTCCCATCCTTCTGCCTCCCCATCCCAGCATTACAACCCCCCTCCTCAACTTACAGCGCTGAATCTTAACTAAAAAAGTTAAACCGGGCAGACTTTGGTGTCTTTACGCAATCTCTCTCTCTCTCTCTCTCTCTCTCTCTCTCTCTCTCTCTCTCTCTCTCTCTCTCTCTCACACACACACACACACACACACACACACACACACACACACACACACACACACACACACACACACACACACACACACACACACACACACACACACACACACACACACACACACACACACTTTCTTTTGTGGGTCGGTTGAATAACGAGATCGACCTAAGTGTCCAAGTCGATTTCGCTGATCTTGATAAGGGTTTGTTTACCACTCTTTTACCGCCCCCTACCCTCTTCTCTCCCTCCTCAGCTTCCCTCTCTCCTCCTCCTCTCTCCCTCCTCAGCTTCCCTCTCTCCTCCTCCTCTCTCCCTCCCATACCTCTCCCTTCCCACCTCTCTCTCCCTCCCCTCCACTTCTCTTACTCCCCTCGCTTTCCCCGTTTGCCCTCATCGTACCTTCAAATTTCCTCCTGGTACTCCTTCCCCCTTTCATATCCCCCCTCCTCTCCTCACTTCTCCTCTCCTTCCGGTCTCACTTCTTCCTCTTTCAACTCTCTTCTTCCTTCTCTTTCATCTTCTCTCTCTCTCTTCTACCACACACCTTCCAACCCTACCCCACACTTGCGGACTTATTTCCCTCCGTCTCCCTCATTTCCCACTCCCCCTCGCTCCCCACTCCCCTTCCTTCTCCCTTCTACCCTTGGAGTTAAGCAGGCGGAGTAACGTGATCTAGTCTTTAACTGAAGTGGGCGAAGTTTGGCTGGCTATTTTAGACCAGCGGAGTTTGTAAGGAAAGAGGTTAACTTCGGATTTCATGCCACGCAGATTCCCAAACTATCATCAGCTGCAGTATTGATGTTGAGTTTGCATGTGTGTATATATTTAGTAAAACTACAAACCCTTTCAAACCTTTTTAATGAAAAATTCCACAAGTAGCCGCTGGAGGTTCACTAGCAGACATACCGAGTTTGGTTCAGACTGATGTCCTCTAACGGGGGTGTTTTGCAGCTTAGCCGTGATCCAGGTGATAATGAAATGTGGCAGATATGAAACAGATTTTTTTTTTCTTTTGAGCGTCACACTTTCGCCTCCATTGCCACGCACCCGACAGCGGAAGCACCACCGAGCGCAGCGAATGAAGGCGATTGTGATTGCTATTGTCACATCCGCCATTAATACGTCATGTTTTGTCTAGATTGACGGCTGATATTCATTGTATAATTTCTCGTGAAGGTTGCCATGTAAGTGTTATTTTTACCACGACCAGAACGTTTTATTCAACTGAGGGACACCCATACTCTTAAGAAATAATTTTCACTTTAGGATTTTTTCTTTTTTTTTTAATCTTTTTATTAGTGGAGTTTGAGGCTGTAAGGAACAAGGTAAAGGTGGTACTTCATGACACGTAGTACCATGCCAGTAATATACATTTTTTTTTTTTTTTTTTTTTTTCACCAGCCATTCACTCACATCTCATCACCACTGTCACTCCAGCCAGAATTTCGTCATATCAACTGCCCTTAATTTGTATAGAATTTCCTCTTGCAAAATATGTAATAATTTCTGGTACTTCGTTATTTGAACCACCACTAATTGCGATATACAGTAATTACCCATCTCAGTTGCCAATCAGTCTTGCCATTTCGTCATTTCCCCCACCATTCCATTTCGTCATTTCCCCCACCATTCCGTTTCATTTCCCGCACCATTCTGTTTCATTTCCCCCATCATTAACTCAGGTGTAATTACCACTGTCACAATTACTAACCTTTCACAATACCACTGTTAGCTCGTGGAAATTAACCTCACACTTATTACCCAACAATTCCTACCACTCCGTCATCAGCACGTCATTAACTTGGATATAATTACCACCATCACAGTAACTAACAATTACTGCCACTACCTTATTAGGTCACGCATTTACTGGATATAATTACTTCCACATAGTAATTGATACCACATCGTCCTTAGTATTATCTGTTGCAGTTACCAGTTTATTCCTCTATCTCACAGCAATTAGCCCACACATAATCACCCTCTCGCAATACCTAATCATTCCTACTACCATTCCACCATACCTGCTACCATTCCGTCATACCTACTATCATTCTCCCATATTACCACCATTAACACAATCGTTCCTGCTATTCCATCATACCTACTACCATTCCACCATACCCGCTGCCATTCTCCCATATTGCCATCACTACCACCATTTTCGTACCATTCCATCATACCTGTCATTCTCCCATAGCACCACCATTACCATAGTCAGCGGTTTCCATCGCCCCTTCATTTCTATCATGATTACAAACTTAAAATTAATGGTAGCGTTTAATTTTCACTTCCCCCCTTCCTCTTCCTCCTAGAGATTGGAATTTTGGCGTTAAGATTTAAGGGTGATGTGGGAAATATTTTAGGGAGTCAGCATGGGGAATAAATTAGGTTGGAGTTTTAATTTTTTTACACGTATGGGTGATGATGATGATGATGATGATGATGATGATGATGATGATGAGGAGGAGGAGGAGGAGGAGGAGGAGGAGGAGGAAGGGGAGGAGGAGATTTGTTTTCATGCATTGAAATGGGATGATGATGATGATGATAATGAGGAGGAGGAGGAGGGGAAGGAGGAGGATTGTTATTTATTCAACTCTGGACATACACTAGAAAGTCCGTTGCCTGAGACCCACCCTAATCCATTCCACATCAGAGGGAGTTTTACAGGTGCACCCTCGTATACCACCACTGGGACACACATATCATAATTATTGCTTTAGCGTTGTTTAAGCATACAGTTAATACCATTCACACATCCACCTCATCCACCATAATAGTAGGGTCCATTTCCCCCCTCCTGCCATGCTTCTACCCTGCCATTTCCATCTCTTCCATTACCGTCCATCTCCACACGTCAATAATCCATTTCGGCGTCATATGCTACCATTTACCATTACCGGTCATAGGGCGGTACTCCCCCCCCCTTTCTCTCTCTCTCTCTCTCTCTCTCTCTCTCTCTCTCTCTCTCTCTCTCTCTCTCTCTCTCTCTCTCTCATACACACACACACACACACATGGGGGTGTGGTAATGAAGGTGCTATAACAGGCGACCGATAATGATGGTGGCGACCCCAGGAAATGAGTATGATAATGGTGATTAGGCTCGCTAATGACCTGTCTTAATTGTGCTACTTTCCCCACCTTAACCCTGATACTACCTGCCCACACCTTTTCCCTTTTCTTTTCCTTAATTTTCCTTAATTTCTTCTTCTCTTTCTCTCTTCCTTTTGTGTTGCTACTGCCTACTCTTCCTCCTTTTTTTTATATATCATTTGCTCACCTTTTCCCTGATACCACCTGCCTTCGCCCTTTTCTTTTTTTTTTCCCTAATTTCCTTCTTAGTTTTTGTCCCCAACTTTTTCCTTTCTTATCCTTATTTTTCCTTCTTAATTTCTTCATCCTTTTTTTCCATATTATGCTCACTTTACTGCTGATATTTATCTGCCTTGACTCTTTTTCCCTTCTTTTTCTTTATTTTCCTTTTTCATTCCTGCTCTTATCAATCTTCATTCTCTTTCTTGATTTTCCTTCTTATTTCCTACCTCCATGTGCTTTCCTTTTCTTTGATTTTCCTTCTCAGTTCCTACCTCCACTTCTCTTTCCCCTAATTTTCCCTCTCAGTTTTCACCCCCACCCTTTTTCTTTAACAGTTTTATTTCTTATCCTCACGTTTCCTTTTCTTTTCCTTAATTTCCTTTCTAGTTCAAGCCTTCGTCTTTGCCTTTCGTTCTTTTCGTTAATGTTTCCTCTTTATTTCTCTGCCCTCTTTTTCATACTTTGGTCTCCTTACCCCTGATGTTACCTGCCTCCACCTTTTTCCTTTTCTTTTCCTTGATTTTCCTAATCAATTCCTATTTCCATTTTTCTTATCCATTTGCCTTGTAGAGTGATTTTAAGTACTTGATTTACCTTGGAGAGTGATTTTAAATAATCCATTTGCCTTGAAGGATGATTTTAAGTACCGTTTTCCTTGAAGAGTGATTTAAGTACACCATTTGCCTTGTAGAGTGATTTTAAGTACTTGATTTACCTTAAAGAGTGATTTACGTACCCCATTTGCCTAGTAGAGTGATTTTAAGCATTCCATTTACCTTTTAAAGTGAACCATTACCTTAATTAAATCTTCGTTCAGGTTCTTTTGGTTCTTGGAAGGTATGGTAAGAGACCCATTAGATTTACTGAGGAAGACAGCCATAGTATTGTGATGGTTAGTCAAGTGGAGGAGAAGGGCAGGCTAAAGGGAGAGGTTTGAGTCTATATGGGCCTGAGAGAGAGAGAGAGAGAGAGAGAGAGAGAGAGGGAGGGAGGGAGGGAGGGAGAGAAATGAGATGTAAGGGGAAAGAGAGAAAGAGGGAATTAGGGGAAGGAGAAGGGGAGGCAGGAGGTGGAAACGTGTGTGCTCTCGTTTTTTTTTTTTTTTGGGGGGGAGGGGGGTCTCGTCGGGATGGGAGGAGGAAATGATTTAGGAGAAAAAAACGAGGTGTGAGGGAAAAGGGAGGTGTGAAGGAGGGAACCATGAGGGAGGGTACTTTGAAGGAGGGTGAAAGAAGACAGGAGAAGTATTAGCGAAATAAAGTGTAGCGAGGAATATAAAGAAGAATTATTGGGAAAAAAAAAAAAGGAGAGACGCTTGAGATATGAGAGAGAGAGAGAGAGAGAGAATAAAAGAATATGAGAGACTTGAGACGTAAAGGCAAACCTCTTTTACCTCTGATGCGGGCAGTCTGCTCTTCCTCCCTCCCTCCCTTTCATATTTCTTCTTCCTTCCCTTCTTTTATATTCCTCCATTCCTTCACGCGTTCCCCCCTTTCTGGTTTTTATGTTTTTTCTTTCTTTCACCTCTTACATTGCCTCCTTTAATTTCCTCCTTTTGTTCTTCCGTGTCTCCTTTCACTTTTATTTCTTCCCCTTTCTATTCCCTTTCCCCTTCTTACATTCCTCTCCCGTCCCTTTCCCTCTTTCAATGCACCTGCTTTCACTCCTTATATTTCCTTCCACCCTCCATCTTACTTTTCCTCTCTTCCTTCCCCTTTCACTTCCTTGTCTCTGATCACATTTCCCTTCCTCATTTCCTTCTCTTAATTTCCTCTTCCCACTTCTGTCATACTTTCCTTCAGTCTCTCCTCTTGTTTATCTCCCTTCCTCCATTCATGCATTATTCTTCTCATGTCTTCATTCTTTTATTAAATCCCTCCCTCTTCCAAACCTACCCTCATTTCTCT
>NC_136971.1:14195552-14213052 GCF_032717465.1 Coenobita brevimanus | reverse complement strand
CTTTGCTGTTTCCTTTTCCCGTCACCCGCTTATCTCCTTTCGTCGTCTTTGCTGCTTTCCTCTTCCTAATCCTCTCCCTCATCACCATCTCCCTTCATCCTCTCCTTTACTCTCCACTCTCTTTCATAATTTCCTCTCTTCTTTGCTTATCTTTTTAATTAAACTCCCTTTTCATTACTTTTGCATATCTTCTTTGCTGTATCCCTCTCCCTAATCTTCTTTTCGTCGTCTTCCTGATTTATTTATTTCTCCTTCTTGTAATCCCCACCTCCTGCCAGTTTCATATATGTTTTGTCGTCTTAATGGCTGTGTTCTTTTTCCCTATCCCCCCCTTTTCATCATATTCTTAGTTCCATCATTCATCACCTTCCCTCACCTTACTCCCCTCTTCCATCATCATCCCCACCTCTTCCTCTGGCTTTCCCCCCCCCCTGAATCCCACTTTCTCCCCTCCCCTACTTGCCCCTCTCCCCTTTTTACCATACCTACTTCTGCCGCCCCTCCCCCACCTACCATTCCTCCTTCTGCTCCTCTTCCTTCCCCCTTGTCATCCTCCTTTCTACTTCCCCTTCCACCTCCCTCTTCTTCCCCTCTTGCCATTCTCCCTTGTACTCCTCTTCCTTCCCCTTTCTTCCCCTCTTGCCATTATCCCTTCTACTCCTTCCCTCCCTTTCTCCAGTGCCATCCATTCTTCTGCTCTTCCTCACCCTTTCTACTCCCCCTACCCTTTTTACTTCTCCTCCCCATTCTGCTCCTTCTCCCCCCTTCTTCCCCCCTTGCCATCCTTCCTTCTGGTTCCCTCCCCCCCTTCCCGTGTGCCAATCCCGGCGTCTCCCCGTAATTTGATTCCCGTGGTATTGAGTCTATGGGAAAGTGAGTTAGGCGACACCTGATACCTGTAATCTGACCCACCTACCGCCTTCTGCCTGCTTACTACACTATCTCACGCGCTCACTTTCTCTCTTGCACTCACTTTAGCGCGTTCTCTTTCTCGCTGACATTCTCTTTCCGCAGTTTCTCTCTCTCTCTCTCTCTCTCTCTCTCTCTCTCTCTCTCTCTCTCTCTCTCTCTCTCATTCATACTAAGCACATCTGCTCTCAGACATATCCTCTATCCTCATTAATTTAACTCCCTTCCTCCCTCGCTTCCTCTCTCTCTCTTTAGTTCACCCATTTTCACCCCATCCTCTCTCCCTTTCTTTAGCACCCCCATTCTCTCCTCCTCCTCTCTCCCCATCCACCCCATTCCCTTCTTTCTTATTTCCCCTTCCACCCACTAGTCCTTTAAGCCCATCTTCATCACTTGCATGTCCCTTTTACCTATATTTCCCTCTCGTCTCTCGCGTAGTTTCCACGGGTAATCATATTTTCAATTTTCCTTCTTTTTATAGTGCTTTTCACCCCGTCATGAATAGAAAAATCATATAATAGTTTGGCTTATTTATAAAAAAAAAATAATAATCTCATAAGAGTTCTTTTACCTGTATGGATTTGCGTGGATGTTAGATTTAGGTTAGTAAAGTAACACACGAATTTGTTCAACTTAGAGAAATAAAGATGATAAAGTTCATGGTTGTAGGGTATTGGTTATCTTGCCTCAGGTGTCTTTATAGTTAATCTTTTCCCCACACCTCACCTTCTTCTTTCCCACCCCCACCCCCCACCTTTCCCGGTTCCTTTCCTCCTCATAGTTCTCCTGTATTAAAATATCCTCTTCTCTCATTTCTTTCCCATTCCACCTTCCCCCATACTCTACCACTTCTCTCCCCAACACAGTATTCCCCCCCGCCTCCATACGCTGTTCCTCATTATTCTAACTTAGCAGCAAGTCCCCACACGCACCCAAATTCCCGCCCCTTCTCTTCCCCCCTCCGTCTCCCCTCTAACGTTCTCCACCTCCTGTCTCTCCCAATTCCACCTTTGCTCTCCACCCCCCCTACCCACCATACGCTGTTCCTCATTAATATTCCTCATTAGAAAGTCTCTGCACTCCCTCATGCTCACACCATACTCCCCCACCCTTCTCCCTCTCCTCCTCAACACCCCATCGCCCACCCCTGTCCCTCTCCTCTCCAACACCCTATCCCCCACCCATTCCCTCTCCTCCACACCACCCATCCAGCATATAAACATAGTTGCTGAAGCGCCTTAATTACCCCTCATTAGTATTCAACACGGCCCTCATTATGTAAGCCCCCATTAACGTCAATGATAGGCCAGTCTAAGTGTTCTAGATTGCTAATTATTGTCCATTTCTGGTAAGTCGCTATTTTTATTCTTTATTTCTATTTTATTTGTATTTTATTAATTGTTTTTGCTGTTGCTGATGTGTTTGTGTTTAATTTAGGTTAATAGCTGATTACTAACCCTCTCGTGGCCGAAACTATTCATAATATTCCACCTTCCGCCAACTCCAGACGATTTTATTCAGCTAAGGAGGAGTATGGGAGCCTGGGACTGTTAATACTGTTACCATTAACCCTCTCGTGGCCGGAATACAGATAAACATTCATATACAGAAAGATAGATAGACTGATTAACTGACTGATTGACAGAGTGATTGATTGATTGATTTAGACAGACTGATAGATTTTATTCAGCTAAGAGATATAGAAGACAAAGTTTTAAAATCTCCATTGTTGTGACGTATTTTTCATTATGTTCTTGCCATCTCCAGACGCTTCTGCCCAAATGAGAAGCATTTCGAACCTGAGAAAGGCTAAACAGTGCCTTCGTTGACCCGTTACTACTAGAACCCCTTTCTAACTTTCTTATAGCCTGTTGTATTAGTCTGATCAAAACAAAAAACACATAGACTTAGAGAAAAGATTAATTTTGGCTGACATACTAGTTTTGCTTAGAAATTCTGGATGTCAGTGAGTTATAAATTATCAAGAATCACCGTAATATTAAAACCAGGACGCTACGTATGTCAGACTTCAAAAAGCCACAGTTTTTTTTTTTTTTTTTTTTTTCGAAATCAAGGCGAGTGTAGAAGTCAGGCTGAAGAAAAGTGCCGAATTTCAAACACAGAAAATCTCACGTCTTTATGTCAAGGTGGGAACGAGTGGACGACAGGACCAGAAAAATGTCCCGTGTAAATGTCACGTTCGGATCCAGTGGGTGACAGAAATATGAAAATGATGAAAGAGGCGGCATATACTTAACCCCTTCACTACCATGACGTGTTTTAACGTCACTACTCAGGCTATTTTTTTTTTTTTTCCGAAATGAAGAGGTTAAATTGAGCCTTTGCTAAATTCTTTATTACTAGAGTCCCTTCCTACTGTACGTTTAGTAAAATCGTTCAGAGCAAGTAAAGGAAAAATGAAAGTTCGTTTGGAACTAATAAGGGAAAAATAAAAATTAGTTTCGAAGAAGTAAAGGGGGAAATGAAAATCATGTTTCATAATTAAGCGTCCATCTCGCTCCCTTCGATGGCGTCTTTTGTTCATTTTCTTCTTGCTGTTTCCATATGATTTTATTCAGCGCATGAGACTTTTCGGCGTGGGGGTGTAGCCTTCACATACGCCTTCACTGGCACGAGGGGAGCCTGTCCGAAGCTAAATGCAGTTGTTAAACAGCAGCGAACTTTATATATGTAAGACGTGAGGAGAAGCTAAACTCTTGATTCCGATATTCAGTCATGTGTGATAAGTTTACAATCTATCTATCTGTCTATTACCAGACGCCATAATCCCGTAAGGGGTGGCCATTTGACTTTGAGTTATTTATTTTACGGGGAGGGGCACTAACCCTCCACCAACCCACTTGCTGACACGTAGGGAGCACTTACGGTTTGGTTATATGGTTACCACCCAGCATTGTAAATGGTTTCCTGGCTTAAGTTTACAATCACGTGCGATAAATCTAGTCGTGCGCAGTAAGTCTACGATCATGCGCAGTTAGTTTACAGTCATGAGTGTTACGTCTACAGTCATGCGCGGTATATGGCGGGCGAAATGTGAAATATTACCAAGGAGGGAGCCAAAGGAAATAGTAAAATAATGATGTAGGTGGGATATATTTGACGGCATTGAATATCGAGGGGAAAACTTTTGCATAGTATGTAAATCTACAGGAAATCGAATTCATACTTGAGGGGGGAGGGGGGAGTTGAGGAAGTAGTCTGTCAGGCACGAGAAATGGCGATTTTTGAAATGTTATCAAGCACCGTGTCAAATTATTTCCCCCGAGAGAGAGAGAGAGAGAGAGAGAGAGAGAGAGGGACGTGTCGGGTGGCGGGTGTTTGGTCCGGTTACGTCCGATTGGCGGCCACACGGTTAAACGGACGTGACCGGAGCTGGCAGAGGCAAGGTAAACGAGGAGGAATATCCATAAAATTTAAGGGTTCGGTTATGGGTGCCGCTTTATGAGGAGGAGTTGAGATGAGGGATGGGGTGGAGGTATGGAGAAGGGTTGTGATAGGGGAAGGAGAGGGGTGAGGAGAGGAGGTAGGGAGACGAGAGAGAAAGAAGTGGTGAAGGAAAAGGGGAAAGGCGGGAAGAGAGAGAGGAAAAAAGAAGTAGGAAACGAAAAAGTGAGGTGAGGCGAAGGGGAGGTAGGGAAGAGGAAGGACATGAGAGGAAGGAAATGACTGAGGAGAAAGGGACGAAGGAAAGAGGAGGAGCAGGAACAGGAGAAGGGTTGGGGTGGAGGTTTGAAGGTGGACTGCAGTGAGGAGAAAAAATGAGGTTAAGCAAGAGGGATAGGGAAGAGGAAAGAGAGAATGAGGAGGTGCAGAGGGTAAGGACAGGGCTGGGTAGAAAGGGAAGGACGAGCAATAGCAAATAGGAATTGAGGGTTGGGGTTGTTGGTGTTATGGCGAGGGTTGTGATAAGGTCAGGTCAGTGTCGTTCAGGTACTAATATGCTCATTGAGGCCATTTGGAGGTAGCCAGGTCAGTTAAGGTCCTTGAAGGGGTATTTTTTTTTTTTTTTATGCGAGGAAGAAGGAACCAAAGGCCATGAGCCCGCAGTAACAGTTCCCTCCAAGAGAAAAACAAAATACAATATAGAGCCAAATTCAAGATCCGATCATTTTGAGATGCCTGGACACACTGCGTTTGAAAGACTGGAGATCATAGGCAGCAGGAAATACAGACAGAGGGAGACAGTTCCAGAGCTGACCTGTTGCATAAATGAAAGACCGGGAGTAATGGTTAACTCTTGCATTAGAGAGTTGGACAGAAAAAGGATGAGAGTTTGCTGCCAGACGGGTGCTACGCACCCGTCGTAGAGGTGGAGGAATGCAAGCAGACAGTTCAGAGGAGCAGTGACCATTAAAGTAGCGATAGAAAAGAGATAAAGATGCAACAGTGCGGCGAAGAGACAGAGGTTGAAGGGAGTCAGTAAGAGGAGAAGAGTTAATGAGACGAAAAGCCTTTGACTCCACCCTATTGAGAAGAGCTGTATGTGGGGAGTCTCCCCACACATGAGAGTTGTACTCCACACAGGGGCGGATAAAACCCCTGTATAGAGTCAACAATTGCTCAGGGGTAAAGAAAGAGCGGAGTCGGCTTAGCACACCCAATCTCTTGGAAGCAGATTTTACAAGAGATGTAATATGATCTTTCCAAGATAAGTCCCGAGTAAATGAAACCCCAAGCATGTTCAAGGATGATGCAGGATTAAGCTGAATATTATTAAACATTAGTGGGTATACCTGTGGAAGATTTTGTCGGGTTGATAGGTGTAAGAACTGAGTCTTAGATGCATTAAAGACAACCATATTATTTTTACCCCAGTCAGAGATACGAGCCAAGTCAGACATTAGGTGTGCCATAGCCTCATCCCTTGTTTGTTGAAGTAACTGTTGAGATGGGCGTTGCGGGAACCGAATGGAAAGGTGAAGGGTGGAGTCATCAGCGTATGAGTGGATAGGGTTAGATGTACAGCTTAGAAGATCATTGATGAATAAAAGGAAGAGAGTTGGTGATAGGACAGAGCCCTGAGGAACACCACTGTTGATTGATCTAGGAGAAGAACGATGGCCGTCTACAACAGCGGCTATAGAACGACCAGAAAGGAAGCTAGCGATGAAGGCACAGATAGAAGGATAGAAACCGTAGGAGGGCAGTTTGGAAATTAAAGATTTATGCCAGACTCGGTCGAAAGCCTTTGAGATGTCAAGTGCAATGGCAAAGCTTTCGCCAAAGTCCCGTTAAGCACATTTAGGGACTTCCACGTCTCCGTCAGGTCCATCCATTTCAACTTTGGTCCAACAAGGTCTTTCACATCACACCTAGCTCAGTAAGGTCATTTTAAATCCTGTCAAGTTCATTCAGGACAGTTTGATCCATTCCCGTTCAGCAGTGTCAATTTTGATTCAGTTGGGCCCATCATATTTAATTTTAGTATAGGCAGGATAGGGTAGTTCAGGTTGAGATAGGTCCAATGGGTCGAATTAGGCTCGTTCAGGTCATTAACAACCATTCATTTCAGTCATAGCTATTCCTTCCCCTCCCGTCTGTCTCTACACTTCCTTCAGTTGCCTCCTTTCCATTTCTCCTCCCTTGTTCCCCTTCAGTCGCTTGCTTCCCTTCATATTCTCTTTCCTCGCTCTTGCCTACTTCCTTCCCATTCCCACATTGTTTCCCTCCCCAGCTGTCTCTCTCCTTCCCCCAGCGACGGCTCCTCCCTCCCTTCTCCTCATTTGTCGCAATTCTTGATTCCCTTTCCTCTCCCCCCTCCTTCCTCCTCTCCACTTCTACCCCTTCTCTCTCTCTCTCTCTCTCTCTCTCTCTCTCTCTCTCTCTCTCTCTCTCTCTCTCTCTCTCTCTCTCTCTCTCTCTCTCTCTCTCTCTCTCTCTCTCTCTCTCTCTCTCTCTCCTCCCCACTCCAGTTCCCTCTGTTATTAAAATCATCCTTCTCCTCAGTCATCCTCCCAATTAATTGTTACTTTGCCTCCCCAGCATTATTCTCCCACTGCACCCCCCCACAGCACCGTTACTTCTCCCCACTCCCTCTGTCCTGCCTCATTCCCTTCCCCATTGATTCTTCCTTCCCCATTTGGCTCTATTCATCGTCAGTTCTCCCCTCCCCTTTCTCCCTCTCCATTCCCCCACATTTTTCACCCCATTCCTTCCCTTTTGATACCCCCCCCCCTGTACTTCCCCATTATTCTTCACCAGTCTCTTCCTCCATGATGCACTATCCTCTCCACCCCTCTCTCTTAGCACCTCTCTTCTCTTTCTCTTCCACCCTTCTTTCCCTCATTCTCATCTCATCTCTTTCTTTAGTTCTTTCTCATTCTCTCTGTATACCTTCTCTCTCTCTCTCTCTCTCTCTCTCTCTCTCTCTCTCTCTCTCTCTCTCTCTCTCTCTCTCTCTCCCCTCCTTTCTCCGCTCATTCTTTCTCAGCCCGCCTCTTCTCTTCCCCCCTCACCCTTCCTCCACCCCTCTTTCCCGACCACCCTTCCCATCCTATCGTTTGCGCCCCCCATCAAGTACTTAACGACCATTCCTCTCTTCCCTGGTCCCCTCTCCAGCATTCCTCCTCCCCACTCACTCTATCTCCCCAATCCCCTCGCTACACTCCACCCTCAGTTACCATCCCACACCTCTCCCCATTGGTCTTCCCTCTCTGCCCCTGTCCACTCTCCCACCCCTGCTTCCCTCCACTCCCCTGCTCCCCTCCACTCCCCTCCCTCTGCCTGTTTCCACCTTCCATCCACTTCCCCTCACCAGTGTCCTCCCCCCAGTCCCCTCCCTTCTTTCTGCCCCTCTCCACACACCCCCTACAATAAGTATCCCTATGCAGTACTTTGCAACCATTTATAGGCGATTTGTGGACGCGATACCATTTTGTTTGTGGCATCAGTCTGCTGTGGCCCTGGGGTTTGTAGGTTTTGGGGGAGGGTTTGTGAGTGTGCGGGAGGTTTGTGCGTGAGAGTGAGGCGAGGCGAGGCAGAAAGAGGAGAGGGATTTGAGGTTCAGCCAAGTTTAGTCTAGGGTTTGTGTGTATTGGAGAGGGTTCTTGTAGGTTTAGGGAGTGTAGAGTATGGAAGCGAAGGGTTGCGAGTAAGTGAAGGGGGAAGTTGTGTTGTTTGGGGTTTTGGAAGAGGCTGTGTGTGTCTTTTGGGGTTGTGGATGAGGGTTTTGTGTGTGGGTGTGGGTGTGGGTGTGTGTGTGTGTGTAAAGGTGTGGAGCTGTTCTAGTGGGCTGGCCATCTGGACTTGCCACTTATCCTGCATATTGAAAATCCATAGACAGAACAGCAGGAGGGCCCAGTGGGACGCGCCAGAGGGCTGTGAGGACTGGGAAGTGGCTTTGAGGGCTGGGAAGGGGCTGTGAGGGCTGAGAGTATGGCTAGGAAGGGAGACTGTGGGTAGGAGCCTTGTCTACCTCTTTCCACCATCACCACCACACCACCACCACCACCATCATCATCACCATCATCATCATCATCATCATCATCATCATCATCATCATCATCATCATCACCATCAGTGGTTCCTTGTCCATGTCACTCGTTTTTTCAGGCCTCTTCTTGCTTTTCGTTTTTTTTCTCCTTCTATTCCCCATATACCTTTGGCCAGCCTGCCCTTTCTGTTTTTTGCTTATCATCATCATCATCATCATCCTTTACATTTCCCCCTTCTCCTCTTCCTCCTCTTTAGCATTCCTTCTCCCCAGTCTCTTATTTTATGTGTTTTCTTCTCCTCCTTCTTTCCTCTCTCCTCTCCTCTCCTCTCCTCTCCTCATCTGTTATTAGCCTCCCATGTCTCCTCTTCTCTCCCCCGTTAACTACTCAAGCCGAAATGTACCCAGTGCAGTTTTAATCCCTATGCTTATAAACGTACCCAGATACATTGTTAATACCAGTGTTTCTAGTCAGCATGCCTCTGTTCTTCTTCCTTCCTCTCTTCCATCGTCACTCCTCTTTACTCCTTTTCTGTTACTCTTTCTTCGTTTACTCGTGCTCTGACCCTTACTTTTACTCATTTCTTCGTCCTCTGTCTCTCATACATTTCTTCAGTCCTCCTTCTTTCTCCTTTTCTCCTCACCCTTACTGTCTCCCACTTTTACTTTTACGTTTCTTCATACTTGTTCTGCTCTTGTGTTCTTCTTCTTCCTCTTCCTCTTACACCTCTGCACTTCTTCCTTTCTTTTCTCTTTCCTCCTGATTCTTACTCTTTCCCGTAAAATCCCAAGTATCTTTACTGCTACTGTCCCTCTTACTCCTCTTTTCTTCCTCCTCTCCATCCTTATTAACCGTATTCCTCAGAGGTAAATAATTCCTTTCCCTCCTTTTTTCTTCCCTCTTCCCTTTTCCTCCCTCTCCTGTTCTATTTCCTTTCCGTATCCCTGTTCTCTCTTCTTTATTTCTCCTTTCCGTATCCCTGTTCTCTCTTCTTTATTTCTCCCTAGATAACTTCCCAACACAGACTTCCTCCATCACATGTAACTGCATGTATTCCTGGGCGGTGTACTGCCACAACCCAAACGAGAGAGAGCGAGAGAGAGAGACCCGTAACTGTGATCCATGTCGCTACTCTCTCACTCCCTGTCCTAACTTTCGCTGTTAAAAAGATGGAATGTATGGAAGGGGTTCAATACTCTCTTTTTATAGCCTTAGCTCCTCATTTGCGTTTTTTCTTTCTCCTTTTGTTCCCAAGAAGGGGGGTGGGGTTGCAGAGAGATTTTGGGGGTTGGTTTTGCATACACCACTCAAAACACATGAAGATTATTTTTTTTTATAGTTGCATTCATCTCTCTCTCTCTCTCTCTCTCTCTCTGTCTCTTCGAGCTCCGTAATTCCGATGAAGGGTTTCGCTGCTCGCCTTCAACAACAAGTTCTTTTTTTTTAAGTGGATGGAAGTTTTGGTATATCAGTTTTCCGCCGCTACGGGAAAGGCAGAGGTAAAAGAGAGAGAGAGAGAGAGAGAGAGAGAGAGAGACTTCAGGATCAGCCTAGACATTACTTTTTCTCGTCCTTGAATCATTGGCTGGTAGGATTTCTCTCAGTTGAAGAAAATCGCCAGGTGTTACTGTAAATAAATCCTGGGGTGTATTGGAAAGAAGGAAGGGATTACTTGAGGTAGTTTTTAAAGCCTTTGACTACTTTCCTAAGCACAATACGGCCGTCTGGTGGAAGCAAGAATATAGAGGAAAATCTATCTTTCTATCCAGCTATAGCCCGACGCCCTAATCCCGCAAAGGGTGGCCGCAGACAAAACGCCTCCAAGTCGCTCTGTCACCCACCATTTGACTACCCTCCCCCCAACTCACTCCCCCCTCCCACATATACCTCTCAACTCCATCCCTCCACCTCATCCTCGGTCTGTCCCTCCCTCTCCCTCCCTCCACCTGACCTACATACACCCTCTTAGTCAGTCGTTCATTCTCCATTCTCTCCACTTGCCCAAACCACCTCAGTGTATTTCTCCTAATCTCAACCACATCCACATCCACATCCACATCCACCCCACAACGTTCCTTCACTTCTTCATTCGTCAACCTGTCCCTCCATGTCACTCCACATGCTCCTCTCAAAACTCATTTCCACTGCTCCCACTCTTGACTTGTTCCCCTCTTGCAAGGTCCACGCCTCGCTTCCATACGTCAGGGTAGGGATCACAATACTATCATGCAGTGACTTCTTAACTTCCATACTCACCTCCCTATTTCTCATCACTGCTTTCAATGAACCAACAACCTTCCTTCCCTGCTGTACCCTTTCTTGCACTTCATCCCCCAGAGTTCCATCCTTACTCATCACACTACCCAAGTACTTGAATGCACTCACATTCTCCATATCCTCACCATCTAACCTCACTGTACATTCTGTGACTTCATTCCTCTCAAACACCATAACTTTACTTTTGTTTACATTAACTTTCAGCTTCCTCCTCCTACACACTGTCCCAAATTCATTCACCAAACCTTGCAACGCCCATTCATCTTCACTCAACAATACTGTATCATCAGCCAACAGCAACACCGGAATCTTCCAAATCTCACCCTCATTCATTAGAGCCACCCCCACATCCACTGCCCTACCTTGCACCTCCTTTACAACCCCATCCATGTATATATTATCATGGAGACATCACACAACCCTGTTTCAGTCCTACATTGAGATCAAAAACTCACTCAGCTCACCATCCACTCGCACCGTAGCCCTAGCTCCTTCGTACATACTCTTCACAGCACTCAACAATTTCCCCTCCACTCCATATATTCTTAATACCTTCCACATACCTTGCCTATCTATTCTGTCATAAGCTTTCTCCATGTCCATGAAGGCAGCATACACTTTCTTTCCCTTCTCTAGATACTTCTCCATTAAACATCTTAGAACAAATATCTGATCTGCACACCCTTTTCCCTTCCTAAATCCCCCTTGTTCTTCTCCAACTAGCTCCTCTGTCATATGCCTAACCCTATCAATGAGTATTCTACCATATATTTTACCAGTCACACTATGAAGGCAAATACCCCTATGGTTACCACATACTTCTCTCTCCCCTTTTCCTTTGTATAAAGGAATAATTATACTTGATTTCCAGTCCTCTGGAACCCTTCCCTCTTCCCAAGCCAATCTACACAACTTCCATATCCACTCCACAACAATCTCACCTCCATACCTCAGCATTTCACCACACACTCCGTCAATTCCTGGGGCCTTTCCCAACTTGATCTTCTTCATTGCTTCCATTACTTCCGCCCTACTGATCTCTTCCTCCCTCCTCTCATCTCTTCTTCTCCTAGCCATTCCCCAACCACTTATACTCGCACTGCTCTCACTTTCTACATTCAACAAATCCTCAAAGTGCTCCTTCCATCTCCTCAATTTCTCTCTCTTCTCCACCAACAATCTATTATTCATATCTTTCACTCCCCTGCTATTTCCCCTTTCACGCTGCCTTACTTTCTGTACCTCCTTCCAAAACAATTTCTTACTCCCCCTCCATTTCACACTCAGATTCCTCCCAAACTCCTCATCCACTTTCTTCTTACTCTCCTTCACTAGTCTCTTCACCTCCCTTCTCCTGCTTACATATACCTCTCTCTTCTCTCTCTCATCTTCTCCCCTACCTCTGCTCGCTAACCATTCACTATATGTCTTCTTCTTTTGTTCCACAGCTCGTTTCACCTCATCATTCCACCTTGCTGTCCCTTGCACACCCTTGCATCTCCTCCTCACTCCGCAAACCACCTCACACGCAGCGCCTATCTCTTCTGTGAATATCTTACATACGTCTTCCACCCCTTCCATCTGCTCTAGCTCATACCTTCCCAGTCTTTCTTCCACTATGCTCTTATACTCTGCCATTTTCTCACTCTCTTGCAATTTCTCCACTCTTGTCAGAGGAGGTATTTGCTCCTGTTTTCCCCTTCGTCTCCTCAACCATTTTCTTTGCAGCTTTACCTTGGCCATCACTAAGTGATGGTCAGAGACTCCATTCCCCCACCCTCTCCACACTCTTGCATCCAACACTTGTCTTCTCATTCGCTCATCCACACACACATAGTCAATCATTGCCTTTCGTTCAACAAGCTCACCATCCATCCTCCTCATTACCCTCCATGTATACCGGTGGATCATCTTATGGGGAAAGAAGGTGTTGGCTATTGCCAACCCCTTACCAGCACAGATGTCCACCAAAGCACTACCATTCCCATCTACTTCAGCTGGCACACCCCCCTGACCAACCACTCCATCCACTCGTCCATCCCCAACTTTGCCATTCATGTCTCCAATCAAAAACACTCTCTCGCTCCTCTCAAATTTGTCCATACATGCTTCTACTCTCGCCCAAAATTCATCTTTCACTCTTGCCACTCGGTCCTCTGTTGGAGCATACACACATACAATCGCCCACGCTTGTATACCTACTTTCATCCTCACCCATACAATCCTTGCATCCACTGTTGCATACTCTCTTATATTCTCCTTCCACTTCTTGCACATCATCAGACATACTCCCTCTCTTGCCCACTCATTCTCATTAACTCCCGCACATATACCTAAACCATATTCCTATTCTCTCACCGTTTCACCTTTTCATTTAGTTTCAGTCAATCCACATATATCCACTCTTGCATCCTCAAGCACCTGAACAATCTCTCTCTCTTTCACTTTATCATTCACTCCTCTCACATTCCAAGTTCCCACCCTAAGAATGTCCTTTGTCCTTTCCTTAGTCGTCAACGTATGGTCCGTCCGGGTCCGAGGCGCTTTATTCGCTGGTTTAGTTAGTTCATTTTACGGGGTGGGGCACTAACCCACCACCTCCTGCTAATTACACTAATCCTTTCAGTACGGTGACGATTATTAAAGTATATTTTTCTGCCGCCAAGGGATATTTTCTAATGGAGGAATCTTTTTTTTTTTTACTGAAGAGGTTAATAAAAATGTATATATCCCTTCCAGTTTCAGATGTCTCCCTTCCTCTGAATATAATGGCGTCAGTAAAAAATAAAATAATAATGAGTAGAGTGGTTAATAAAAATTGTGTTCGTTTTCATTTTGTTATTGTAGTGTTCTTGTGTCTTGGAAATGAAAGTGAGATTATATTACACTAGAACTTCAACCCTCACCCCTCCACCCCTATCCTCACCCCCACCCCCACCCCCACCCCCACCCCCACCCCCACCCCCACCCCCTACACCCCACTACCCAACCTCCTGTGTCCTTGAGTGAGTTTGTTCAAGTGAATGAGTTTGTTTGAAGTGGTTGGAGAGGTGGCTAATTGTGTACTTGTGTGTGTGTGTGTGTGTGTGTGTGTGTGTGTGTGTAAGTAACGTTGTAATGTGTATTAAATTCTAAGAGGAAGTGTGTGCTCTTATTTAGATTCAGCTGTATGTGTAATAATTCCATATATAAGTAACCATTTTTCTTTCATACCCACCTCTCCTTGCTTCCTTGCACTATCCATCCTTCCTTCCATTATCTCTCTTTCCTTACAGTATCAATCCTTTCTTGCAACATCTGTCCCTTTGTGCTCAATCAATCCTTCCTTGCAATCCATTCTTCCTTTAGTTTATCTACCTCACCGTCCCTCCTTGCACTATCTATCCATCCTGCAACTTCTCGTCTGCTTAATCATCTTTCTCCACAATCTCCATATCCACCTCTCCACTCTTCCTCCATCCTCCTCTTTCTCTCACATATTATTGAAGTCTCTCGTTCCATTCAATCACTCCCAATGCCCCTTAGTTTTCCCCTCTAGCCTCACCCCTTCCTTAATCTTACTAATTCGCCTCGGTGAGTGTTGAGAGAGAGAGAGAGAGAGAGAGAGAATGGTATGCCGTATCGGTCCCTGTGCTTAATAAGGCTTGGTGGGGACGCACGAGTGTGTTGTACTGTTGCCGGTGTTGATTAGAGAGGAGGAAGGGTGCTGACAGGGGAGAGAGAGAGAGAGAGAGAAAGAGAGAGAGAGAGAGAGTGGAATAGGCGTGAAAAGTATAGAGAAACGATTATGAAGTAAAGAGAAAAGAAAGCAGAGGAAGAGGAGAAAGAGAGTAATGTTGGAAAGAGAATGGGGGAGAGAGGGATGTCTCCTGTTTCGGTATAGGCTGCTGTGAATTAAGGTTTACTAATATACTGATTTGTAAGTATTGGGAGATACAGCACTTGTGAACTGATGTGCTTCTTTTTCAGATTAAAATTTATATATGTAGGCGGTCGGTCGTATATATATAACAAACTCACACAGACTCTCATCGCAGAACTTTGACTTAAGAGTTGAAACCCTCTTACTCACGCGTCCTGGCCTGTGCACTCACTCAGCCACACTTACTACTCTCTCATCCTCTCTACCCATCCCTCTCACCCCCTCTGCCCATCCCTTTCACCCTCTTACATCGCCCCTTTCACCCACTTACCTCGTCTGTCTTACCCAATTACATCATCCTTCTCATCCAATCGCCGCATTATTGTTGCCATCTTTTCTCATCCCACCCACCCACTCACCCCATCCCTCTCACCTCTCACCCCATCCCTCTCACCTCACACTCCATCCCTCTCACCTTTCACCCCATCCCTCTCACCTCTCACCCCAAGCCTCTCACCTCACACTCCATCCCTCTCACCTTTCACCCCATCCCTCTCACCCATTCACTCTACCCCCCTCAGTTTCACCCCATCCCTCTCACATCTCTCCCCACCCCTCTCACACCTCACCCCATCCCTCTCACACCTCACCCCATCCCTCTCACCTTTCACCCCATCCTTCTCACCCACTCACCCCATCCCCCTCACATTTCACCCCATCCCTCTTACCCACTTACCCCATACCTCTTACCCACTTAACCCATTCCTCTTACCCACCCACCTCATCCCTCTCACCACACAACCACTCCCTCTCATCTCATAGCAGCGTCACGTAACATTTGCCAAACTTTTGTCAGGCCTGAAAGTTTGTCCACACCCGAGATGCCTGGCCGTGGATGTGTTACTGTGGTTGTGATGAGTGGGGTGAGTGGTGTTGGGGCGAGAGGTGGTGATGAGATGGTGTGAATGGGGTGAGTGGTGTTGTGGTCATGAGTGGTGAAAAGATGGGGTAAGTTGGATGAGTGGTGTGATGATGGGTGGTGGTGGGTGGTGATGATATTATGTAAATGGGATGAATGATGATGTGATGATGAGTGATGATGAGATGGTGATGATGTATATTGAATGGGATAAATGTGTTGCGGTGATACATAGTGATGTGTGATGATGGGATGTTATAAATGGGATGTGTGGTGATGTGGTTTATATATGGTGATGTATGGTGATGAGTGGTTTATGTTGGTGAAGAGCTTGTTTTATGTGGTGATGAATGGTGGTGATAGAATTTGTCTTGTTTAGTGTGTGTGTGTGTGTGTGTGATAAATTAGACGACTGGTGTTGATGGATAATGATAGATAAACAGATAGATAGATAGACAGTATACCGATAATGCTTTTGTAATTATATATACTCGAAGGTGAAGTATTTACCAGTGTTAAATGTCAGTGAAAAATTTATCGAGACTGGTTTTGTAATAATGCTATACCAGACTGAAGTGTATGCCAGAGTTGAATTACAGTGCTGTCTCTCTCTCTCTCTCTCTCTCTCCTGGTCTGTCTGGTAGTGGACTCGCCTCTTTTCAGGCAACTCTAACTTCATTATCGATGGTGCGGTTTTGGAGCCACAATTGGATTCTTATTGATTCCTAAGCCCCAGGTAGAGAGAGAGAGAGAGAGAAAGAAATCCTCCCACTCACACAAGCTTTGCTAACCAGAAAATTTCACCACAATTACACCTATATTGGGTTCTTCCCCCAGCTTTCTGTATTCATCCCTTTGGCTTTGTATTCATCCCTGTGGCTTTGAATTCCCTCCTATGGTTTTGTATTCTTCCCTTTGGCTTTGTATTCCTCCCAGTGGCTCTGTATCCCTCTCTATTACTTTGCACAGTTCTCTTTAATATTAGATCTTCCTTCTGGCTTTTGGATTCCACCATTTAATCACTGAACTTTACATTTTGGTCTCTGACTTCACTCTCTGATGTTTGAATTCCTCCTCTGGGCATTTGGATTCACCCTATACGATAATTAAATCCCTGAGGCTACTTTGAATATCACAGACTATTTTTTTTTACTACAAGTTTTCAATCAAAATTATAGAAAGAAAAAACAGAATGCCTATAAAATTTCCATTATTGTATTTCCATGTCGCGTATTTTTAGATCTAGGTTTCATTATGTACTGGGATTAAATACAGCGACGTAATTTCATGGAGCGTTCTGTTTTTTTGTATTTACGCTCTGAAAATGTGAATATCTAGCAACGCCATTACACAAATTTGTTCCCATGCTTTCAGAGACAAATTATTTCCAAGTAATTCTTTTAAACGTGCAGGACCGTACAGTTTAGTGCACCGTTAAGTGTTTTATTTTTATGTTGCTTCTGTGTGATCTTATTTTTAACGCGTGCGTGAGCGTCCTCAGAAATAATAACGCACCCGATTTCACTCATGAACACTTAAAACACAAAATACTATTTGCAGTATTAGCATGGCATCGTTAACTCTGGATATATCATTATGAGATAGTTCAGACATATAAGAACTAGTTAGGCTTCCTGGTGTTTTTCCTTGTTCTGATCCACACGAGTTATCCATTATACACTCCTCTTCCTCACTTGCTAAGAAAACCAGCCCTTACAAGATGTGCTGGGGGCAGGGGAGTTGGTGTCTTCCTTGTTCCCACTGTTATTGCAAACTGTTCCCCTGTGTCCCTGTTTCCGGCACTGCGACAAACTTTGCCCTGGTGTTCTTTGTCTGTACTCTCGACGGCTGTGGAAGCGCCCTAACCTTTTCTGTACCACCTCTGTACCCATTCTGAACCTCCTCTGTACCGGCTCTGAATTTTCCCTGTATGCTGTCTGTACCACTTTTGAAAACCTTTTCTCTAATAGCCTTAAACCTTGTCACAGCGCTCTCTGACCTCCTCTGAATCCTCTCCGTACCCGCTGTGAACTGCACCAGACTTGAACCCACTTTGAACCCACTCTGAATTTGCTCTGA
>NC_136971.1:14143052-14190552 GCF_032717465.1 Coenobita brevimanus | reverse complement strand
CAAGAGGTCAAGGCTTCATCGCGTACTCCTATCCTCCTACCTTCGACCTCCTAGTTTTCTCAGTTCTGTATACTGGTAAATTTAACAATACAGGATGTTCATAGTGATTATTGTTATTATTATTATTATTATTATTATTATGTAGGATTAGACGGTATTTTCTACCGTGTCTGTCATTGATCACTGTTATTTTTCACACACACACACACACACACACACACACACACACACACACACACACACACACACACACACACACACACACACACACGTACGTCATATTTTCTGATTAAGCCTGAGAATATGAACTCTGGATTCAATTATGCGTGGAATTAGGGACGTCCGCGAGGGGGCGCATGGAAAACACTGCTGGGAGAGAGAGAGAGAGAGAGAGAGAGAGAGAGAGAGAGAGAGTGAGAGAGAGAGAGAGAGAGAGAGAGAGAGAGAGAGAGAGAGAGAGAGAGAGAGAGAGAGAGAGTGGATGCGAAAGAGATTAAGGAAGATTAAGCGATGAAAGACTGGGTTAGGGAGAAGGAAGAGAGATAACGTAACGCAAGAGAGGGTGGAAATTGAGGAATATTGAGAGAAGGAGAGAGAGAGAGACAGAGACAGAGACAGACAGACAGACAGACAGACAGACAGACAGACAGAGCTGAAAATTGAGATTTGACTCAAACGTGAAAGTAGGATGCATTAGAACGCGGGATATGTGAGAGAGAGAGAGAGAGAGAGAGAGAGAGAGAGAGAGAGAGAGGTGAGGAAGGAGGCAACCAAAAGAAACTAAATAAGAAAACAAATTGATATTGAAGACCTGAAATTGCGCAAGAGAAATGAAAACAGTCCAGGCGAGAACACCACAGTGGAAGAGGGATCATGGGGTGGAGATGAGAGGGGAATCGAGGGAGGAGGAAATGATAGACCAGTAGAGAAAGTGAGAAGGGGAGAAAATACACAGTCAGTTAGTGTTGTGTATTTAGTATCAGGTTTATTAATCAGTAAAAGTAAAGAAGAATTAAAAACGAGTAACTTAACTTTATATTCTCCATACTGAACTAACTTCACTTTATCTGACCTTAACTACTTGAATGATATTAAGATAATGTTATGTAAGAGATGTGTAGGAGAGATGAAGTTGGGAAATGTGGGAAAAGAATGTGATAGGATAATGAGGAAAATGAGGACAAGGAGGAAATGTTGAAAGTGAGACGTGACAGGTGTAATGGACTGGAGAGGTGAAGGAGAGAAACTGAGTGGTGAGAGAGAGAGAGAGAGAGAGAGAGAGAGAGAGAGAGAGAGAGAGAGAGAGAGAGAGAGAGAGAGAGAGAGAATATAAGCAAGGAGTGTGTGAGAATGCGTGTGAGAGAGGAGTGAGATAGAGTAAGTGAGAGAGAGATGGAAATGTGTAACTTAATTTAGTGAATCGCCCGGGGTTTGGGGTCAGGGAGGGAAAAGGGAGAAGACGGAGGAGGAGGAGAAGGAGGAGAGGAAGGAGAAATGACGAGGAGAGGAAGAAGAAAGGAAACGGAGGAGAGTAAGATGATGGAGGAGGAGGAGGAGGAGGAGGAATAGAAGGAGGAGGAGGAGGAATAGAAGAAGGAGGAGGGGGAATAGGAGGAGGAGGAGGAATAGGAGGAGGAGGAGGAGGAGGAGGAGGAATAGGAGGAGGAGGAGGAGGAAGAAGAAGATGAAGAAGAAGAAGATAAAGAAGAAGAAGATGAAGAAGAAGAAGATGATGATGATGAAGAAAGCTGAGGAGAGTAGGTTGGAGGATGAGGAGGATGGGAAAAGGAAGAAGTAAAGAAGTTAGGAGAGTAAGATGGAGGAAAAGGAATAGAGGAATAAAGAGAAAGATAAGAAGAGTAAATTTAAGGAGTAGGAGGAAGAGCAATAAGAAGGCAGCGAAAGATCACAAAGGAGATAGAGACGGAGGAAGATGAAACTGTGAGGACGAAGTGGAGGAGGAGGAGGAGGAAGACGAAAAGAGACGGAAGGCGGGAAGAAAACGAAAAGAAAGGGAAGAAGAAAGAGAGGAGAGGAAGAAAGATTGAAGGACTGAAGGAATGAAAAGAACAGAGTAGGATGAGGTATTAGGGAAGAGGAAGATAGAGTTTATGAGGGAGGATGGTGTGGCATAGGAGGAAGCGTTGTTACTGAGTAGGGAAACAAATGCATAGAGATCCTTTTATGCAGGCCACACTTTACAGATAAATAGATAGATTGATTGAGAGACAGACATTGATGGATACAAATTGATAGATCTGAAAGTGTAGATAGACAGATAGATGGATAGACAGACTGATAGATATATAGATGGGTGGATAGATAGATAGCTATTGAGACTGGTAGACAGACAGACAAAGAAATGATGAATATGATTGAATTTTCTGCCTCATGACATTTAATGAAGGTTGGAATCAGGCGAGTCAAAGGCAAGCCGAGAGAGAGAGAGAGAGAACTTTTATTGAAGGAAGAAAGAAATTGATTAAAACTGTGGTTGAGAAATTTAAGTGAATGATAGAGACAGGAAGAAGGTAAGAGAGAAGAAGAAACTCACGCGGAAGGAAAAAGTGATAAGAAATATTAAGTCAAAAGAAGGAACTGGGCGAAGAAAGAAATTGCGGAGATGGAGGTAAGAAATGAGGAGAAAGGAAGGAAAGAATGAGAGGAGAGAAGGAAGAGAATGAGAGCAAAGCGCGTCTGCAGAAAGAATGGGAGTGGTGGTAAGGAAGCAGGAGAGAGAGAGAGAGAGAATGGAGACCTATTTTTGTGGCGCATAGTCTATAAAAGATTCGGGGAAAAAAATCCTAGAAAAATTGGGTGCATAAAAACATTGGTGAAAAACTTATAATAGGTACAATGAATAACAAAATGTCGGAGAAGAGGAACACCGGGGAAATAAATAATCTCGGGGGAAAATGTACTTGTCAATGAATTATTCGTACCCTCTTTGTGGTGGTCCGAGAGTTTTTTTTTTTTTTTTTTTTTTTTCTCTGGTCTTTTCTCTTTTTTTTTTTGTCGAGGAAGGAGCAAAAATTGAGTCTCTGGTGAGAATGTGCTAGTGTAAAGAATCATTGATGTGTGTGTGTGTGTGTGTGTGTGTGTGTGTGTGTGTGTGTGTGTGTGTGTGAGAGAGAAAGAGAGAGAGAGAGAGAGAGGAGGGGGGGATAAAAAATGGAGAAAAAATATTTGCTAAAACACAGATTACAGTCACACCATCAGTTTCATCTGTAATTACATGCCTTTAACCTAATTTCCTCGGTATAATACTTTCCCAAGTCCGTAATTACCCTTGATGACGAGCTGGTAAATCGCACGACGCAAGTTTTGTAAAGGATGAGAGGGGATTACCACCTGGAGCTAATGACGGCTTTAATTAGGCTCAAAACTTGTCTTGTTCGTGTTGCTGGTAATTAGCTTTTATCCTGTGTTAATTATTGAAGACTTGCGTTAATTTACTTTAGTCCTAGGTGCTGGAGAGGGACGCCTTCATGTGGTGGCATCGATATAACCAGGTCGCTCAGCTGCCTGGCTATACAAACGTCCCTCAGCCCCGTCCCCTCCCGCTAAATGACGATGGAGCAATGCAGAGAAGAGAAGAGAAGCTTAAGCCTACACTCCATCGGGTTCGCGTTTTAGATTCAAAGCTCACCTGATGTTTGTATTTGTCAGCGGTTAAAATTCAAAGCTCACCTGATGTATGTATTTGTTAGGGGTTGAAATTCAAAGCTCACCTGATGTATGTATTTGTTAGGGGTTGAAGTTCAAAGTTCACCTGACGTATTATACAGTATTGTCATTTACAGACCAGATTAATTAGAGCTTTTTTATGTGTCAGCCGCCTGTCTCCTGTTCCTGTCAGCTTATCGTGGAGCATTATAGGAAAATATTTTGTGATTCTGTCGTCCTAGATTATCATGTTATCAAGGGAGTTTTATCTGTTATCAGGCCAGGTGACTTGACGACCTGTTAAGATTGTTCTCGTATAGGTAAATATTTCATGAGTATCCCGTGGCTTGTGTTTACTTAGTAGCGTATGTTGAAATAATTGTGTGTGTGTGTGTGTGTGTGTGTGTGTGTGTGTGTGTGTGTGTGTGTGTGTGTGTGTGTGTGTGTGTGTGTGTGTGCGCGCGCGTACATATTTACCTTTAAAGTTACCGGAACTATATCCATATGGGTATTTATTCTACAGGTATAAATAGAACCCGTAATATCAAACAGGGATTTATTACATTTTAAAATAATATCGATATTATGGATAACTCGTACTTTCAGATGTAAAATTTTCCTCATAAATACTAATGATATCAGCTGTTTCCCCTCCTTCCTTCTTCTCATCATCCTCATCCTCATCTTCCTCCTCATCCTCGCCGGCTTTCCCATTCCTCATGTCAACCTCGAATCCAGCTCTCCTCTGCTCAGCTCCCCCAAGTGACTGAAAGATTAATGCAGCCAAAACACGACCCAGGCTAATGAAGAAAACAACACGAGGAGGTAAAAGAAAACGGGTGGAAAAACATATTGAAAAAAAGTAGTGATAGCAAGAAGAAAATTTTAGAAGCACGTCATCGGGTTGAAAGGGTTGAAGATAAGAGACCGACGTGTTCAAATTTGAGAGAGAGAGAGAGAGAGAGAGAGAGAGAGAGAGAGAGAGAGAGAGATGAAAAATTGTCTTTAAAATTTTCGCTGTAAAAAGAAAAAAAAACAGTGCGGAGTTAAGGAAAAAATAAATTAATAAGTAAAATATCACGATGAAGAATATTTTCAGGATGTGGTTCCTGTTTAGAATAATGGAACTGTGGAATAGATCAAATGCTATTTGAAAGAAATCAGTCATGCAGGAAAATGGAGCGGGCTTTAAATCAGTTAAGCAGAAAATGGGGCGGGCTTTAAATCAGTCAAGCAGGAAAATGGAGTCGGCTTTAAATCAGTTAAGTAGAAAATGGGGCGGGCTTTAAATCAGTCAAGCAGGAAAATGGAGCGGACTTTAAATCAGTTAAGCAGAAAATGGGCCGGGCTTTAAATCAGTCAAGAGGAAAATGGAGCGGGCTTTAAATCAGTTAAGCAGAAAATGGGGCGGGTTTTAAATCAGTCAAGCAGGAAAATGGAACGGGCTTTAAATCAGTTACGCAAGAAAATGGAGGGGGGTCTAACTCCCTGAATACGTCGACATTTCACTGGCTTAGATTTCCCCACCCGAGTTTTCCCTAAATTTTCTTTCTACTCTTGCTTCCCCTGCACCGCCCTCCTGCGTTTTCTTCTCTCGCCAAAAATTTATTCTCGTGTTATTGTTAGCCCCCTCCCGTAGCCCGGCGGGGGTTATTGTTATCGGCTGGTGTTTGTGTTTTTACGAGATTTGCTCTCGTGTCTGTTTGGCGGCCCTGTTTATTCTCAGTCTGGCCTGTTGGTGCTGGTGTGGGTGCTTCATTGGCTCTGTGTTTGGGGGCGTGATGTTTTTATGACCTGCGGATTGGTGTGTGTGTGTGTGTGTGTGTGTGTGTGTGTGTGTGTGTGTGTGTGTGTGTGTGTCCAGATTGTGAAGGAAGGTCGTCTGTCCTTGTTTTACAGTACATGCAGTAGCCTCCTTGAGTGTAGAATTTCCATTTAGCCTGGAATGTTCTTTGCAGATTATGTTTTATCCTGCGTATGTTCTTGCAGACTATGGAACATTTTGCCAGTTCTTCTAGGCAGTTTCATTTGATTCCTCCTAAGCCTATTACACCCCATTCCCCCATTCCTCCATCCCAATTCTTAGAAAATTTATATCTGTGGTTTTTGGAAAGATATATTAACTTTTACCCCAGTCCCTTTCAACTTTTACCCCAACGCCTTTCCAACCTCTCCCATTCCTCCATGCCGCTTCATTCCAGCTTTTTAGCCTCGCCCATTCCATCCCATTATCCTTCCCTCTTCCTCAGGTTTAGGTTTATATCGGTAGTTTTATAGGAGATGGACGCCTGGTGGTCTGATGGAAGAGCTCTTGGGTCGGAAGGCATTGTTGACACGCGCTATGGTTCGAGCCCAGGAGATGACATTATTATTTTTATACATAGATCTCCACCAGTTGCATAGGTCGGTCTCTTACCCTTAAATGCTCTGGACAGCCTAGCCCAGCCTCGGGGTCCTACGCTCTGAAGGGGATAAAATAGCACTGGTAGCTACTGTTTACTGCTTTTTGAGGGATTGCCGAGTGTTTTGTTTTACCCCTGCTCTTTTTTTCCGCTCAGTAATTCCAATTTTGTGTCGCTCTATTCCCGCCCCGTCAGTATTTCCCACTACATCCCACAGTACATCCCTCCTTCTGAGTCTTAGAAGAAAAAGAAAAGGGAAGCAAAATAGTTATATTGGTGGTCTTATGGCAGGGTATATCAGCTTCAACCATCTCTCTCTCTCTCTCTCTCTCTCTCTCTCTCTCTCTCTCTCTCTCTCTCTCTCTCTCATTCCACCTCCAGAATCCCCTCCTCCCAGTTCTTAAGGAGAATTTATGTCACTGGTCTTATGAAGGGATTATATTAACTTTTACCCCAACTCTTTTTCCAGTCTCTCCTCCTCCACTCCCTCTCCCTCTCCACCACGTCTCTCTCACACTCCGGCTTTTTCTCCCTCTCTCTCTCTATCTATCTCTCTTTCTGTCTCCTTTTCCGTCTCCCCATCCTCCTCCTCCCCACTCCTACTTCCCCTCCCTCTTCCTCTCCTCTCTCCCTCTCTCTCCCCTGCCTCTCCCTCACCACTCTCCCACTTCCATTCCATTCCACCCTCACCAGTCTCTCCCATTCCTTCCCTTAATCCCATCCACCAGAGTCATTGCCAATTTATACCAGTGGTTTTATGGGAGGGGGCAGTCATTTTACCCGGACCTTTTCCTTCTCTTTCCCATTCCAGCATTTTCATCCTCTCCCATTCCACCCTACAATCCTACTATCCATTTAATCTCCAGAAATTATGTTGATAGTGTTGTGGAAGAGTATACCAGTTTTTTTCCAGTATTCTCCTTCCCTTTCTCCCGTTCCATCTCTGGGCTCCGAATTCTCGTCGGTTAAGGAGTCTCCCTAGCACCTGTTTCTTGGCGATTTATATTTTTTGATACGGCCGGTTCATTTAATTTTGTCTGTTAGGTATGCAGAGTATAGTCATGTTAGAATAATTTAAATAACACAAAGAGGATAGTAAGGTGTAAAAAGCAAAAGAAATCGCTTTGGAAAAGGTGTTAGGGAGCTTCCCCAACCATAAAAAATTCGGGTCCTTCAGGTTTTCTGTTCCTTCCTTCATTCCCTCCCAGCCAGGTCACTGTGAACTTAACTCTTTCCCATCCCACTTCCTCTAAATTATTCCATTCCGTTCCTCCCGTCTCGTCCATTCCATGTCAGTCCTTCCTTTCGAATTATTGGAAAATTAATATCAGTTGGGCCCAAGGGAAGGTAAATTGAACGTTTCCCAACTCTTTTCCACTCTCTCACATTTCATATCGCCCGTACCATCCCAGCCCAGCCCTTTCCGTAGTTTCCCTTCCATCAGGCAATCCTTTCCCCACCGCCAGCCCAAGGAAAGAATGTTGGCTTTAAGAAATGGTATATGAGCTCTGTTCCGTCTGTGTCATACCACATTACAGTTCTGTCCCTCTTCTTTCATACCCCTTTAGTCTTTTCCAATCCACTCCACAATTCCTCCCTCTTTCCCCCCTTTTCGGTTCTAAGGTCATTTTATTGGTGATTTTATGGAATGGAGTTTAAGTTCTATCCCTCCTTCAGCATCCCCCAGTCCTTTAAGCCCCTTGCAGTCTTCCTAATCCCATACCAAAATAAATCCATCCCAGTTTTAAAAGAGAATAGGTATCAGTGGTCTATTGAAATGATTATATAAACTTGTACCCCAACACACACACACACACACACACACACACACACACACACACACACACACACACACACACTCTCTCTCTCTCTCTCTCTCTCTCTCTCTCTCTCTCTCTCTCTCTCTCTCTCTCAGAATCTTCCTTTCCACATTAATATCCCCCATTACACCCCTTCAATTTCCATCATTCCTACCCACAAGCCTTCAGTCCAAAGAAAGTTATTTGGGTGGTTTAGTGCAGGAGAGGGACACTTTCACGTGGTGGCATCAGTATAACCCGGCGACTCAACTTCCTGGTTATAACGTCCCTCATTTACTTCCCTGTCCTTCAAATGTGAGATGGGGAACTGCAGGAAGAGGGAAACTTAAGTCTGCAGTCCACTGGGTTCACTTCTTCTGCTCCATCCCACAGTTCCTGTCTCTCATTTACTGGAAAATTTACGTGAATGGTCAAGACTATGTACGTTTTTACCCTCAACCTTTTTCATCTCCTCCCTTTTCATCTCCTCCCTTTTCATCCTCTCCCTTTTCATCCTCTCCCTTTTCATCCTCTCAACTACATCCCCTTTCCATCCTTCTAGTCTTCCTTTCCCTTCGCTCAGTCCCCCTATCCCTCCATCCCTTTTCCATCCTACTGTCCTTCCATCCCCTTTCCATCTCCCTATCCCTCCATCCACTTTCTTCCATCCCCTTTCCATCGCCCTGTCCTTCCTAGCCCATTCCACCCCTTCCCTCCATCCCATTTCCCTCCATCCCCATCCCTCCATCCCCATACCGTCCCCCAGTCCGTCTCAAGTCCTAGGTAATTTATTTTAATGGCCATGTGAGAGAATATATTTTCATTTATTTCAAGACTTTTATAATCTTTCACTTGCCTAATCCTCCAGCCTCATTCATTTCACCTCCTCCAACTCTCCATTCCAGTGTCTCCACATTCTCCATTCCACCCCCTCCACATCCTCCAATCCAACCCCTCCAGCCCCTCCATTCCAACCACTCCACTCCCACCATTCGACCCCTCCACTCCCACAATTCTAACCCCTCCATCTTCTTCATTCCAGTCCCTCTAGTCTCTCTTTCCCAACCCCTCCAGACCCTCCATTCCAACCCCTCCATTCCCTCCATTTCAACCCCTCCATTCCCTCCATTTCGACTCCTCCACTCCCTCCATTTCAGCCCGTCCACTCCCTCCATTTCGACCCCTCCACTCCCTCCATTTTAACTCCTCCAGATCCTACCAAACTTAACCCTTTGACCGCCTTGGACTTCTCTGAGGGATAAATGAAAGGGATTGTAAGGGTTCAAGAAAGAATTAGATTGACAGGGATTGAGGAGAGAGAGAGAGAGAGAGAGAGAGAGAGAGAGAGAGAGACCAGGAAAATGATAGATTGTGAAAAAAGGGGAGAATAAGTGGGAGGAAATAGATTGGGTGAAATGGAGAGAAAAGCGACATTCAAAAAAGGTTGGAAGGGAATGGAAAGGGATGGGGAGAGGGGTGAAAGTGACAGGAGAGTAAGAAATTGGATAAAGTGGGAAGAGGAGAGAAAGGGAATGGGGGAGGGAAATGGGGTGGAGGGGGAGGTAAAAACACAAACGTTTCCCAGTAGGTCACAGACATTCACATCTCCGGGGGATTTAATTTGAGAGGGACTGGAGAAGAGTGTGTGTGTGTGTGTGTGTGTGCGTGTGCGTGTGCGTGTGCGTGCTTTACCCAACCCTCTTCGGAATTAATGAAGCTGGTGCCATGACAAACCAGGCAGTGCGTCTTAGAGGGAAGAATGCAGGACTGAGATGTATGGCTGACGGTAACTCAGCGGGGAATATGAGAGGGGAGGTGAGAGGAAGGAAGGCAGGAAGGCAGGGAGGAGGAGCTGAGAGAGAGAGAGAGAGAGAGAGAGATTTTTACGAAGGCGAATCATGTGAGGTGTGAAGAATGACGAGGAAGGAAGAAAGAAGACAAATAGTAGCTGAAGAAAAGAGAGGAAGAGAAAGGAGACAGAGAAGGAAGGGAGAGGAGAGAGAGGAATGGAGAGAAATGGAAGAAAAGGAAGGAAGGGGAAGAAGAAGGGAAGAAGGGAAAGGAGAAAAAGAGAAAAAAATGGAGAAATATTGGAAGAGAAAGGAGAAAAACAAAGAAAGACGACAGGGAAAAGGGACGAAGAAGAGAGAGAGAGAGAGAGAGAGAGACTTAATAGGGTTTAGGGGATGAATGTCAGAGTAAAGATGGAAAAATGGAGATAGGAAGAGAACGCCTATAAAAATGGAGAGTGTGGGAAATGGAAGAGAGACGAGGGAAGAGGAGAACGAAAACGAAAGAATTTGGAAAGAATGAATAAAGGAAACTTGAAAAATAAAGCTTTGGAAGGTGTGGAAGTATTTGAAGTATTAAGAAAAAAGATAAAGTAAGGAAAAGAATGAGCATAATAAAACTATGAGACTCCTATACTCACAAATGTAAATGAAATCGAATCCCTTTTAAGGTAAATTCCCTAGCATCAGTTGAATACTGCACTAAAGAAGAAGAAGAAGAAGAAGAGGAGGTGGAGGAGGGAGAAGAAGAAGAAGAAGAAGAGGAGGTGGAGGAGGGAGAAGAAGAAGAAGAAGAAGAGAGAAAACAGAAGAAGAAGAAGAAAAAGTAGAAGACAAAAAAGTAGAAGAAGAAGAAGATATAATTTCAAGGTTAACTTATTGAAAACCGAGACGAAAAATGAAAATAAATGGGATGATATTAAAATGATGAAGGTGGGCAGGGACAAAGGAGGATAAAAAGAGAACATAGTGGAGAGAACAGGACGTGCAGTATGAGAGAGAGAGAGAGAGAGAGAGAGAGAGAGAGAGAGATGGTGATGAATTATGATGAGAGTGATGAATACCTAAGCCTCCACAAGAGAGAGAGAGAGAGAGAGAGAGAGAGAGAGAGAGAGAGAGAGATTGCCACGATATAAAGAAAGATAAGACGAAGGGATATGAAAGGCTAGGAAAAATGTGTAAGATGTTATGAACGATAAGGGTGAGCGATGCTAGATTGGATGGCAAGACGGGAATAGGCCCTCTTGTTTCCCAGGGAGGAGGAAGAGGAAGAATAGAAGGGAGATTGTGGAGGAAAGAGGAGGAGGAGGAGGAAGAGGAGGAGAAGGGGTAATGGAAGACTAAGGATGAAGGAGAAAGAGTGGCTCGAGAGAAATAAAAGAAGACTGGGGAAAAAAGGAAGAGGAAGACCGGAAGTAAAGGAGGAAGAGAAAGAAAGGAAGAAAACTTGAAAGACTGGGAGTGGAAGAGAAGACGGGGAAAGAGGAAGACGGGGGAGGAGGAGGAGAAGAAAGAATAGGGAAGAAAAAGATGAAGAGAGTTACCGGAGATGAGATTGGGGAGGCTTGTAATGAAGGAGAGGAGGAGCAAGAATGAACGAAGGGGAAGAAGAATAGAAGACAGTAGGGCAATGGAAAAAAAGAAAAAAAGAAAGAAAGCCAAAGAGTAAAGAAAGAGGAAGAAGAGGAAAGAAGGAAGGTAGAAGAGTAGTGGGAAGAGAAATTTTGCAAATGAAGAAAACTGAGAATAAAGGAGAAGAAGGAAGAAGAAAAGAGGAAGTTATGAGAAAAATAGGAAAGGAGATGGCGCAAAAAAAGAAGAAAGAAAAGGCTGGAAATGAGGAAAGAGGAAGAGAGTAAGCTTGGATAACTGAAGGAAGAATGGAAGAATAGGAAGAAAGGAATGATGAAAGATACAAAGCATGGAGAGATAAGAGAGAGGGAAGAAAAGGACAAGTAGGAAAAAAGGAAAATTATGTAAAAGTATGTAAATCGAGTAGGAAGGAACTGTAAAGTTAAAAAAGGGAGCAAATGAAGGAGGAGGAAGAAAAGCTGAATTCGGTTGAGAAGGAGGAAGAGGAAAGGATAAGGAGGAAAAGATATTGAGAAGAAAAGGGAGACGCTTTGGCAAGAGTATGAAGGTTAGGAAAGAATGAGAATTAGGAAAGAGAGAAGGAAGTTAAAGACAGGAAGAATTAGCAGGTTGAGAGAGAGAGAGAGAGAGAGAGAGAGAGAGAGAGAGAGAGAGAATGACATGTTACGAGTTTACAAAGGGGAGAAGGGAGATGGTGCAGAGAAGATGCAATAAAAGGAGTTCATGCAGAGAAGATGCGGTAGAATGAGTGACAAAGAGGAGGGAAGAGTAAACATAGGAGAGAATGAGAGACAGATAGACAGACAGACAGACACAGACACAGACACAGACAGACAGACAGACAAACAGAAAGGAAGGAGGGAGAGGGTATTCAGCGAATGATGGAAGTCCTCGTGCTGAAGGGGTTAAAACAGCTGCGATTAAACAAAAAATAAATTTATTATAGTGTATATGGAAGAATGCACACACACACACACACACACACACACACACACACACACACACACACACACACACACACACACACACACACACACACACACACACACACGGCCTCCCCTTTTCCATTGTTCCACCCTCTCTCTCTCAATCTTTTCCCCATCACATATTTTCTCCTTACCCCCTCTTCCTTTACCATCCCTTCTCTCTCTCTCTCTCTCTCTCTCTCTCTCTCTCTCTCTCTCTCTCTCTCTCTCTCTCTCTCTCTCTCTCTCTTCACCCCTTCTCTTAATCTCTTTCTCCTTCGTCTGTCTCCACCCTTACTCTCTCCATCTTTCTCTACTTTATTACATTCTTTCCGCCCTCTTTTCCCGAGTCCATCTTCCTTTGCTCCCCTTCTCCTCTCTTTTCTGCCTTCTTCTGTTCTGTCCCTTTTCCTGTTCCTCTTCCCTCTTCCCCCCCTCTCCCCGTCTGCCTCCCTGTCTTCTTTCTTTCCATCCATTTCCTTCTTCCTTCCTCCTCCTACCTACTCTCATCGCTCACTCTTCCCTCTCTCATCCATCCCTCCCTCATCCATCCCTCCCCTCTACCTCTACCTCTTCCCTTTGACCTCCCTCCATCCGTCCCTCCCACCCATCTCCGTACCTAACTCCATCTCTTTCACTTATTCCTTTCCACTCTTTCTCCAACTGTAGTCTTACCCCCTCCCTTCCTTTCACCTCCCTCTTTTCCCTTCGTCCTCCCTCCTGTTTCACGTCTCCCTTTTCCCTCCTTCCTCCTTCCCTCTCTGCCTTTCACCTCTTCTTTTTCCCTCCTCCCACCCTCCTTCCCTACCTTTTCTCCAATCTTGCTTCCCTCAGCCCCAATACTGAAGCAATTTAAGTATGGCTGGGGCCGTTTGGACATCCGCCAGCGTGGATGGATGGTGAGATACAGCAGGGGTAGAGGGCTAGTAGTATACAGCAGGAGTATAGGAGTAACAGGATACAGCAGGCGTTGAGGGGCAGGAGGATGCAGCAGGGGTGGAGGGGAAGTAGGATTCAGCAGAGATGGAGGAGGAGGAGGATAAATCACTGATAGAGGGGTTGTTATGTGTATTTTTTGGTGACTCGTTCCTGTATTCTGAAATGTTGCTGAAATGATACTGGGTTGACTTTGTACTACAGGGACTCCTTCATTTAAGATACTTTAGAAGGATACAATAATGATATAGAGCTAACTGTATAAATATAAACTATTTTAGGCATCTTTCGCGGCTACAGGTTAAAAAAAAATAGAAGCAAGGTAACAGACTTCCACCCTCAACAGTTCTCCCTCCCCAGCAATTCCTTTACCCTCCCTCATTCAACGCCTCCCCCACAGTCCCTTAGCCTCCCTTCCTCAGCCCTTTCTCCCAACAGTTCCTTAGCCTTCCTTCCACAGTGCCTACCCCCACCAATCTCCTTAGCCGTCCACCCTCAAATCTTCCTCCATCAGCAATCCTGTAGCCTTCCTCCCCAGTTTCTTCCCCCCCTTTTCTAACCCCATCAGCCTCACCCTCCCACTTCCTCTCCTGCCACCCCCTCCCTACTCCTTTCCCTACTCCTCCCTCCCCACTCCCCCCCTCCTGCCCCGGCCACAGCGTCACCATGCCAGGACACAAAATCGTGACCGATAAACAGAGCGAGCCGTCAGCCAGCCAGTCAGTCGCGTGATTAATTAATGAAAAACCAATTTGCGTCCTAATGAGTCAGAAAGTTAATTAATTATATGGACAAGCAGTACTGGGGTAGGGGGAGGGGGTGGGGGTGGGGGTGGGGGTGATGTAGGGGAGTGGGGGAGACAGTGGGGGTAGGGACGTGTTGGGAAAGAAGGGGTGGGATAAGGTGGGTGGTGTGGGGTAGGGGAGAGGGGGAGGGTCAGGTTGAATGGAGATGAGAATGGGAGACAGGATGGGTAGGGTGGGAGGGTACGATAGAGAGGGAGAGGCAGAGGGTGGGGGTGGGGGGTATTGGTAGGGGAGAGAGAGGGAGGGGAAAAGATGAATGGGATGAATGGATTGGGGAGAGGAGGAGAGACAGGCGGGTGAGCATGTAGTGGAGAGAGAGAGAGAGAGAGAGAGAGAGAGAGAGAGAGAGAGAGAGAGAGAGCTATGTATGGTTAAAGAGAGAAGGGTGAAGTGAGTTGAAAGTGTGAGGATGCCTGTATGGAGGTTAGTGTGGATGTGAGGACTAGTGTATAGGATGTGTGTGTAATTCACCGGGTCGGTCAGGATCACCTGATGGTCGTGATCGTCAGCTTTTACCCTCCCGGAAGGGAGCTGAGAGCTCATATAGTCCGATCTAAGGGCAAGGCTGTGACCTTCACACACCCACACACCCGTCCCCTTGCTCGAGGGGGACAGTAACCACCCACTTCGTCAGTGAAACTTTTCGCAACCTGAGCGAGGCGCGAACTCCCGTCTACCAGATGGCAAGCGAGAACGTTACCACTGCACCAGCGAGTGTGTGTGTGTGTGTGTGTGTGTGTGTGTGTGTGTGTGTGTGTGTGTGTGTGTGTGAAATCCCTATACCGTATGATATGTAACAGTACCAATCTACCCGTAACAAAAAAAGAAAAGTAGAAATAAACATGCAGGATAAATTACAGCCAGAATACCTCCATCCAAACATTTACTGTGCGCTAATAAATGGAGTTGCATTGTTGCTGACCCGTGTACCGTGCATGGCGTACCTGCATTTACATGTTCCCTATGCACGCCAGGGAAAAATGGTACACCGTAAATGCAAATGAAGTAAAATGAAAAAAAAAAAAAAGTCGAGCATGCAATCTACACTCCAACAACAAATAAAATTTTGCTCTGTGTCTACCATATATATATATATATTCTTGTTTTGTCTTTGTCTTTGTCTTCTTTCATTTCTTTCCCCCTTTTTCGGCTGGTTCTGTGCTTCGTCCTTGTAATCTGTATCCTTCATCTCTTCTTCCCGAGGACATCATTTTTTTTTTTTTTTTTGACAGCAGCCTGACGTTTGAACTTAATGCATGTGAGTAGAGTCGATGTAGTAATGATGCTGTTTTCTCGATAGTTGAAGGCACCTACATGGTAGGGTCTCCTAGTTTTGTGTTTTCCTTTTTCCTACAACTAAATTTGACCCAACCTTTTGACATTGGTGGAAAATAGATGACGACCACGACGACCACGACGGCAACCACGACACAAACTCTTCCTGAAAAGAAAGTAGAAATACAGAAGGATCGGGCGGTTTACGTGTTCAGAATTACAGTACTGTGTTTATTATACAGTACGTGTATAGAGATAGTATTAAATTTCGCCTTTGTAGGAGAGAGAATTAAAGAAATAATAATATATTACAACACCCACACCGATATCCTACCTTTTCCCCACTCTGCACCTTCTAAGCTCCGGATACTTAAATGCCCCCACCTACATTCTCACCCACGTCCCAACACACTTCCCCGCCCACACCGACACCTTTTCCCTTTCCCTTCCTCTTTCCTACCCCTCACCCCACCCAACAGATATCCTAATAGCCTCACCCACACCCACACCCTTTCCCTACTCCATCCCCACCCACATCCTAGCCCACCAGATACTTCATTTCCCCCATCCACACCCACACCCTTCCCCCATCTCTTCCCCTTCCCCTCCCCTCACCCGTACCCACCAGATACTTTAATACCGCCACAAAGTTACCAGCGGGCAGTGGTATTTAAGAGGGACACGGGCGAACCTTGTAGCTCTCTCGCGGACACACTTGTAACTCACCATCTTGACTTGGGACGTGAGGTCTTGGCTCGCGGTCTGCTGTCTTGGCTTGTAACTTGGGGCCTCTCTCTCTTGCAAAGGGTGACTGAGTGCTTGTTATCTCCTTTGCCGCAATGACGTATTTTGTAGTACTGTACATTCTTGCTGTCTTTAATCATCTTTATTCGGGTTAGGGGAGAGTTTTTTTTTTTATTCAAGGGGTTGTATGTACTCTTCATCAACCCTTTCAGTATTTTTTTTAAGTTGAAAAAGCGTTTGGTGCTGGCGTGAGTAGGATACAATGAATAGCCATCGTAGTGAATGTGTTAAAGTGGGATTCTTGCCTCTAATAACTGACTGGTTACTCAGGGTGCCGTATTCAGCACTTTCAAGACGGATAGTGATGATGACGATGATGATGAGCAGGAGGAGGGGACAGGGAAGAAGAGTGTTAATGATACTGATGATAATGATGATGGTGATGGTGATGGTGATGGTGTTGGTGATTAGCAGAGGAGAGGACAGAAAATGAGGGTACTAATGGATGGTGATAACAATGATGATGATGATAATGGTGATGATGATGAACAGCAGGAAGGGACAGAGAAGGAGGGTGATAATGACGCCGATAATAATGATAATGGCGATATTGTTGATCAGCAATAATGACAGTGAGGAACAAGAAAATAACGATAACGAAACAATAAATACGAGCACATAGGAAACATAAAGCGAACAGCCCCGATAACTAAGGAGTCCCATATCTCACAAAAATAACCATGGGATTGGAGGAGTTTAGTAGATTATGATAACCAATTTATCGCCCTTGAGACAGGTAATTATCGAAGGGGAGACGTGGTAGATGGAGCCCTGGAAATTAGCTAATGATTTTAATGTATTCAGGAGAGTAAGGTAGTGGATTTAATGGGTGGAAGGGGAGAGAGTGAGTGCAGAGGGTCGGGTGTGAGAGAGAGAGAGAGAGAGAGGGAAAAGAGATGAAGAGGGAAAAGAGTACGGGAAATAGTGTGAGAGGAAAGGAGGGAATTGAGAAAATGGAATGAGAGAGAGAGAGAGAGAGAGAGAGAGAGAGCATTTGTATACGAGCAGAACTTGTTCTCTAATTGCAGAAGTTTAAGAATACGATAGCAAAACAGAGAGAGAGAGAGAGAGAGCTGGAGTAAGAGACACACCACTCCTCCTCCCCAACACCCCTGCTACCGTAATAACAACAGTATATGATCGCTTTAATTACACCCTGCCAATTGGTGCAGCTCCCGATTTAAGACAATAACCCGACGTAATTCAGCTCACGTGTTGGATTACTCGGCACATAAGCTTTCAAGTTTTACACAGAGTTTGGTAATTGTGGGGCTTAATTGTGTTTCCTTTTTTTTTTTTTTTTGATATGGGTGATGTGTAAGCATTAATAAATTTTGTAAGATTTTTTTTTTTTATCATGGTTGTGTTATTGTAAGTTTGTGTTTTCTTTTTGGTGCTGAGTGGTAAATTTTAAATATTTTTGGCTTGTTTAGGTTTTTAATCGTAGTTCATTTCGGAGTTCTAGGTGCTTGTGTTTTTTTTTTTTTTTGCTGCGTGGATGCTGTGAGTAATATTATTATACATATATTTTTCTCATTAGATCGTCTTTGATGACCTGTACCTTATTTCTACCATTGCTATTAGATGATTTTATTTGCCTGAAGACAGATACCTGTAGTTATTCTGCTATTATTCCTTAGTGATGCAATGGATTCTGTTTATTGATATATATCTGCTTTATTATCTATATGTTTATCAGTATATCTATCTATCTATCCCCTTCAACACACTGAATGTTTTCCACTTAATCTTGCCACGGCCAGACGATTTTATTCAGCTTGGGAGAAATGCATCTGGCATTGAAGGATTTACAGACAAACCTATCACAACTCGTAGTACATTTCCATCCTGCCGTAGAGCCTCGCACACACAGGTAAATGCTATTCAGGAAGAAGTGCCTTGAAACCTATTATATCCCAAGAGGTTCGGCCCTTCGCCTTAATGAAAATAATTTTATATCTTAACCCCAATTTTAACCAATCCAGTTTGATGACGCATTTTTCTTTTTAGTCATAGTTTCTTCACTCACTTTCATCCCTGGGGGTACTTACAGAACTGAAGGAATTAGGTACAGGCTTCATTAACATTTTCGCTACAGGAGGTCAACCTTGAGTCGAGTAAAAACGTCTGGAAGTAACAAGAGTAAAGTAAAGAAAACACTGGATTGACGATTGAATTTATGCAACAAATTTCCACACGAGCAGACGTGAAAACAGTGGATGGTAAAATGTTCACTTACCATTTTTAACCCCAAAATATATTCACTGATATGTTCCGCGTTGCCTATAGGATGCTCCACCAGTAACAATAACAGTAATAACACTAACATTGTAACCACATGCACCCGGTAACAAATGGAATGGATTTTATTAATATGTGTACTTGTTTATATGAAAAGCTTGGAAACTGTACCTATATGTGTCGGTGTGTATAGGGTTGTAGGTGTGTGTGTGTGTGTGTGTGTGTGTGTGTGTGTGTGTGTGTGTGTGTGTGTGTGTGTGTGTGTGTCTAATTGTGTTGGGAAGAAAAGTGTGCTTATGTGTTGGTGTGTACATTTTTAAACCAGGGAAACTATTGGTTTGTGTGTGTGTGTGTGTGTGTGTGTGTGTGTGTGTGTGTGTGTGTGTGTGTGTGTGTGTGTGTGTGTCTGTAACGAGATTTTTTTCTGGATTTTTTCGTAGTGGCAATTAAACAAGCATTTCCTGCCTCCCGCATCCTACACCCCACACCCTCCCTTCCCTCACATTCCCTCACGCCTTCCAATCGTTTTTGCCTCAGAACCTTTCCTTTTCACACCCTTCCCTTCCCTTCCCTTCCCTTCCCTTCCCTTCCCTTCCCTTCCCTTCCACTCTATCGTATCCTCCTTTTCCCTTCACATTTTCCCTTCCCTCACATCACCCTTTTTCCCTTTTCTTCCCTTTCCCAAATGCCCATCTTTTTTTTTTCATCTCCACCTTTATATTCTGTGTATATTTCTCCTTCCCTCTTCTCCCCATCTCTCCTTTACCTCCTGTCACCCTAGCTTCTCACCCCCACATTCTGTTTCTTCTCCTCTCCCCCTTCTTCTCCTTTCCTCTCCCCCTTTCCACTTCCATTCCCTTTGCTCCTACCCTTCCCCTATCCCTTCCCCCCCTCCCTACTTCTCGCTACTTTTGATTTCCTCTCCCTTCTTCTCACTCACTATCCTGTTGTTCTTCCCCCTCTCCCTTCCTCTCCCCATACTTCTCCCTGCTTCTTACTTTCACTTCATCTCTAATTTCCCTCCCCATTTCCCACGTCTTCCCTCTCTCCTTCCCTCCTTCCCCTCCCCATTCATATCCACCCTTTCTCCTCCTCTAGCTTCCCGCTCCCCTCCCCTTCCCTCCCTTTTCCACCAGTTCCCCCCACCCCTCCTCTCCCCCATCCCATCACTGCTCACTCCGTTGTTAATTTAGCCAAGAGGGTCGTAGGGGAGGGGAGGGAGTGGGAGGGGTGGGGAGGGGAGGGGAGGGAGAGGGAGGGGAAAGAGGAGGAGGGAGAGGGAAAGGCAGAAGTTTCTTAGCTGTAATTTGGCTTTAGGGAGGGAGAGGGGGAGGGAGGGAAGTCGGGGGATGAAAAACAAAACTGGGAGGAAAGGGGGTATGTGGATTAATGAGAGAGAGAGAGAGAGAGAGAGAGAGAGAGAGAGAGAGAGCATTTAATATGAACCAAACGGAAGGAAAGGAATAGAGAACAAAGAACGATATGAGAGAGAGAGAGAGAGAGAGAGAGAGAGAGAGAGAGAGAGAGAGGGAGAGAGAGAGAGAGAGAGAGAGAGAGAGAGGGGGGGGAGGGGAAGGATTGGAGGGAAGAGAGCGAGAGAAAATTGAAGTAGGGAAGGAGTTTGTCGGGAGAGACTTCCGCAGGGTAATGAGAGAGGGGGAGGGGAGGAAGGAGGAAGGAAATGAGAGGGAGAGAGAGAGAGAGAGAGTTATCTGTTTCTTTTTTCCACAACCGCCGTCCAGTAACCGACAACCTACGATATTACTTGGGTCAACAGCTGAGCAAAACACACAAGGCTCTCTCTCTCTCTCTCTCTCTCTCTCTCTCTCTCTCTCTCTCTCTCTCTCTCTCTCTCTCTCTCTCTCTCTCTCTCTCTCTCTCTCTCTCTCTCTCTCTCTCTCTCTCTCTCACCCCTTCGCCCTCCCTCCGACCTAACTAATTCCCAAGTAATGACTGACCCGCCTCCGAGCGACAACTGGAACTGCGATATTGGCCAAGTTAGCCTCAGGGGGCGCTTAGAAGGGGGGGGGGGAGAAGGAAGATTGAGGGGGGGATGAAGAGAAGAGGAGGAGGGGAGTTCAGGGCAGAGAGGAAGATTTGAGACTTGAAGAGGAGGAAACTTGAGGAAAGAAGAAGAGGAAGGAATTTTAGAGAGAGAGAGAGAGAGAGAGAGAGAGAGCGGGGAGGGAGAATGAAGATTTGAGAGGTTGAGTAGAAGAGTTTGTGTGTGTGTGTGTGTGTGTGTGTGTGTGTGTGTGTGTGTGTGTGTGTGTGTGTCCGCGCGTGCGTGTATTCGTGCGTGCTTGCCTGCGCCTGTGTAACTGTACACAGTAAAAAATAGTTTAATTATAAAATATTTTGAGAGAGGGGGGGAGAAGTCAGGAGGGTTTGATTAAAGTGGAAGAGACATAACGAAGATAGCGAAGGCGTAGACTAATAATTAAATAAAAATAATGAGGGTTGAAAAACGAAGAGGAGGTATCCAGATAGAAGAGGAAATTAAGGAAAAAGTATCAGGAGAATTTGAGTAGAAACAGGAATGAGTGTGTACGAGAAGAGAAGTGGGAAATACAGAGACAAAGCTAAAGGAGCCTGATTGAAGAGGAAATATAATAAGGCTTATATGTAGGGATGATAGAATTAGGAGAAATGATAGAGGATAAGAAGTACAGTTCGATAAGAATGAAGGAAGATGAGGGCATTGAGAAAGGCATAATGATCGTGTAGTGCGAACCTCAGCAGGGTCAGTAAATAAGACTGGAAGAAAGAACCTCTCTCTCTCTCTCTGTCTCTCTCTCTCTCTCTCTCTCTCTCTCTCTCTCTCTCTCTCTCTCTCTCTCTCTCTCTCTCTCTCTCTCTCTCTCTCTCTCTCATCCAAACGTACCACGACAAAACACGTCACTTCACCAATAAGGTCTTTACATTAATCTCCTTATCACCAGTTACTTCAATAAATTTAAGAGAAGCATTTTTTAAACTGAAGGCGTATAAATAGTATCCATTAATAATAGGGTTAGTGGAGACTGTTGGCAATCTTTATGCGACCAGGGACCATTCCTATCCATCTATCTGTCTGTATGTCCATTCATCCATCTATCTGTCTATCCATCCATCAATCTCTCTGTCTGTCCATCCATCCATCCATCTGTCTATGCATCCAACCATCAGTGTATCCATCCATCTATCTGTCTGTCCAGTTATCCATCTGTCTGTCCGTCCATCCATCCATCTGTCTATGCATCCATCCATCTGTGCATCCATCCATCTATCTGTCTATCCAGTTATCCATCTGTCTGTCTGTCCATCCATGCATCTGTTTGCCTATCCATCCATCCATCTGCCTGTCTGTCCATCCATCCATCCATTTATCTGTCTGTCCATCCATCCATCTCTCTGTATTTCCATGCATCCATCCATCTATACCTGTTTATATCTTTATCTGTCTGTCTGTTTCTGTAGCCAAACCCTTCAGTGACCGGGAGGGGCCATGAATTAATCTCCAGATGATACCCCGTTCTCCGTCATCAGGCTGCCCCCTTCTCCAACTCACACCACTCCAGATCTGAATACAATCGTTTGGGGTTAACAGGAATGCAATACTTTAACATTTCCGTCTTCGTTAAAGGATTCACTACCGTCCATCATTCCATCCCACGCCAACCTCCCTAACTTCCTAACCTCTCCTTTCTAACCTCTTCCTTCCATCCCACTCCCGGTCCGCCTCTCCTTCTCCTCCCACTCAGCCTTAACTACAAGATATACAAGCTCCGTTCCCTGAGTCCAGAGAAAAGGGAGATGTTTTATTTCATATTTGCAGCCCTTAGGAATTTATACTGGTACGAAATCATTGTTATCGTGACGCTTTGGCCAGAATGTTATCACGGGTTTTTTGAAGTTCAGTGCGATAAGGCTTGATAGTATGTGCCCTGTTTGTATATTTTATGAGAGAGAGAGAGAGAGAGAGAGAGAGAGAGAGAGAGGGGGGGGGGATAGGAGTAAGGGTGTCAGGGTGGCATGTTAAGGGGTCATAAGGAAGATCTATGGCTCGTTTTTTCCCCTACCCTGTTAAGGCACGCCAGAGTGGAGGGATGGAGAAAAGGAGGGAGGAAATAAGGGAGAAAAGAAGGAAAGAAATGGGAGGGAAGGAACAAAAAAGGAACAGAAGAAAGACTGAAAAGGAATGAAGGTGGAAGGGAGAGAAGGACAATGAACAAAAGGAGGGAGGGAGGAGGGATGGAAAAAAAAAAAAAGGAAGTGAAAGAAGAGAGGGAGGGAAAAAAAGGAGGAAAGAGAATGGAGAGAGAGAGGGGAAGAGGAGGGAAGGGAAAAAAGGAGAGAGGGAGGAAAGTGGAAAATTAGGAGGGAGGGAAAAGGAGGTGTTGGAGGGAGGAAAGGAATGAAAGGAAGTGAAAGAAGGAGAAAGAAATGAAAGAAGGAAAAGGAACTTAACCAGAATGGGAGGGTTGAAAGAATATAAAGAAGGAAAGGAAACAGAGGGAGTGTACAGTATTGTGAAGAGGGAAAATGATATAAGAAGAAAGAAAGAAAGATGGAGAAGCCAAAATGAATCTAAACAAAGACATAAGTGGTCAGCCTAGATATGGACTAACCAAGCCTCTGTGGACCCTAGAACTGGTGTATCTAGCTAGGGTGTCGGCCATGTTGTCAGAGGCTGTAATTTGGCCTAAGGTGGCCTCGTGTAGGGTCTTTAGGAGGGCAGAAGCCTACACAACCTCCCTCCATATAGAGCATCGTGTAGGGGGCGCTGGAGCCTAGCATATACAGTTATAAAGGCAGTCATATAGGGTGTATGTTGGAGGCTGGATTTTCCCCTTGTTTAAGTTTTCGCGTTGGATGGTAGAGGGTCAAGTTAAGGAAGGTTAGAAGGTGTGTGAGACGGACACAAGACAGAGACTGAAACAAAGGATGGCAGACAGTGGTATGCTGGGGCAGATACAGAGCACAGATGGTGGCCCAGAAAATAGTGTATGGTCGGATAAAGGCACAAGGGGTGGAACAGAACATAATGACAATAGATAGTGGCAAAGAGGATTATTGTCAAAGCACAGCTGGTGACACAGAAGATAGTTATAGTTAGTAGGGGTATGGTGGCACTTTAAAGCTACATTTCCCTTTCACATAGACTGTCTTGAAGGAGTTGTTAAGCCTCCCTCTCCCTTATACATATTGGTTGTGTTCAAGGCAGGAATTTCAGCTTAGAACTTTCTCCCTTGTTTAGGCTAAGATGTAGGAAGATAGCTCATGTAGGCGCCTTGACACCTTGATATTATGTAAGGAATTTCTCTCTCTCTCTCTCTCTCTCTCTCTCTCTCTCTCTCTCTCTCTCTCTCTCTCTCTCTCTCTCTCTCTCTCTCTCTCTCTCTCAGTATCTTTCCATCGCCTCTCCTCCTCCCCTCTCCCATCAGTCTATCAGTCCACTTTCTCATTCTGGCATTTCCCTCTCTCCCGCTTCCTATCTCAATATCTCAATCTCTTTCCGTCTCTCTCTGTCTCTCTTCGTAATTCTTTATGTCCCTCCCCCCTTCCCACTCTAAATATTTTCATTCTTATTGGTTCTTTTCGCAAGTCTCTCTCTCTCTCTCTCTCTCTCTCTCTCTCTCTCTCTCTCTCTCTCTCTCTCTCTCTCTCTCTCTCTCTGTAATTTTTTATCAATGACCCAACATCATTTCTCACAGCCAGTGTTGACCTCGCTCGCCATTGCACATTTTGATATTGTGGGATTGTGAATGGGATCAGTTTATTCGATAGAATAATTGGAAGCAGCAGTCGAGGTGTATTGTTTGGCTTGGGAATTCAGCACTCACCATTTTTAGAGGAAGAGGTGGAGGTGGAGGAAGAGGAGGAGAAAGAGGAGGAGTAAGAGGAGGAGACTTTCCCTGACTTCTTAGCATTATCTTTCCTTCCTTCCTTCCTTCCTTCCTTTCTTTTTTCTTTTTCCTGTGTTTTGTTGTTCATTATTTCTCCTTCCCTCACTTACGCACTCATTGACTTTTCCTTCCCTCCCTCTTTCATTTCTCGTCTCCCTCCTCCTTCTTGCTCACTCTAAATCACTCATTCACTCACTCACTCACTCACTCACTCACTTTCCCCATCTCTCACTCACTCACTCACTCTCTCTCACTTTCCCCCTCTGTGTCACTCACTCACTCACTCTAACTTTCCCTCCCCCATTCTCCCTCACTCCCACTTTCCCTCTATCACTCACACACACACACTTTCTCTCTCTCTCTCTCTCTCTCTCTCTCTCTCTCTCTCTCTCTCTCTCTCTCTCTCTCTCTCTCTCTCTCTCGCTCCCTCACTCACTCACTTTCTCTCTCGCTCTCTGTCTTTTTCTCCCCCATTGCTGCCCGCCATCTCAAGCCCTTTAACTGAAATGGGTCAATTCGCCATCATTCTTCATTACGCCTTAATCTCATCCCTCCAGCCTTCCCTCCCCCTCTCCCTCCATCCCTACCTTTTTGCCTCCAGTACCTCTCCTACCTAGATTCTCTCTCTCTCTCTCTCTCTCTCTCTCTCTCTCTCTCTCTCTCTCTCTCTCTCTCTCTCTCTCTCTCTCTCTCTCCTTTCCTCTGCCCTGAAAGGAGGAGGAAAATAAAATGTAAAAGGAGGATGAGGGAGAAAGCAGAAGTTGAATGCAGAGGGAGACAGGAAAAGAAAGTTGAAAGAAAGAGGGAGAGGGAAGCGAACAATGAATGGAGGAGGAAAGGAAGAGAGACAATGGAGAGAGAGAGAGAGAAGAGGAAGGGAGGATGGAGGGGTATGCGGAGTAGGGAGGGAGTGGGAGGATGTTAAGGAGGGATGAATGTAACAGGGGGAGGAAAGGAAGAGATTAGGAGTGGAGAGGAGAAAAGGGGAGGAGGGAGGAGGGAAGAAAAAGTTAGAGAGTTTGGTATACGACATGATTTTTTTCCTGCCTCGTATTTCCTGCGCGGCATCTTTTATTATTATTATTATTATTATTATTATTATTATTATTATTATTATTATTCCCTGTGTTGTCCATTTCACAGTACCTGAAATTAATAGGCACCAACAGACAAGATTATGCTGCCTTCCCCCTTGTTAGATCTAGCAGCCCGTCAGCGTGTTTTGTAATTTTCACGTTTAGTCTGTTCAGTTATGTATTTCACTGTATCCTTATGTATTTCACTGTATAGTCATGTCTTTCACTGTAACGTTATGTATTTCACTATTTTTTACTTCACTGTTTTCTGTATTACACTGTATCTTTATGTATTTCACTGTATCTTTATGTATTTCACTGTATTGTTATGTATTTCGCTGTATCGTTATGTATTTCACTATTTTTATTTAACTGTATTATGTATTTCGCTGTATTATGTATTCACTGTATCGTTATGTATTTCACTATTATGTATTTCACTGTATCGTTATGTATTTCACTATTATGAATTTCACCGTATCGTTATATATTTCACTATTATGTATTTCACTGTATCGTTATGTATTTAACTATTATTTGTTTCACTATTGTTATGTCTTTCACTGTATTGTTATGTCTTTCACTGTTTTGTTATGTATTCCACCGTTTTCTTATGTATTTCACTATTATGTATTTCACTGTATATGCACTGTCGATGAGGGTGAAATTCGTTATATTCATTACCTCACCATTTTCCCCGCCTTTACATCCTTTTTTTTTTTTTTTTTTTTTTTTTTTTTACTCGACATATGCTAATGAATTTAAGGTTATTATAGTTTGCAATATTAATAGTGACTGAGTATTTCGTAGTTAAGACTATTTTCATTACTCACCATAATAAATGTGTCATTTTTATTTTTGTATTTTATTGTTATTATTATTATTTTGGATTTTCAGACACCTATTCCAAAATTCCTTACGTCTGATAATTTTCGAACGAGTGAGTTAAATATATGTATTATTAATCTCTTCAGTGCTAGACGACTGTCCTAAAGAAATTAATATCTCCATTTTTTCTTTCAGTATCAATACTTACATCTCTTTATCTACCAATATCAGTACTAACATCTCCCCATTACCTGCATTACCTACCAATATCAGTACTAGCATCTATTTACCTATCAGTATCAGTACTAACATCTCCTATTGTCCTGCCAATATCAATATTAACATCTTCTATTTACCTACCTTTATAAGTACTAACATCTCCTTTTTACCTTACCAATATCATTACTAACATCTATTTACCTGCCAGTATCAGTTCTAACACCTGTTTACCTACCAATATCAGTACTAACATCTGTTTACCTACCAATATCAGTACTAACATGTTTACCTACCATTATTAGTACTAACATCTGTTTACCTACCAATATCAGTACTAACTTCTTTTTACGTACCGATATCAGTACTAACATCTTTTTACCTTCCAATGTCAGTACTAACATCTCCTACATACCTACCAATATCAGTACTAACATCTCCTACATACCTACCAATATCAGTACTAACATCTCCATTTTACCTACCAGTATCAGTACTAACATCCTTACTTTCCTAACAGTATCAGTACTAACATCTGTTTACCTACCATTATCAGTACTAACATCTATTTATCTACCAGTTTCAGTACTTACATCTCCTATTGTCCTGCCAGTATCAGTACTAACATCTCCATTCATCACCCATTATCAGTACCGTACTGACATCTCATATTTACATACCAGTATCAGTACTTACACCTATTTACCGACCAGTATCAGTACTAACATTTCCTATTTACCTACCAATATCAGTACTAACATCTCCTCTTTACCTACCAATATCAGTACTAATATGCTGTATTTACCTACCAATATCAGTACTACCATCTCTTACTGACCTACCATTATCGGTACTAACATCTCCAATTTACCTGCCAATATCAGTACTAACATCTGTACATCTGTTTACCCACCAGTATCAGTACTAACATCTGTACATCTATTTACCCACCAATATCAGTACTAACATCTCTTACTATCCTACCAATGTCAGTACTAACATCTTCTATTTATCTACCAATATAAGTACCAATATTTATTTGCCTACCGGTATCAGTACTACCATCTGTTTACCTACCAGTATTAGTACTAACATATATTTACGGTACCTTCCAAAATCAGTACTAACATCTGTTTACCATCTAAAATCTACTAACATCTATTTACCTTCTAAAATCAGGACTAACATCTATTTACCTTCTAAAATCAATACTAACATCTATTTACCTACCAATATCAGTACTAACATCTTCTATTTACCTACCAATATCAGTACTAACATCTGTTTTGCTACCAATATCAGTACTAACATCTGTTTACCTACCATTGCCAATCCTAACATCTGTTTACCGACCAGTATCAGTACTAACATCTCCTATTTATCTACCAGTATCAGTAGTAACATCTATTTTACTTACCAATGACATCTTTTTACTTACCAGTATCAGTACTAACATCTCCTACTTACCTACCAATGTCAGTACTAACATCTCCTTTACTCTCATTTGGCAGCCACGGAAAATAAGCTGAAAAAAAGACTAAAATCTCCAAGTTAAGATGCATGACATACACAAATCTTTCTAATGTAGTGTGGGAATAGCTCAGTCTGCTGGTGTGGGCTTAGTAGTGGGGTACCCTGACTGAGCCGTATATAGATCAACATGTATATAACTTACTAACAACCAGTCTGAGGCTAAATACCTTTCTGTGTCATTACTAACAACCTTTTCCGATTCATGCAGCGAGGAGGCGAGACCATCCCCTGCTCCCCATCATGGTGTACATCCACGGGGAGTCTTATGAGTGGAACAGCGGCAACCCTTACGACGGCACAGTTATGGCCGCCTACGGACAGGTCATCGTTGTCACCGTCAACTTCAGGCTCGGGGTGTTAGGTGAGTGTTAGATACCTTGTTTGTGTTCTCTAATATACAGTCAACAACAAGGTCAAATGTCAGTCGTTGATTTTTACAGTATGATATAAAGGACGAAGAAAAGTTAACGTGCTCTACTTTGCTTCCTGCTTCTGTAAACTACGTAGCTTTTATTGTGTCGTTCTGTAAAGTAAACAAATATCGTGTTATGTTGAAGGTTTAGTTACGCTGAAATACGAGACATACCAAAACACATGGATAAACATCGTCAACCCCCAGTGCCATCGATCACTTACCTAACTATAGCTCATTCACTTTAACTTGACCCAGATTTTCGTCCTTTTGCAGCCTCTTTCATTTACCTGAGAGAAAATGACGGGCAGTACATCCTTTCTATAACACTTCTTCATGACTAGCCCCGTGTTCTAGTGTTAATCTCCGTTATAACTCAGTAGATGGAGAGATGTCACTTTTAGGCCAAGTTAAAGTGAACAAAGTATAACACCCTTTTTGATGGGTGATTGGGTTCCAGGTAAATTTCTGGGTCTAGAATCCTTATCCTCATATTCTCTACTTCCTCTTTACAAGCTGATTTATGCAGTGGCTCGTGAATATTGTGTTGTGTGCCTTTGTACCGAGTCGATATTATATAGATTTGAATGACGTGTGAAAAGAATATTGGGGTGTGGCTAACAAATCTGCAAAATGAATCGCAAGGAAAGTGGTGCCAAGGAAACTATCATGGCCGTATTTTCATTTCGTCTTTATTTATGTCTCTGTGCCCTCGTGTCCTCTGGATATTGGCTCTGGTGGGTGGCTTCTCTTTGTCCCATCTGTGTTTCTCTGGGGCTTATTCTGGAGGGTTTAGGAGGCTCCCCAGCATCTCTTCCATTTCATCTTTTGTATTCATGCCATCTCCAGACGATTTTACTCAGCTCAGCCCCTTCAGTATGATGATGTCTATGCTTAACACTTCCAACCATCAGCTTGAGTGAGACTTCTGGAGCTGGAATGATTTGATATTTCTTTTATTAGCCCCTTTAATAAATGATGACTGTCGTGGCTTAGTTTGATCTTTTGAGGGTAATAAAACCATACCAATATAAAATGTCACCTGAATAAAGGAATTAAGGAACACTTGTCGAACGAGAGGCGTTGAACAGCCTGCGGAGCCCCTTTTATTACAAGAATCCCTGTTTAAGCTAAAGAAAATCGTCTGGAGGCAGCATTAATAAACAATAAATGACGTGCTTGGTCTGAAGGGGTAAACCAGGGAGAATAACGCTGTGTCCTTTGTTTCCTTCCACGTCTGGGCCAACCAAGCGAGAGTCCCATCCCTTTTGTTTGGCTTTTGTTTTTACTTTTTGGAGTGAGCAGTGGCGTGGTTTATATCCCGCTGCTCTCTCTCTCTCTCTCTCTCTCTCTCTCTCTCTCTCTCTCTCTCTCTCTCTCTCTCTTGTTTTATGACTGTATTTAATTGCGTTTTTTGGAGATTTCGGAGGTACAAGTCGGTTTTATATGTGTGTGTGTTGTCATTTATTCGGGTCTTTGTTTATGTTTGTGTGTTAGTATGTAATTGCGTTTGTCGGAGATTTCGGGAGCGGCAAGTTGGTTTTGTGTGTGTGTGTGTGTGTGTGTGTGTGTGTGTGTGTGCAAGAATATCTATGTATGAAAATGCTCATATATATATATATATATATATATATATATATATATATATATATATATATATATATATGTGTGTGTGTGTGTGTGTGTGTGTGTGTGTGTGTGTGTGTGTGTGTTGGTTCGTGAATGTGTCTTACAAGCGTCTCTTTGTTTACGTGTGTATATAGCCTTTGTACATAAATGCCTATGTATGTGCGTAGAAATGTGTTTGTGTGTAGCACATTTGCTTGTTTGTACTCTTAGGCATACTTGTGTAACTAGGGTTGTATTCATGGCTGTGTATGTACCTTTAAGGAAGAATGTACAGTGTATGTATTTATGTCTGTATGTACGTACGTCTGTATGTAAGTTTACATTTTGTTCAGTATTTCCTGTATGTACTGTATGTGCTGTGTGTGTGTGTGTGTGTGTGTGTGTGTGTGTGTGTGTGTGTGTGTGTGTGTGTGTGTGTGTGTCGGAATGTGTGTGGAGAGGGAACGAGGCTCGCGTCACAAGCAAGTTTTAATAATCTAGCCATGACAAAGAGCCCACATGAAGGGTTTAATATCCACCCACCCTTCCACCCACCCCATGATCCACCCTCACATTCCTCCACCCTCCTCATGCTCTCCCCCACACCCCTCCACCCACTCCTTGCGCGACCCAAATCCCTCCACCCACCCCCTGCTCACCACCACACCCTACCTCACACACCCCTTCCCCCTTCCGTACACATTTTTCTCCCTCTCCACCCCTTGTTTACCCCCACTTACCCCTCCCCCTTTCTCTGCTTACCCACACATCTCTCCCTCACCCCTTGCTCACCTCTCACGTACCCCTCTCCTCCACCTCTTCCTTCCCCTTACACCATTCGCCCCGATTCCTTCTCCACCCTTTCTCTGCCTTCACCTTCCCCTCCTCTTCCCCTTCTCTTCCCCTCCTCTCCCATTTCTCTTCCTTCCCCTTCCTTTCCCCTCCCCTCCTCATTCTCTTCCCTCCCCTTACTCTCTTCCCACCCCTCTGCTGTCCTTCTGTGTGTCCTCAGCCCTTCCTCACAGCCCCACCCCCACCCCCCACACTTCTTCCTCACCCACCCTTACCTTTCTTTCTCCTCCATACATTTCTCTCTTCTCTATCGCTTCCCCTTCTGTAGCTCTCATCCCCCCCCATTTTCTTTTCCCATCACCCCGTTTCTCTTCCTCATCCCTTACCCCTTTCTCTTCTACTCCCTGCAGTCTATTCCTCTGGAGTCTCCTCCACCATCCTACTCCCACCTTGTCTCCCCCTCTCTCCATTTCTTTCTTCTATATACCCTCCTTTCTCCACTACGTCTTCTTACTACATCTCCCTCTCTTTGTTATCCCCCCCTCCCCTCCGCATCTCCTTCCTCCTTTGTACATCTCTCTGTTTCCACTGTCGCTTTCCCATTCCCCCATCCACCACCTCCGGTTCATCACATCTTTCCCTCATCTCTGTTCCGTTCATACTTAATCTATTTTCTTCCCTCCACCCCCTTCGTCTTTCACCCCCTCCCACATCCCTTTCAGATCTCTCTTCTCCTCCCTCACCCTCATATTCCTGCTCGTTCTCCTTCATTTTCATAACCGCTAGTTCACCTTATCCTTCTTCACCTTTCCATCCTCCCCTCGCCCCCATTCTTCCCCCTGCACGCCTCTCTACTCCCCTCATCACTCTATGCCATCCCTTTACTCTTCCCCTTCCCCTCTCTTCCCTTCCCTTCCCGTAATTGCGGCATCTCTGGGAATGTTAGCCAAAAAGTAAATCAGTAAAATATATAAGATAGTAGACATGAACTACGCAGGCCAGTACAAGCACCTTCACATGCTGTGCTTGCCGGTGCTTCCCCTGCCGGGGGCATGGCGGCTTCAGTTCGCCGGCGCCTTGGATGGTGGCGGCCAAAACACCCCTGCAGATGTCCTCAATCCACACCAAACTCGGAATGTCAGCTATTGGAACCCAGTGGTTGAGTGTGCAAAGTTTTGTTAAAAACGTTTTCCAGGGTTTGGAGTTTTATGCATACATACTGTACATACATGTATGGATACAGTTACATACATCCGTACACATATATTCATATATCCATATAAAATCAGCGTTAGTAATAGATACAGAAGCCATAGATAGATGTTGGACAGATAGAATGGGAGAGTATATGTGCGGGTAGTGAAACGCGGGTAGAGAAGTGCATAGAGTTAGCGCTAATGCCTTGCTCCTGCTACTCTGCACTAAATGGCAAAAAATACCTTATATGTTGAAAGTTACAGTGCTTAAAAACGTTGTCAGGGAATCAGAGTTCAGTTATATACATACATTCGTTTTAACATACATATATAAACATACTAACATACATTGTCAGCGTCCGTATATGACCTAACCACTTGCCTGCTGTTACCGTTGTTTTTGGTATAATACAGTATCTATGAATAGCTAACTGGAAGAACAGTACCTCACAAAAAACCCTCCGACTCCGTTACCTAAAGGATTTCTGATCATGTGGCCTGCTGTTGAAAAAACTTATAATTCTCTCTCTCTCTCTCTCTCTCTCTCTCTCTCTCTCTCTCTCTCTCTCTCTCTCTCTCTCTCTCTCTCTCTCTCTCTCTCACACACACACACACACACACACACACACCATAACTATGAGAAATGGCAAATGTTCACCGGTGTTCATAATCTCGACTTTACGCGCTGTAATTTTAAGGGCGGAAATCATACATGCCTTAGTGTAAAAATCGACTGTCCGAAACAAGATTTGGAAACGCCTGTCTTCCTCTGAGGGTCATTAATCTTACTCCCCTCCTCTCTCTCTCTCTCTCTCTCTCTCTCTCTCTCTCTCTCTCTCTCTCTCTCTCTCTCTCCTCCTCCTCCTCCTCCTCCTCCTCCTCCTCCTCCTCCTCCTCCTCCCCCGCCATTCTCTCCCTCTCCCCTCCTCGTCGGTGAAAAATAATCGAGATTTTCTCTGAAGTTAAATTTTGGTGTGGTGGAGTGTGTGTGTTTGTGTGTGTGTGTGTGTGTGTGTGTGTGTGTGTGTGTGTGTGTGTGTGTGTGTGTGTGTGTGTGTGTGTTCGTTTCGTATTATCGTATGTAGGTGGTATGTCGTGTAATAGCTGTCGGTTTCCTTTTTTTTTTTTTACTCTCATTTATATCCATCTGTCATGTATTTATCGAGTCATAAGTTTTAATCATGTTTATTAGTGTATGTTTATTAGTGTGTGTATGAGAGAGAGAGAGAGAGAGAGAGAAAGGTGCGCATGCCCCCATATATTATGTGCGTATGTATATTAATCATTAAATTTTCCTGTATCTGTACTGTATGTATGTGTGAGCCATGTACGTGTGTCTGCGTGTATGTAAACGTGTGTGAGCCGAGTCTTGCAAAGTTCTGATATGAAAATGTGTCTGCTTTTTATTCATGGGACGAGTGAAGCTAAAACGCCCTCGCTTTTTTATGAAAACTGTAATATCAGACGTCACTTTTCCCAGGTACATTTTTATTCCTTAGGGCGGTAACTTTTTTATTCGTTCCCTTCCTGTTTTATGTGTGTTTTACGTAATTTGCCTTCGATTCAATTCGCTTCCACTCCCATTTCCTCTTCCTCCGATAATTTCCTTTCCTCCTCATTTGTTTTCTTTCTTCTCTGTGTGTTTTTACGGTGTTTGCCTTCACATCAGTTCCTTTTTTTTTTCTGTTGACTTCCTCCCTTCCTCGTTTGTTCTATTCTTTTATGTGTTTAACCTAGTTTGCCGTCCTTTCACTTCAGTTCCTGTTCGTCCTTCCATAAATTTCCTATTTTCATTTGTTTTCGTTCGTGCTGTGTGTGTGTGTGTGTGTGTGTGTGTGTGTGTGTGTGTGTGTGTGTGTGTGTGTGTGTGTGTTTTGCTTAGTTTGCTCACAACTCACGTCATTTTATTTTATTTACCATTAATTTCGTCTCAAAGTTATCAGTTTCCTTCTCTTTTCTCTGGGTTTTCACGTAGTTTGCCATCACTTCAGTTAACATTTTCTCTCACGTTCATTTCCTCCCCTTGTCATTTCATTTCTTCCTGTTTTAATTTGTTGGCGTACTTTATCTTCAGTTTTTCCGCCTCTGATTTTTGAGCAGGAAATAGGTGCGCCTGACATCCCCATATGCCATTCTTCCTGATGATTTGTTTTTTATCATTAATATATACTTTAAATAATTGCTCACCGCTATGGCCTCCTTAGGTATATTTATTTTTTTATTTTTTTATTTGCTTCGAAATGGAGGTATGTAATGTCCTCATCACCTTTCCTTCCTGTCATTCATAGGTTCCCGTTCTTCATCATTCATTTCCTTGTTTTTATATGTGTATTATGAAGTCTGTCATTTCTCCGGCTATGTATTCTTTGTTAGGAAGTGATGGTGCAAAATGTTTATATCTCTATTTTTCTAATGAGGCGCTTTCATCCTCATCACCATCATCATCATTACCATCGCCATCACCATCATCATCATTACCATCGCCACCACCATTACCACCACCACCACCCCCACCACCACTACCACTACCACCACAACCACCACCATCATCATCATCATCATCATCATCATTATCACTCACTTTTTTACCTATGCTATTCAAGAAAACATACACAAGACCCGAACGATAATTAAGTCCTTCTGAACAAGAAGGAAGAACTCATCAGGAGCTAAAAATAAGGGTAAGATTTGTTGAAGGGGAGAGAGTTTTTGTTGTTTGAGCCTCATTAATTTGAGTCCATTAGGAAAGTGTAATTAGGTCCTAGTAGTGGTTGTTAGGCATGTTATCGTTGTTAGAGTGGTTGTTAGGTTGTTAAGGTGGTTGTTGGTGGTTGTTTGGTTGTTAAGGTGGTTGTACAAGTGGCTGATGGTGTTGGTGGAGATTGTAGTTGTGATGGTGGTGGTTGGAACTTATGGTAGTGGTGTTGGTGGCAGCAGTTTTGATTGTAGTTGTGACGGTGGTCGTTGGAACTTGTGGTAGTGGTGTTGGTGGTAGCAATTGTGATCGTAGTTGTAATTTTTTATGGTGCATGGTTGTGAATGTGGTGGTGGTGGTGGTGGTGGTGGTGGTGGTGGTGGTGGTGGTGGTGGTGGTGGTTGATGAGGGTGGTTGTGGTGATTGTGGTGTTGTGGTTCTCGAGGTATTCTAGTTAATGTGTTCCGGTTGATGGTCGTGGAAGTACTGTTAGTGGTTGATAGAGTGGTGGTGGTGGTGTTGTGGTGAATGTGGCGGTGGTTGGAGTGGTTATGATTGCTGTAGGTTGTGGTTATTCAGGGTACTTCTTAAATAAATATCCCTTGTCGTTCTCGCTTCCTTTCCTTCACCCAAGTGTTTCCAGTCTCGTTGTGTATTACCTCTTTTTATTACTTACTCTTTTATGTTTGTTTGCCATCACTTTCTCTCTCTCTCTCTCTCTCTCTCTCTCTCTCTCTCTCTCTCTCTCTCTCTCTCTCTCTCTCTCTCTCTCTCTCTCTCTCTCTCTCACCATATTTCTCTTTTTTACACACTGCATCCTCACTCAGTTTCACTCTCTCTTCACCACACAAATCTCCCAGTTCTCCCACTCTTCCATGCAACAAATTCCGCTCATTAAAACATCCCCTCTTCCTCTCTCTTAACACAGACCAAACACCTCCCCAGGGAAATTCCTTAAATGCATTGCCCCTTAACATGAAATCAAGCGAGTTGGCTGATACATACTCGAAGATCCTTTCCTGAGTCCCCAAGGAGTGGAAGCTTGGTGTGTGTGTGTGTGTGTGTGTGTGTGTGTGTGTGTGTGTGTGTGTGTGTGTGTGTGTGTGTGTGTGTGTTTGTGTGTGTGTTTCGTATTCTGGGTATTTTCAGTTGTTCAGAATTCCTCCCATTCTCATCCTGTCCCCAGAGAATGGACTTTATTATCCTCATTCACTACGATATTTTTAACATTCCACTCATTATTTATTTTGTGATATATTGTGGCGTAATTGGGTTTTATGAGACTTTTCATTTACTCCGGCGTGTGTCAAGTAAAGCAAAGTAATTTTTTTTTCTTTTATTCATTTATTTATTTTGGAGGAGACAGAACTTAGAGCAGTTTATGGAAGTGTGCGTTTTCTCGATTTTCTTTTGATATTCTGATAAGGCTGTGTTTACTGATGAGCAGGTACGTTCCTTAACCATCAGATTCTCACCGTACCTACTTTGCCATCATTTTTTCTCTTACACTTATCATCATCATCATTATCATCATCATTATCCTCGTTGTCGTCATTGTCATCATTGTGTTTCTCACTTTCTTGGTCATTACTCATCTTTCCCTCTTTATTCTGTCTTACTTTATCATTACCCTCTTTCTCCAGTGACACTTTTCCCTCCATATCCATCATCTCTCACCCTCTCTCTTTCATCAGTATTCTCGCTCTCCCTCATCGTTACTCTCAGTCCCTTCCTTCTTTCTTTTCTCATAGTTTACCATCATTTCATCCTATCGTCCCATCTTGCCTTACCTATCATCATTCTCTCTCTCTCTTACTGCCCATCATCATCATCATCATCATATCCCCTTTTCCCTCTCTTCATTCCATTTTCAATTGTATCATTATGTACCTTCTTCCCTTGATAATTTTTCATTTCGTTAAAATTCTCTCTCTCTCTCTCTCTCTCTCTCTCTCTCTCTCTCTCTCTCTCTCTCTCTCTCTCTCTCTCTCTCTCTCTCTCTCTCTCTCTCTCTATCTATCTATCTATCTCTATCTCTCGCCATAAATCACCTTCACCTCAGACTGCTTTTCATCCTCATTTCCCCCAACTTTTCTTTCTCACACTTGTTTGTCATCCTCATCATCATCATCATTATCATCGCCGTCGTCGTCGTCGTCGTCGTCGTCGTCATTGTCGTCTTCAGTACCTTCATTATCAACATTTTCATCATCATTGTCATTTCATCATCATCATCCCATTCCTTGTTCTCTGCCTCCTCTTTAACCATCTCTTCCTTACTTGTTCCTCTCTTCATTCCTCTTCTTTATCTTCTGTTTTCACCTCTTCTTTTCTTTCTCTCCTCCTTCCTAGTGGTCCTTTGTCTCTTCCTTTCTCCCATTATTCCTCCCTCTTCATCTACTCCCTCTCATTCATCTCCCTTCATTCCTGTGCCTCCTCTTCCTTCCCCGTCCTCCTCGCATCCCCCCCTCCCACACCTCATCCTCTTCCCCCCCCACTTCTCAACCCATCATCATCATCACTTTCTCACTCCTCTCCCCTTTCTTCGCCCCTCCCTTTTCGCCTTGCTCTAACGTCCTTACCCTTTACTCACACAATATATATCAAAGTCTTAGGGTACGCCATAACAAAAGCCTCGAAAGGACCAGTGTAGTTCTGTAGCTGTTTGCTGTTCTTTGTTCTCCTCTCCTTTGTACTCCCAGCCTTTGAACGTCTTTGTAATATTCCTCACCTTCCTCCCCAACCTTCTAACTTTCTCCGCTCCCACTCTTGCTCTTTCTCTCCCTTCTAACCTTTCTTCTTGCATTCTCTCTGCAATCCTCAGACTCTCCCATCCCCCTCCCCTCCTATCCTCATTCCCCGGTTCCTGTCCTACCTCCAACTTTTCCCCTCCTCTTTCCCACTCATGATACCCCTCTCCTGTCCCCCTCTCGTCCTTCCTGTACCCCACATTTTCTCCTCTCTTCCTCCTCTGTTTCTCCCCTCTCGTATCCCCCTCCCCTATCGCCTACTCTCCCTTTCCCCTCTCCTGTCTGCATTCCCAGTCTGTTTCCCATTCTCTCTCTCTCTCTCCATCCCACCTTGTGACCCATCTCTTTCTTATCTCCCTCTCTCCCCTCCTCTTCCCATCCAACAGTGCAACCCTTCCTCCTGTCTCCCTGCCTTTCCTCTTGTTCTCTCCCCTCTCCTCTCTTCCTTCCTCTTCCCCTCCCTTCAGTCCTATTCCCCTCTTGTTCCCCTCTCTCCAGCCCTCCATCTCTCCCCATCTCCCCTCCATAAAGGTGATGGTATGAGCAGTGAACGAGGAAATGAGCGACTGGCAACAGAGTGAAGTAGCAATTTGTGTGAGATTTCCTGCACTTTTTTCTAAGTTTGGGTCAGGGAAAAATTGCACTGTTGCCGGAACGATGCCTGGGGTGGTGATGACTGCAGGTTGGAAGAGAGGGAGAGAGAGAGAGAGAGAGAGAGAGAGAGAGATAGAGAGAGAGAGAGAGAGAGAGAGAGAGAGAGAAGGGCGGAGACCAGGAAGAATAAGAAAGGAAATTGGAAAGGAAGTTCTTTGTGTTGGTGTGGGTGTGCGTATGTGCGTGCGTATGTGCGTGTATGCATGCTTGAGAGAGAGAGAGAGAGAGAGAGAGAGAGAGAGAGAGAGTGAGAGAGAGAGAGAGAGAGGTAATGGAAACTAGTGAGAATATAGGAATGGGAGTTTGTGTATGTGTGTGTGTGTGTGTGTGTGTGTGTGTGTGTGTGTGTGTGTGTGTGTGTGTGTGTATGAGAGAGAGTGTTGGAGACCAGTAAGTGTAAGAAAGGAAGTAGGAAAGGGAATTGTGTGTGTGTGTGTGTGTGTGTGTGTGTGTGTGTGTGTGTGTGTGTGTGTGTGTGTGTGTGTGTGTGTGTGTTTGGGGGGGGTGCCTCATTAATAAGTAACATTTGTTCATCCCTACCTAATTACGCGTGCTTTATACATTCCCTTGGACTTGGGAGGCTCTTCTTAATTCATATCTGCATTCTCAGTGATATTCCCTCGTGATTTTGCTATTCTTCAATCCGTGCAGAGTCAAAATCTGTTATAATTCCGTCTTGTTTTATTCACAGTTTTTTCCTTTTGGTTGTCATCCATAAACTCCTAAAATTTGATTGCATTTTAGGTTTTCTAGACATTTTAATTTGAGCGCATTATCCTCATGATTTGTCTCTATGTATCTATTGCCAGACGCCATAATCCCGTAAAGGGTGGTTTATTTCCATAATTTTGGCTCATATTTTTCTCTCTTGATCTGCAAGCTTTCACTGGACACGTGATTTTATTTTTTTATTTTTTTGCCTTTCATATCATGTTTTTCCATTTGAGCATGTTTGCGTATGTTCGTTTTCTGAAATATATCCTCAATCTTTTATCAGTAGTTTTCTTCCCCTGATTTGCATATATAACCTTCAACCTTTTTTTCCTTTTTTTTCTATTTTAGCTTTTTCGTGATGGAAGTCTGTACTTATTAACTAATATTTCCTATAATTTGAACATATAAACTACAGAGATTTTTTTACCCTTTCAGTTTTACTTTTTCCATGTCACCATTTTGATAATCGACTTCCCTCTTTTCACTCATTTTTCTCTCATGATTTCATTGTATTAACTCGTATGATAGTTTTAGATCATACTGTATTTTTTCTCTAAGTAATATTTCCTGTAAGCATAGTTTTGTCATACTCTAATTTCATACATTTTCCACTCATATTTTTCTGGCTGTGATTCGCATATATAAACTCGATTACGTGCAATTGGGCGCTGATGACCCGGGATTTACATAAGAGTGTGGCATTGGGAGCACGTGCGTCATGCAGGGACGGGCATAAACATACGAATGAGGAACTTAGAGGGCATTAGGGGAGGAGATAGGAGGATGGTGTGGATGGGGGTGGGGGAAAGGAGTGGATAGGGGGCTAGGGAGAGGGTTGGATGGGGCTGAGAAGGTTATGGATATAGGGGTAATGAGGGAAGGGGGAAGGAACAGGATGAGTTAAGGGTAGGGTGGGGTAAAATAGGGTAGGGTATTGAAATGGGGGAGGGGGGAAAGGGATAGGTCGGGACAGGGTAGAGTACTGTATGAAAATGAAGATGGGAGGAGGGAGAGGGTACGGAAATGAGGGAGGGGACAAGAAAGAGAGGACAATTAAGGAAATGTAAAGGGGATGGGAAGCGTTTGGGTAAGACAGCAGTAGGGTAGGGGTGGAAGCGTTTGGGTAAGACAGCAGTAGGGTAGGGGTATGAAGGAGCAGGATAGATAAAGAAAGATAGTGGAGAGGGACGGGGAAAGGTAGAGGAAGGGAGACAGAGAGGGAAGATAGGGAAGAGGTTAGTATGGATGGGTAGACGAAGGGTAGGGTTGCAGAGCGAAGGATAAGTATATGAATGGGATGCTGGGAGGGTATGGTAGGGAGGGAAGGAGGATGGGTCGGGATAAAGTAGAGTATGGGTGTGTTTGTGCAGGATGTTGGGGGAGGGGGAGTAGAGACAATAAGGTAAAGGAGTGAAGTGGGGGTAGAGTAGGATTGTGTGTGTGTGTGTGTGTGTGTGTGTGTGTGTGTGTGTGTGTGTGTGTGTGTGAGAGAGAGAGAGAGAGAGAGAGGGGCTGGTAAAGAAAAGGAAAAAGAGAAGAAAAATAGCATAGGATACGATACTAAAGAGGAATGGATGCGGTAGGGAAGGGGAGAGGAAAGAATGTCGTATGGTAAGGAAAGGGAGGGGGAACAGAATGGTAGTGATGGGTAAGGGGTATGGAGAAGGGTAGGGGGAGGGGAAGAGTAAGGTAGGGGATGTGTGCACGTTTGTTATGCAGCTCGAGAGATAAACATGAGAATTGGGTCTCGAGTGAGGCTTTGTTCCGAAAGGGATAGGCGGAGGGGTACGGCTGGGAGGATGGGTGAAGGAGGACTGGGGGACAGAGTGTAGGTGTAAGGGGATGGGTGTACATTCTGTTGGCTTTCAGTTTGATGTCATCAGGCGTCACAGTAATCTGATCTTGAAATGGAATCTGTGTACCTTTTTATGACATTTTTTCTGGTTCTCGATTAGTCACTTGTATCGTTCATTAAGCCTTTCGTTGCAGCAGATCTCCTCAAAACTGTTTAGAATCGTTTGAATGCAGGAGAAACAAAATAAAAATGAAGATGCAATAATGAATCGCTTAAAACAGACGCACACGTAAATACTGAAACACGAAACAATCATTTTATTTATGACCATTTTATTTACCACGCTGACATCATTAATTTGCCTCCCTAAGACGATTTTATTCAGCTTAGTAAGGATATTTCGGGCAGGAGGGGTTATACTACAGCCTGAAAACCTCTTTACTGATAAAATCCCTATCCCCAGTTATGTAATTATCGTTTGCCTGTAGCCTAATTAAAAGTAAAATAGAATAAAGAAAACTTAGCGAAGGTGTTACATGCTAATTGGAGGTCGATGTTACCTCCAGGTCGATGTGACTTCAAGGTCAATGTTACTTCAAGGTCGATGTCACTTTAAGGTCAATGTTATTTGAAGGTCGATGTTACTTCAAGGTCAATGTTACTTCAAGGCCGATGTTACTTCAAGGCCGATGTTACTTCAAGGCCGATGTTACTTCAAGGCCGATGTTACTTAAAGGTCAATGTTATTTCAAGGTTGATGTTACTTTAAGGTCAGTGTTACTTCAGGGTCAATGTTAGTCCGATGTTACTTCAAGGTCGATGTTAGTTCAAGGTCCCTAAAAGTATCCACTCAGGAGCACCAAACACACTCCAAGATTTTCCCCCCAAACTTAGGCAAATGAGTTCAGTCTTTCGTTTTCCATGTAATCATCGCGCAATTTCACCTCATTTTTCACACCTAGAGGACAAATACGAAGACCTAATTAGCGTCACCTGGAACACCTGCTTGGAGGGACAGGTGAGCCGGGCCTTGTCTCGCCCTGTCTTGTCACCTGTCTTCATTATTTCGGTGTTTCGTGTGTGTGTGTGTGTGTGTGTGTGTGTGTGTGTGTGTGTGTGTGTGTGTGTGTGTGTGTGTGTTCCTTGGTTGTCTGATTTGTCTCATGTCTCGTTATCCTCTCTCTCTCTCTCTCTCTCTCTCTCTCTCTCTCTCTCTCTCTCTCTCTCTCTCTCTCTCTCTCTCTCTCCTTTAATTTCACCCTTATTAGCTCTCGTCTCTGCCCATCATCTTTCTTCCCTCTCTCTTAATAAACTTCGACTTTCTTTGTCATCCTTCTCCGTCCTTATCTTATTTTTCTGTCCCTAATTTTGCCCATTTTTCCATTTTTCATAATTTCTTTTCTCTTGTCATCCGTTTATTTTTTATCAAGATTTTTCATTCTGGATTTTTTTCCCTTTAATTTTTTTCCATCTGTTCTGTCGTTCTGTTTATTTCTGATTTCCTTCACAGTTTTTCATCTTTATATCTTTCTTATGTTGTTCCCTGTGTTATTCATTTTTCCATCTGTTCCCTCCCCCTCTTTTCCTTCATCATTCATCCCAACTCCCCTTCTTGGTTTATCTTCTTTCCACATTATCATCAACATCTTGTCTCATTAATCTTTCTCTCAAGTCTTTATCATCTTTTTTTCTCTCTCTTCCTCCTTGTCAACATCTTATCTTCTGTGTTATCAATATTGTTTTTTTCATAATTTCTCTCCTGTTACTAATCTTCGCCTTATTCCCTCATACATTTCCTTAACATTATCTTCATTTCCTCTCTATTTTTCCATCAACTTCTCTCCTTCCTTTATTTTATCTACCTCCCTCCGGTCTCTCTCTCTCTCTCTCTCTCTCTCTCTCTCTCTCTCTCTCTCTCTCTCTCTCTCTCTCTCTCTCTCCTCCCCCACACTCTGCCTTTCCCTTCCCGTCTTCCCACCCCAGTTTCCTCCATTCTCCAATTTATTTCCCATTTTTTCCTCCAATTTATAGGTTGTGGTATCCTTTCTTCCCCATCTACCTTCCCTATTCTCCATTTCCATTTCCCCCTCCCCATGGCCCCCTTTCCATTTCCCACTCCTCATTTCCTCTTCTCTTTCCTCTCTCCTCATTTCTCCCTCTCCATATCCCCCTCCCCCATCCCCTTCTTCTTCTCTCCCCATATTACCTTTCTCCTTTCCTTCTATCCGCCCCTCTCCCCTCCAACTCCCATCCCTTCAGTTCTCCTCCAACTCCTTAATTCTCCTCAAACTTGTTATCACTACTCCACCTCCTCTCCTTCTCTCCCTCTCCTCCTCCTCCTCCTCCTCCTCCTCCTCCGTCTTTATTCTTTCTCTTCACTATGTACCGTTCCATACAGATTTTTGTGCACCCCAGCCGCTTCAGTACAAAAATTACATATATACAATACACACTGTATCTCCAGCTCCCTCACATTTGTACTCTCTCTCTCTCTCTCTCTCTCTCTCTCTCTCTCTCTCTCTCTCTCTCTCTCTCTCTCTCTCTCTCTCTCTCTCTCTCTTTCTCCTCCATCATCATCTCCCCTCCACGCTCCCATTGTGTCCAGGATTCTTCAGTTTCTCCAGCTCTCCTTCCCCCCTCCCCTCTCCAACACTTTTCCTTCCCCTTTCCTCCCTTCTCACTCATTATCTCCCCACCCTTCCATTTGCCCTCCCCACATCTTCTGATCCTGCATCAGCATCGCCATTCCCATTCTCCTTTCCTCCCTCCCTCTCCACCTCCTGTCTACCTTCTTCACCCTCACCCTTCTCCCTCACCTTCCTCATTTCTTCCCTCCATCTCTCCCTTTCCTGCCCTTCTTTCATTACTCCTCCATTCGTCTTTCTCGCATTACTCTCCTTCCATCCTTTTCTCTTCCATTCCTCCCCTTCCTTCTTTTCACCCTTTCCATTCTTCCCTCTCCTTCTAAGCATTACTTTTTTCACCTTCGTCTCTCTTCCATTACTTATTTCCCTCACCACTCCTTTCTTTTCCTTCCACCAACCTTTCCTTTTCTCTCTCCCACCCTCCCCTCTCTTCTTCTCCCTCTTTTTCTCCTCTCCCTCTTTTTCTCCTCTCCCTTCCTTCCTTCCTTCCTTCCTTCTTTCCTTCCTTCCTTCCTTCCTTCCTTCCTTCCTTTCCTCACTCCTTCCCCCCTCCCTCCTTCCTTCCTCGCCCTCTGGTCCACTAACGAGGCCTTGGTCACACCTGGCCCCGTTGAAGGTTAAATGCTGACGTTAATGATGAAGGTTGACTCCCCTTGCACTTCAGAGAGAGAGAAGGGGGGGAATGTGTGTGTGTGTGTGTGTGTGTGTGTGTGTGTGTGTGTGTGTGTGTGTGTGTGTGTGTGTATGTGTGTGTGTGTGTCGTTATTTTCCCTCCAATTATATTATCCACCCACAGAAAAAAAAAAATGAATAGAATAGGAAACGAGATTTGTTCCAATTGCAGTTTTATCCAGGAATCCTTACAAGGGGGATGCCTAGAGCGAAGACGGTGGTTAGGCGTAGAGATAAAACTCCCTCTCAGACGAACTTGCTCGCCTGAAGTATTTGTGCAACTTTTTCTCCCGTGAAGTATTCCTATAAAACATTCTTTTACCTGCATCGGAAGTAGGGGAAGAGATTTTGTTGTGTATTTTATTTTTGTTATTCATATTATTATTGATGTTGTTCTGTTTTTAATATTGTTGTTGCCCAACTCAGAGGGACTTGGTGGGCTGAATTATTTGTCTGTGTAGCGTTTCTGCCTGTGAAATAATTGAAAGACTTTCACCTGCATCGGAAGTAGAGGGTACACACACACACACACACACACACACACACACACACACACACACACACATATATATATATATATATATATATATATATATTTATATATATATATATATATATATATATATACAGTTCTTAAGTTAGCAATTGTGACAACGTAGATACAAGGTAAGGTAGTTCAGGGTGAGAGATTAAATGAGATAAAGGTGAAGGTGTAATTAAAGATGAAGGTGAAGGTGTGTGAGGCCGCAAGTGAGGATCATTAGAGAGAGAGAGAGAGAGAGAGGTGAAGTTAAAGGTGCAGGTGAAGGTGAGAATCATTAGGGGCGCCTCAACACCTGCCCTTGTTAGTGTCTCTCAGCCCGGGGGGGAGGGAGAGAAGGAAACTTGGAGAGAGAAGGGGAGGAGCGAAGAGGTATTGAGCGAGAGAGAGAGAGGGGGGGGGGTGAGGAAGCTCCCAAACACCTTTTCCTAGGCGAATTGTTTTGCTTATTACCTCTTACTGACCTTCTCTGAGTTACATAATCATTCTAATATCGCCATTCTTCCCATAGGTGATGTGCAAAGGGATATTAACCAGGCAAATCCAGAAATAAATCGTTAAGGAAGAGGAGTTAGGGAACCTTCTTAACCGACGAGAATAGGAGCCTGTGTCTGATACCTCTTATACTTAAAAACTTACTTAAAATTAATTACATCGTCTTGAGATAGCATGACGGATCGTAGTCTTTCTAAAATGAATTAAAACCGGCAGGAAATAGTAAGAAAAGCTAAATATTACAGTGTGTTATAAAGTGTAGTGGGTAATGTTACTGTACGCGTCAGCTGGTGGTGTTGCTTTCCCGGGGTTATCTTGTGCTAGATTCAGAGAATGTTGCAGTTTAGCACTCTCCTGAATTACTGAATTAATCGCATTTACCGCTCGCTTTTATGTATTTAAGTTGGAAATTGTGTGTGTGTGTGTGTGTGTGTGTGTGTGTGTGTGTGTGTGTGTGTGTGTGTGTGTGTCTGTCTGTCTGTCTGTCTGTCTGTCTGTGTCTGTGTGTGTTGGAGGTGTGTACAATGGGGTGTTGGAGTCATACGTATTGAATATAAAGTACGTAAGTTAAAAAAAAATAATAATAATGTGGTTCCAGTTCGCTTCAGATAGAAATAGATGAAAAGATAAACTGACAGATAGAAAGGTAGATAGATTGATGGGTTCTTATTGCGATGTGAACTCAAAGAATTTATAGTTCCAGTTAATTCTACAACAAGGTTTCAAATTACAGGTATGCGCTCTAAGGTGTACGTGATTTTTCTGAGCACTTAATTAAATTATGGATCAGATTTTCAAGTTGGCTTCTGGTTTTGGGAAATTTGATATGTTTTTTCTGTTTTTCTGATATATTTGTTTTTTTTTTTTCATAATCCAGTCCCAAACATTATTACAGACACTCTGAAAACAAACACATGTAATATTTTCCATCCTAATGACGTGAATTCATGACAGCAGTGCATAAGCATACCAAAAAACATAGCCTGTAGCATTGAGATACACCACATGGATGTGACATTTACACACACACGCACGCACACGCACACACAACATTACAAAAATATTTCCTTTTCATCACATAAAGCCACTCCCACACACGCGGATACCAAGTATGTCGTTTTCATTACAGTAAAACACACACACACACACACACACACACACACACACACACACACACACACACACACACACACACACACACACACACACACACACACACACACACACACATATTGACTGAAGTGACGGGGGGAATTGGGGGTAGAGGGATGAAACAGTAACAGGTAATCAATCTTCATCAAGTGAATGGATGGAAAAGCCAGTGCCATGTAAATAAAAAATACTGTTGAATAAAAACCCAGCGACCTGACCCCTCACGGTTAATTTATCTTGACCACCGGCGCTAGGGGAGCCAGGCGCTGTGTGTGTGTGTGTGTGTGTGTGTGTGTAATTCACCGGGTCGGTCAGGATCACTTGATGGTCGTGATGGTTAGCTTTTACCCTCCCGGAAGGGAGCTGAGAGCTCATATAGTCCGATCTAAGGGCAAGGCTGTGACCTTCACACACGCACACACCCGTCCCCTTGCTCAAGGGGGACAGTAACCACCCACTTTGTCAGTGAAACTTTTCGTAACCTGAGCGAGGCGCGAACTCCCGCCCACCAGTTGGCAAGCGGGAACGTTACCACAGCACCAGCGAGCGGCTGGTGTGTGTGTGTGTGTGTAGATAGATAGACAAATATTTAGAGGTATAAGCGCATTACTCCTACGCTTTGGCAAACACTCGTACACATAACCATAATAACCAGTATTATATCTTCTCGGAGGGAGAGTGATGGCCAGAATTAACCTTTCCATTTACTGGCCAAGTACGAATTAGAAACTTATATCTGTAGTTAGAAGATAACTGCGAAATTGCAAATGATCTATCAGTTGTGTGTGTGTGTGTGTGTGTGTGTGTGTGTGTGTGTGTGTGTGTGTGTGTGTGTGTGTGTGTGTGTGTGTGCGCTTAAAGTCTTCGATGTGAACTGTCATGGTGGCAACATTTGTAAGCATATGCGGGGACATACAACCATCGTCTTTGTCCACCATGACCGATTTTCAAACCCCAGATTAAAGGTACAAGCAGATTACGAGACGATCATGTTGCCACCGAGCCACCGTTCCATCACACCTACATATGTGCTCACCTTTTTTTTTTCTTTTTTAATGATTGTATTACTCAAACAATTGTGGACTTAATTTCGGATAAATGTGAATATGCAGTTTATCGGATCGGTTCGTGTAGGCTTTAGGACTCATTTGGTAATTATTACTGATGAAGAGAGCGTTTGCTGCGTCGCCCATGAGCGAGAGAAAATATATATATATATAAACTAAAAAACCTCCTGAGAAGTTTTGCTATGGCAAGATCTCGTGCTTGTTAAATGTTTAGGCTGATGGATCCCTTAGTGGAAAAATTCTGTGGAGTGACGCTGGTGGAAGTGCCGTGGGTGGAACGCTCGTTGGCCAAGACACTGCAGCTGAGATTGACATCATGGTGGAGGAAGCTCCTAGTAGAGAGGCTCCTTTCTGGAAGAGACACCTTGACTGAGATTTTATGAAACTTCCAGCTGTCGGTAACAACTTTTGATGAGAGAAAACCTTAATGGCGTCTTTTGGTACATACGTTGATAAAAAAAAAAAAAAAGAATCTATATAGACACTGCTGTTAT
>NC_136971.1:14053052-14138052 GCF_032717465.1 Coenobita brevimanus | reverse complement strand
ATGTATTTTTTTACTAATTTATGAACACAGAATATTAATAACCGTTTAAATCACGAGGTAATAATGCCATTGTCCAAACCAGTTAGATAAATCATATAGAATTAAGCCTTTTGTTGTTTATTCGTGGAAAAGCAAGGCAATCTGGCATAACCCTCAGGCAAACTCAGGCGAGGAAATATAAATGTGAATCATAATCCTTGCTGGGGTACAGTTAAGACCTCGTTATTATAACTCACCTCTCTCTCTCTCTCTCTCTCTCTCTCTCTCTCTCTCTCTCTCTCTCTCTCTCTCTCTCTCTCTCTCTCTCTCTCTCTCTCTCTCTCTCTCTCTCTCTCTCTCTCTCTCTCTCTCTCTCTCTCTCTCTCTCTCTCTCTGTGTGTGTGTGTGTGTGTGTGTGTGTGTGTGTGTGTGTGTGTGTGTGTGTGTGTGTGTGTGTGTGTGTGTGTGTGTGTGTGTGTGTGTGTCGGTCTCTGCCTGTCTATGTCACAATTTTACTGTACCTGTCCATCATTATCTCTCTTTGTTTGTATTATATACTGTATACATATATATATATATATATATATATATATATATATATATATATTAATCATTCACATTCTCTCTCACTCCTGCTTTCACACATTTTCCCCTCATCCACACTCACACACCCTCTCCCTCTCTCCCTTTTCCTTTGAGCCTCAGTCCCGTATAAATCCAGCCATGCGGACATAAGCACTGTTTGGGGTGAGATGCGGTGCGGCCGGAATTACTCTGTGGGAAACTGTGTTTATGCCTCCATTTAGGCTAATTAAAGTCATTCCCAGCTTTAGCCAGGCCTGTTTTGTACGCGCCTTCTGCTGCTGGCATCATGGACTCCGTTATACCATTATACCGTGTATATGTTTTATTGTACTGTGCTACAGTTTATTTGTTTTACCTACGCTGAGATTTTTGTCCTTGTACAGCTTATTTCCCGTAGCTTAATGTCAGAATAAGATAATACTACGGTTCCGCATCTTTTCCATAGCATTTCTTTGTGAGCTGCGCCATACCCTACGTAACTCCATTCAGCATATTACAATAGCGGAGTGTTTTGGACCAGCGTGATGGATGGGTACAGTCATCCTGTACCATTTGCCTGTACCTGTGTTTTCCTCCGCCTCTTCCTCTCTCTCTTACATCCATCTCTTCCTTTCCGCCTCCACCAGTGCACTCCTGTTACCAGTTTGTGATTTTTGCTGGGGAAACTGAGAGGGAAGTTAACACGGCTTTCACCCTGTTAATCACCACTCATTCACCACTCCATCATCCGCTCCGTCACCCCCTCCATCATCATCATCATCATCATCATCATCAACCCTTCTGTCTCCATCATCACATCATCACCTCTCCCTCCGCCTTCAACACTCCATCATCACTTCCCTCTATCATCACTACCCTGCCTGCACCTCTCCATCGCTCCACCTCTCCACCATTACCAGTACGTAGGATTTTTACTGGCGGACCTGAGAGGAGAGTCAACATGGCTGGCTTGTCGCAGGATCGTCAGCCTTGATGCTCGAATTTGTTCTGGGAATGTTTACTCCGGGTTGAGGATAGAACCTGGATGAGAGAGCTTAGTTGGGGGGAGTAGGCTGGGTTTATCTCGCTTCATTCTCTCTCTCTCTCTCTCTCTCTCTCTCTCTCTCTCTCTCTCTCTCTCTCTCTCTCTCTCTCTCTCTCTCTCTCTCTCTCTCTCTCTCTCACGCACGCACGCACGCACGCATGCATGCACGCACGCGCACACACACACACACACACACACACACACACACACACACACACACACACACACACACACACACACACACACACACACACATCCACTTCCCCTTTTCTTTTCCTCTTTTGATTCCACCTTTTTTCACCTTTTCTCTCACCACTGGATCCACTCTCTCGTTTTTCATGTTTATATCCATCCATTCAGCTCGTAGTTTCCCATTTCCTCTCTCTGTACCCCAGCAGAGAGAGTCATGGGCGTCTTACAGAAACACACACTGTCCTTATAAACGATGCTTTGTGGTGTGTCTGGTTGAGAGGTGATTTTGCAGTTTTTACTTTTTTTATGTATGGATGGTTTTTCGTCTAGATTGGAAGCAAGAATTTCGAAGTTTTAGATGACGTGTGTGTGTGTGTGTGTGTGTGTGTGTGTGTGTGTGTGTGTGTGTGTGTGTGTGTGTGTGTGTGCGCGCGCGGGCGTTCCGGAGGTTCGTTTTGCAGCAGTTTTTATGTAAAGTCGGTCACAAAACTCGCCTGCCATTTCACTGCGCGTACTTTACATGTAGAGTCTATCTGTCACTTTCCTCCCTCATGCATCATATCAAAGAGAAGCATCCATGGACAGTAAAAAAAAAATACGAAGCCCCTTTCAGTTTGGAATATCAGCCAGTAGAGGAAAGTGAAATGTAGCAGAGGTGAAATATTAAGCGTCCATTTGCCCTTACTTGCAATTTAGTGTGGGTGACTTCGCAATGTCACCTTTGCGAGGAAAGCGAGAATTTAAGGTTTGAGTATTGAGCATAAGTGAGGAGGCTAACAGATATATTGACTCATATTTACGGTGTATTATTGCGTATATGATTTTGAGCTTTTTTGTTATTTTATTTTGGGTGCAGTTACGGTCAGTTATCCCTTTTACACGTCTGAGGCAACAAAGCAACGTAGCGAGATGACAACCTTCCATCCCAGTTTAATATTGCTGATAAGTTTGGAAAGATCTCATTAGGTTTATACAGTTTCGAAACAGTGCAGAGAGCTATTGACGGCAATTTTATGCCTAGGGGGAGGGGAAATAAAGGGGGGGGGGTGCTTTGAGATCCTGTAGGCAATATCAGTGAATAAATTCTTTCAGACAAGTTGCTTTATGTAGTAGGTGACTAGACTATGTAGCACCGTGTATTGTGGCAGGCTGTGTTGTGAGATACTGTGTTTCATTAGATATGTGTGACGGTGATATAGAATGTGTTGTCTTAGAGATGTGTGATGGCTTAATAAAGCGTGTTTCCGTAGAGATGAGCAATACAGCGCAGGAGGTGGACTTGCTACCAAAAGTTACAGGTTCTATCAGCGACGTTCGAGTAGTCAGCGTGTTTTCGAGGATGTTTGTGATAGAGGGCAAGAAGTGTCCACAGTACCAGAATTTACTAGTTTCCCTCGTGCAGTATGAGTCGCTAGGAACTTATGGCTGTGAGGATACATGCTAGTTTGCCATGAGAATACATACGGAGTGGCCATGGGTGTACATGCTACTTTTCTGCGACATTTGTGATTGAGCACAGGTGATGGGCCGTAATGCCAGAATTTACATTTCCCCTGGTGGTGTATTTGGTATGATGGTGGTACTGAACTAGGATGTTAGAGTGACAAGTATCTTCCCAAGGTTTGGCGAATACATAGCGGAAAAATCGAAGCATCTGAAACACCCACTAGAGGAGATGGGATTTTCATGGTATTTCGCCAATTGTAAATTTTCTTAAGACGGGACTGAGAAAACGGTTCTTTATTTGTACAGTATAGTGATCAGATGTCTCCGTCTTGTTCTCCGAAACATTAAGCCAGAAAGGAAAATTGTGCTTTCATCCTTTGTTAACTGTACACATCAAACCCTATTCATTCAGCCAGCTAGGCAGGCAGGCAGGTAGGTAGGTATGTACAGTAGGTAGGTAGGTAGGTAGGTTAGTCACTCAGTCAGTTAGTCAATCACTCACTCATTCGGCAGTAGGATGTTAGGGGAAGGTCAACACAGTGTTCCATTTTTTTCCCGACGATCGCTAAATGTATCGCGCAGTATCTCTCTGTCTCTGTCTCTATTTCTATCTCTCCCTCCTCCCTCAGCCTCTCAGAACGGTAGAGAGAGCCGGTGTACAAGAGTGCTATCTAGCTGCCTTGTTAGCCAGAGTGTGGGATTATGTAAATGTTTTCTTCCCTGTTTTATTTTACATCTGCGTCAGGGGTGGCATGAGAGAGAGAGAAAGAGAGAGAGAGAGATTGAAATTAATATACCGGTATGTAAGCGTAAGGAAATTCGAAGAGATAAAGATGTAGGGAAAACAATGCTTAGCAGGGGAGAGAGAGAGAGAGAGAGAGAGAGAGAGAGAGCACTAATAGCGAGGAGACGTGAGAGCTGAGAGGATCTAGAGAAGCCAGACTTGGGATCACCTCTAGAATTAATGGTAGTCTTATGGCTGGGATTTTCAGGGGGTTTTATACCGGAGGCCTTGCTGGTGTTATACCGGCCTGCTGGGACCTGGGGCTGGTGTGGTGGGGAGTGAGGCAGGCTGATGTGGTTTGTTATGAGTTAGACCGGTATAGTGAGATGTGCTGGAGGGTTGTGTTGTGGTATTAAGGAAACTCGTGTGTCGTGTGCCTTAAACGTGACCAATGTGTTGTGATATAAAGGAGAAGGATGTGGTGTGATATTGGGGAAGTTTATGTAGTATGGTATTAGGTAAACCGGTATGATGAGGTAAGGATTAACACAGTTTGATGTGGTATTAGGTAGACTCGTAAGGTGAAGTAGGAACTGAGTCACGGTGGCGTGGTATTTGGTTTGCTGGTGCGATGAGGCGTGAGGCAAAATAATTTACTGTTAAAGGTAAACTGATGCGGTATGGTGTTAGGCACGCTGGTGTTGTATGCTTTAAAGTGTACAGCTGTATTGTGGTAAAGCTTAACTGTGGTGTAGAAATGTGGTATAAAATAAACAGGTGTACTGAGATGTAGATCAGAGTATCTTGCCGAGGTATAAATCAGTATCTGGTGTGAGGTGTGAGGGGTTAAAAAGGTAGGCAGCTGTAGGACCTATTGGTATGGTGTGGTATTTGTTAAATTTTGTTATAAAACAGACTGCCGTGGTATGGTATAAGTTAAATTGACATGCTGAAATATGAGAAATATGGAGGGAAGGGACTGAGAGAGAAAAATCCTCAAAATTTTCTGTCCGATTTTTGGTCCTTTAAACGCCAGGGGGACGTGTCGCCTGAGGGAGCTAGTGGGGAGGGTGTCTTGGAACGCAGGCCCAGAAAATAAGTAAAACAGGAATATTCGTGCAAAAAATAGCGGTGAATATACCCTGGTACACATTTTTTTTACCCATAAATCTTGAGTTCTCATTCTCAGTGAATTGCAGAAAATGGAAATCAGATGATAACCCTTTATGCATGTGTCGTGATGGTGATGTGCCTTCTTTTATTATCTCAGTATTAGTTTTTTCTTCCAGACTGACGGTAAAGAAACCCAAATTAGCTTGTCCAGAAAATACCACGAAAGAAGAGAACTTTACAGTGTAATACAGCAGTCTCGGGCCACATACAGGTGGGAAAAATAAGTTTGTGACAGGTTCAGACTGTGATGTTAGGAGGTAAATAGACTATGAAACTGTCGCGTAGTACATCATCGGAAAAATTGCAAGGTGTGTGTGTGTGTGTGTGTGTGTGTGTGTGTGTGTGTGTGTGTGTGTGTGTGTGTGTGTGTGTAAAACGTATGGACAGATTAAATGGATTTTGTTCATTATTCATGTTGGTGTTTCTATTAGCGCACAGTAAATCTTCCAGTGTTTGTTTTGACCAATCAAACCTGGTCGACGTGGGTACAGGAGATGGAGCACGAGAAAGTGTAATAATCCGGAGAGTAGCATAATCCAGAAAGTAGGGTAGACCGGACAGTAGCCACACCAGGACAGTAGCCTAACTTAGACAGTAGGATATCTCGAAAAGTAGGGTAGCCTGGATAGTAGGGAGGAAAAGTTAGGAACCATTGGAAATCTAACTTTGAGGTGGCCAGCACAGAAAGGCCACCAAGTCGTTAGGGGGAGGGCCATGTAAATTTAAAGTTAGAGTCCACCCGCAAACAGCCGAGTCATTGGTACTGGATAGTCACTGAAGTCATAGTCGCTGAAGTCCTTGTTGAGTCACTGAATTCCAGGTTGAGTCATGAAAAATCCGTGTTTAGAGTCGCTGGATTTCAGTTTGAATCACTAAAGTCCGTGTACAGTGTGGTTGATTTCCAGGGTGACTCACTAATATCACGTCTTGATTTAGTCACCAAAGTCTCATTTGAGTCACTGATGTCCTTTGCTCGACCGCTTCAGTACTAAGACGTCATAATAATCCTCTTTGTCTGGTTTATATTACTACCAGCCTTTTTGCTTTACTTATTATTATTTTTTTTCTTTGGAGGGGGGGGGGGTGCGGGGCTGCTGAGGTCACAAGAGAGGAGTGTCTGTGTTCTTGATGTTGGTAAATTAGTCAGTCAGTGGTGAGGATTGCTGTACCATGGGAGTGGGATGGATAGCAGACCCCAGAGAGAGAGAGAGAGAAAAAAAAAAAAAAAAAGAGGCATGAGCAAGAGAACGTAGAGAGAAGTATTGGGTACAGCAAAGGAACATAAGAGAGTGAGGGGGGGGGGGAATCGGGGAGGGGGAGGGAGTTCTTCCTACTCACACCGCCCCTTACTTAGGCCAACTCGGCTCTGGGGTATTTGCTGTGCTGTTAACAGGGCCTTGTCTACTCACTGCACTCTCTCGGCTACCACCACCATTTTTGTTGGTCTGTGCGTCATTTACTGTTATTTATTGTACATTTCATATTTTTTCTGCACTAGTTTAATGTTTACTGTCGTTGCCTTTGTCTTTTTGTTGATGTTCGTATTTTCACATATACTGGACGTTTATGTTTGCTGATATTCATATGATTGATCTTTGTGGTTAAATATTATTATTATTGTCCTCGTTGTTTTCATCATCATCATCATCCGAAGCCTTCTGTCCAATATTAATTATGTAGGTGGGATCCAAAATTGGTGATGGAGAACATGCATACTGTACTTAGAGCATATTCAATTATTAGCACTGGTACATCACGCAGTTCTTCAAAATTTTGGCCCCATCTTAAAACAAACCTTCCAAATACGAATGCAATTTGATATATTCATTCTCGAAACACTTATAGAACAGAAATATATATGTATATACTGTATATAGATAGATAGATAGATAGACAGATAGACAGATATGGATATAGATATATATGCAATATATTTTTTCCTAGAATACAGCTACAGTTACAGAATTTTAAACGTGTGCAGGTTTTAGAGGTGCAACGAGCGTGAACGCCCAATACATTTGTCCTCGGTTCCAGATGGGTGTGTCGTCACGCTGCCTGCCCGGGCCGGGGGGGGGGGGATGTGCGGCCTTGTGTTGTCCGGCCACACTTTTTAGTTTTCCCTGTCTTTTTAGGCTTTTATTTGATTAAGTTTTTGCAGTGTTCGTCGAGGCGTGAAGGTCGCGTTGGTTGCACCGGGACTGATGATGAAGTTTACAGCCATGCTGCCAAACAGGGAGAGCTGATCTGTCTCTTCAGTGTGTGTTTGTCAGGGTAGATGGTCCGTCAGAGTTATTTCATTGATGTTTATGTGTGAGTGCTGTCTACCCGTAGTCGCCCTCCAGAGAAATCATATAGAGCCCAGAGAAAATGGTCTTCCTAAGACATAATCAGGGTCTATTTTGAACGAAATCCTTCATGGAACCCTGTCCACCGCGACCTTAACAACCCTTCCCATAAAATATATATATATATATATATATATATATATATATATATATATATATATATATATATATATATATATATATATATTATTTAATGACTGGCAAACCTATCAATCTCTAACCCATTGGAGCCTTGTGTCCGGAATATTGGACAGAACTGGGATTTTTCAAGTCTTTATAAAGTAGGGAACCCCCAGGTAGGGACCTGTGAGCTTCGCGACTATGAGCCGACAGGCGGAGGGCGGTACGCTTAGTACCCACCCAGTGCCATGCCTCGCCCAGCGCCCCTGGGATCCAATGGGTTAATGACTGGCAAACCTATCAGTTTCTTTAACCCATTGAAGCCCGGTGTCCGGATTATTGGACAGAACTGGGATTTTTCGAGTCTTTATAAAGTAGGGAACCCCCGGGTAGGGACCTATGAGCTTCGCATGGGATCCAATGGGATATATATATATATATATATATATATATATATATATATATATATATATATATATATATATATATGTATATATATATATATATATATATATATATATATATATATATATATATATATATATATATATATATATATATGTAACAGAATGTTAACCCTGACAGTGGCGTGATCCCCTCTTTGGTTTAATATTGCTCCCACCGTACAGACCCGTTTAGCTAGGAGTCGACCTGTGGTAGCCTAGTCAGTGGGTTAACAATGGCTTTGGCTTGCTAGGGTACAGGTTCAGAATTACGGTTGGCAGTCCGTCAAACAAGGATATATGATAAACTCGCGAGCCCACCTTCCCTAGTGGACCCGCGCCCACACCCCCCATTTGCATACAACCACACCGCCACCCTGATGCATACACGCCCACTCGCACTCTCACATTGGGCCGTATTCAAGTCGGCATTGTAAACTTCGTAGTATCCTTGTCTTAGCGACTTATTATGCCTTTTGTACCTGGGTATTTTTTGCTATATATTTCTGGTACTCTTAGACGGAACTTTAACTCGATAACGTACAAGAAGATAAGAAGGTGTAAAAACAAACTAAATAGTTGAGGAAGAGATGCAGCCACATCTCTTGTGCCAGTGGAATATGGCCCATACCTAGGCTGGAGCAGTCCTGAACCTACTACTGTTGCCTGTGCCCACTTTACATTTAAAAATCTTGCAGCGCCTCTTCCTTGACGATTTCCTTTACATAACGCACATTTATATATTTTATGTTACTGATGCATACTGGCTTCCTATTAAAAACCTTTGAATAACATACAAGTGAATATGTTAAGTATAATATACGACGTACAGAGAAATGGGAGAGGTACTACTAAGTTTCCTATACCAGCGTGAACCCAGTGGACTGCAGACTGAAACTGCCCCTTCTCCTGCAGTCCGTATTAGGTGACAGTAATGAGTTAAGGAACGTTTTTAAAACCGGGCAGTGGAGTTCCCCAGCTATAGCCCTGTCACCACATGAAGGCATTCCTCTCCAACACCACACAGCTCTGTATTTCATCGGTGTGTGTCTAGCTAGCATCCACCACGCATCTCTTGACTAAATTGCATTCTTTTTAGCCGTATTTGTGAACGGGTTACATTTCGTTCATGGACAACTTGTAAACCTTTTCTTATATTTTTATTTCTTGTATTCGTCTGTGCTGGTTAGACTAGTTTAGAGACCAGGTATCTTCTTTATTGTAACAACTACTGGCTTCCATTTTCGTAGTCTTTTCTTTTCTTTTCTTTTTTATTTAATCTATCCGACTCTGGGCAAAGACTTCACAGCCTGCTCTCAAGGCCCAATTGTCCTCCTACATACCATACACCTCTATATGTCCATCATATTCAGCCTGATATCGTTCGCTATTCAGCGAAGAAATACACATACAGCGGAGAAACACACACACACACACACACACACACACACACACACACACACACACACACACACACACACCAGTTCGTTCCTCACTTCCCTTGTGAGATCCAGTCGCTTCCTTGCCCGATATTTTTACCAGGCATCCAGGAAGACACATTCCACACGCATATACATTAACAAAACGAAATTTTCCACCTCAGTGTCCCTGTTTGAGCTGACTCGAGGCCAAATGTCCCTCGCTCCTGACGTAACTGTTATGTAAAAGCCGCTAACTCTTCCCCTAAACTCCCGTCGACCCCCTTTCGGTGGATTTTTCGACCCCCCTCCCCCCAAAAAAAAATCGGTCCCATGTTTGTGCCCTTCTTCGCAGGGTTATTTTTGGGAGCGTCGCGTCTCCTGGGAATATGGCGTCTGGGAAGGGAGTGGATTTTGTGAGGAAGGTCGCAGGTGTGGTGTGGTTTTGGCCTGCTGTTAAAAATGTTACTCCAAGATCGCTGTTGTTGTAAAATATTCCTAACAGACACACGTTCTCTCTCTCTCTCTCTCTCTCTCTCTCTCTCTCTCTCTCTCTCTCTCTCTCTCTCTCTCTCTCTCTCACACACACACACACACACACACACACACACACACCACAGGTAATTTTATTCGGCCCAGGAAAACAAGCCACAGAGGAGAGGGTTAATACACAAACACCTTTTTCCTCTCCATGTGGAGAGGATGGAGGGTGAAAGACTGACGAAGAGAGTGTATGTGAGTGAGGTGAAGGGGGGAAGAGAGAGGGGGAGGCCGAGGATGAGATGGAGGGATGGGGTGGAGAGGTATATGAGAGAGGGGGGTGTGAGTTGGGAGCGGGGCAGTGAAATGGCGGGGGACAGGGCGACATGGAGGCGATTTGTTTGTGGCCACCCCGAACGGGATTGAGGCGTCTGGCAATAGATAGATAGATAGACCTTTTTCACCCTCCTCTTTTCTCCCTCTCTCCCACACAGGTTTCCTCAACACCAATGAAAACCCATACCAGCGCTCCATCACCAACTACGGACTCATGGATCAGGTATGTACAGTCGCCTACACAAGTCCTGTTGCCTCCCGTCCGTTTTCTCTCCTTAGATGTTGACATTACGATCGTGTGATGAAAGATGGATAACCTTTAAAAAAAAATGTAAATAGTAATACATGTCTATAAATACACAATATTGTCGTGGAAATTGGTAAGCATCCTCTATAACTTTTCATGATGATAAAAATAATAATAATAAGAAGAAGAAGAAGAAGTAGAAGAATGGTAGCTTTAGAGACTTGTTTATCCTGATATTTTGGTTAAAAACCCATATAACTTGTAGCTAATTAGTCCGCCTGTGGTATAAATGCTTTGGAGACAGTATATCGTAAAACATTGGTTAATATTGCATATGATGTGTGGAAAAATAATGATAATAATAATAATAACAGTAATAATGATAATAACATATAATAATAATAATAATATTAATAATAATAATAATAATAATAATAATAATAATACTCTGCTATGGAGACTTGTTTATAGTGAATATTGGTTAACATTCCTAATCAATGCATCCTCCCACAACACAGACCTGAAAAAATATTGGCTAAGAACCTTCCTGTATATGACATATGATCACCTTCCTGAAAACATGTTAAGATGTTTTGTGCATTCTCCTCCAGATCTCCTCCCTGATAGAATTATTAGTGAAAATCTATATGTATACTTCCCCAGATCTCTCTAAAAATTATTTCACAAAAACTTTAATGTAAACCCCTTCCCACATCTCCCCGAAAAATTTTATAGATTTTTTTTATACATCCTTCCCCAGATCGCCTCCCTAAAATATTATTAAGAATTTTTTACCTAAATTCTCCCTCAGATCGCGGCATTGCACTGGCTGAAGGAAAACATAGCCCAGTTTGGCGGGGATCCGGACAACGTTACCATATTCGGACATGGAACTGGGGCCGCCTGTATCAATTTCCTTATGACCTCCAGGGCCGTGCCGAAAGGTGGGTGAGAGAGAGAGAGAGAGAGAGAGAGAGAGAGAGAGAGTATTTTGTTTGTAGGTCTTACGTTAAAAATTTGTTATTTAGGCATATTCTTCTTGTATATATTTATTTACTCTGAAAACCATGTCATTCCAATTCATGATCATTCCATTAAACTGTTGCAGATGTACTTTCGGTCTCTACTTCTTTTTATCGACTCATCCTTTTTGAACTCTTGATATATAACGTTGATTTCGTGTCAATCCTCATCCGTGAACCAACCTTATTTTATCATTATTCAAACAATTTTAGCAGCTTTCTGATCGGTTTCCTTGAAGAATTGTGGTTAGTTATTTTCTAGCACTTTTGTAAGAGTAAGTTTAGCAGTGTTGGTGAATTTGGGTAGACATTTCGACCTGGCCACGTACTATCAAGTGTGCAAGGACATCTCAGCGAGGGAGGATGTTTGTGGTGTAGTTCTCCCGAGGTGATTGTGCCAGATCGTGTTCATTTCCATTTAGCTACAGTTTTATTAAGGTATTTAGCCCCTGTTTTATTCATTTTTGCTTTAATCTACTAATTTTAGCATCTTTCGTATGGATTTTCTTCAAGTTTTGGAATTAGGTACAGTCTAGCTATTTATGATGGCAAGTTTAGCGACGTCGGTTCACTCACACTCCGTCATATCAACATATTAGTCGTGTGTGTGTGTGTGTGTGTGTGTGTGTGTGTGTGTGTCTGTGTGTGTGTGTGTGTGTGTGTGTTTTGCTCAGAGTGGTATTAGTTCGATTTTTGTGCCGTTCAGACTTGTTTATTCCTTCCCTGCTCACCAAGGAGTACAGTAGGGGCCGTGGGTATAAAATCGATGTATGTAGTATTCAAGGAGAAGATTGTGACTTGGTTGAAAATAACTGTGAGCCTTGATGACCCTCGTGGAGTTGATAGGTTTCTGTATTGTAAGGATTAATAGACATGTATTAAATAATAAATGAGGTGCCGTATCTTAACCTCGGGATTCTGGTGACTTTTTAGCATTTTTTTTCCTTCGATGCAATTTTACTAAGCTTGTGAAGGTCCTCTCGTAGTGAAGGGGTTAATGAAAGTGTATGTAACCCCGTCAGATCGAAAAATCTCTCCCAAGCTGAGCAGAAAACTGAAAAAGTGACAAAAAAGGGTAAAAAAAAGATTCCCCAGAGTGAAAAGGTTAAGGAGCATCGTATATTTTATTTTGTTCACGTACCATTTCTCCTTGTCACAAATTTATCATGGATGAGAGAGAGAGAGAGAGAGAGAGAGAGAGAGAGAGAGAGAGAGAGAGAGAGAGAGTGTGAGAGAGAGAGGAGAAATGAAAGAAAAAAGTGAGTTGCATTTTATCGTGCGGCAAATCACTCGGACTATTTATACTGTCACCCGCGCCATTTGCAGTTTCAATTACGACTGTCAATATCGCTTTCCACTCACACCCGAAATGTTTTAAGAGTGGGGGATTTCCTCCACACACACACACACACACACACACACACACACACACACACACACACACACACACACACACACACACACACACACACACACACACATTGGGGGATTTCCTCCACACACACACACACACACACACACACACACACACACACACACACACACACACACACACACACACACACACACACACACACACACACACACACACACACACACACACACACACACACACACACACACACACAGGAAAACAGCACAAAAGGAAAATACCTGCATAAGACAGCACAGAAGAAAATCACACGCATGCACACAAAAGCAGAGATGAAATTTAAAAAAAAACAGAAAACAGGACAAACCACACTACATTCACATACGCAAATACAAGAACCGTCAGATGTATTAGATAAAAATGTTGTACAGTAAATAAAACCACACACACACACACACACACACACACACACACACACACACACACACACACACACACACACACACACACACACACACACACACAAGAACAATACAAAATCACACGTGGACATAAAAACCATACAGCATAAGAGAGAGAGAGAGAGAGAGAGAGAGTAAACTAGGTGGAGTCGCAAGTAAAGGGATTTATTAGTGGAGGCCCGCAGTGTAACTAAGCCATTCTACGCCATTATTCCGCCGCTAAAAATATGCCGGCCACATCCCCTCCAATTTGGCCGGCGGCACGGCTTTAGGCACGTGTCCGGCCTACTGGCACGGCACCCCCACCTCTCTCTCTCTCTCTCTCTCTCTCTCTCTCTCTCTCTCTCTCTCTCTCTCTCTCTCTCATGCTGATTACCTACACCTCCCTCCTCCGCCATCCTTATCCCCCTGTGTGTTCATCCCTTATTTTCTCTCCTTCCCTTCCTTTTCCCTTCTCTCCATCCCTTCCTTTTCCCTTCTTTCCTTCCCTTCCTTTTCCCTTCTCTCCTTCCCTCCCTCTGACCTTTCCTTCTTCCCTCCTTCCCTCCCTCTGACCTTTCCTTCTTCCCTCCTTCCTTCCTTCCCTCCTGCCTCGCATCTCATTTCGACTACTTAAACTTTCTTCTCTTGTCGTCCCACCTCCTTGTTCACTCCCTTCACCCATTCCTTTATCTCCCTCCCTCTCTCCCTCCTTCCCACTGACCGTCTCTGCTTCAGTCCCTCCCTCCCAGTGACCTTCCCTCTTTCCACCCATCCCTCCCACTGACCTTTCCTCCTTCACTTCCTCGCCCCGTCTCTCCCATTCATGTTGATTACATACATCTTCTCAGTTTGTTTCCCCCCTACCTTTCTCTTCTCACCACTCCCTTCCTCTGACCCTCCCTTCGTTCCCTCCCTCCTCTCCCTCTCTCCCTCCTTCCCCTCTACCCATCCCACCGTCCCTCCCATCGCATGTTGACTACCTACACCTGCCTCTGCCACCCTCCCAAATTAGATTCATTAGATAAATTAGCCTCTTAACTTGCCCTTCTCGAGTGTCGCCGCCGAAAAGTGACTCTCGCCCGCCGGCACGGAAGGGAGTCGAAGCCCCTGACGCTGGTGGAGGCGCTGTAGGTGAAATTAAAGCCTAATTACGCCTCCATTACGGCCATTTGCCTGATTTAAGTTGTTTTCTCTGGACTTGAGTGGATGAATTATGCCTGTCTTTTTGTTTGTCTTACCATTTTTCTGTCATCTATCTTTGCTAGCTGTCTGTCTTATATCGTATATACAATTCTGTCCCTTGATTTGTCTTATCTTTTTCTGTTTGCCTGTCAAGTCGTATTTATCAGTATCCATCAGTCTTGTATCATACTATCTACCTATTATCTCTGTCCATCTGTCCTCGTGTTTTTCTCTCTACCTGTATCAGTATCTGTTGCCTAACGCTTAAATCTTGTGAAGGGCGGCTTCATCAAAAATTACCAATTATACCTGTCCCTGCTCAGTGGCGGCCTCTCCCAGGATCCCTCCTATACTCCTCTATCTTCCCCTACCGTCTTGTTCTTGGTCCACCTTATTTTTTTCTTCCACCCTTCACATTGTCATACACTCTCCATTATGTTCCACTTTCATACACACATACACGTTCATATATCACTCATATACACTCTTATATACCACTCACATACTGTACACATATACCACTCTCATACACATACACCACTCACATACACTCTTAATAAGTCACTGAGGAGCATAAATTGACTTTTCTAAAATGGAACCTTACCAGTGTTACAAAAAATTTTCGGCTGTACCAAGACACTTCCACCCTGCCATCCTAATGAGTGGGTTGGTATATTTATCGTTTCCCCTTCCCTTCCACGGACATGTATACGCATCATCTCCAGGTAGATATTTTCGTCATCTCTAGGCAATTATACTCATCATCTCCAGGCAGGCATACTCATCATCTCCCCCTCCTCAGGTAAACTCTTCCACCGGGCCATCCTAATGAGCGGGTCTTCCCTGGCGCCTTGGTCCCTGGTAAACGACCCCATGAAATACACGCGCCAGCTGTCAGAGGCCGTCAATTGTTCCCACGTAGCACTGGGGGACGACCTCAAGAACTGCCTACGTACCAAGTCACTCCACAGCATCATGACGGCGCAGGTGGAGGTGAGTTGAGGGAAGTTGCAGGTGTACTGAAGTTGCAGGTGTTTTGATTGCAGGTGATGTGTAACCTGCTGGTATATTGAAGTTGCAGGTATTCAGATTGCAGTTGGTGTATAATTTGTGGATTTGTTGTGTGTGTGTGTGTGTGTGTGTGTGTGTGTGTGTGTGTGTGTGTGTGTGTGTGTGTGTGTGTGTTGCATGCAGGTGATTTAGTAACTGTAGGTGGTGTGTTAATGTAGGAAGACGAGAGTGAATTGCAACTTCAGGTCTCCATAGGGGTCAAGGTGACAGAGGCGATTCGTTGTGGCCACCCCTTCCAGGATTAAACGTCTGGCTATACATACATACATACATACATACATACATACATATATACATACATACATACATATATACATACATGCATACATACATACATACATATTTACCTGCCTACATACATACATACCAGTACTTCGTCATTTAAGTCTGGCCATGGGTTTTGGTGTAATTAGTGTTGTGTTAAGCAGGGGAATGAGGATATTTAAGCTGCCCAGGTAACTGTAAACTCCTTCAGTACGATGACGTATTTCTCATTTTTAAACAGGCTACCACCAGTTGATTTTTCCGGCTAAGGAGAGCCGCCCTAGTAGTGAAGAGATTAATAAAAAGTTTTATGCTCCTGATCTGAATAAAAACTTTAGAGGACAGTATGAAATAAATACAACATTCTCTTGGTGAGCAGGTTAATGACACGAACTTGTGAAACGCTCTCTGGCGCTAACACTGAGTTGGGCGTGAGCGAGCAGGTAGTTAGCGAGAGTTACCTGGCGTAATTAGTTTAGCTGATGATCTATTAATTGACAGGCTTGCTTCATTGAGCAGTTAGGGGGAGGGGGAGTCTGAGCTAAGAATCCAGATATGGTTTGTTCCAAAAATCCATGGCTGGTTCCAATATCCGTGGCTGGTTCCAGAATTCCAGTGAAAAGAGGGAGATGTGAGATAGTAGGAAAAGAATAAGAGTTCATTAGTTAGGCAGCAGAAAAGAAGAAGTAGTTAGGAAGTGGAAAAAGGTAAGGATTGGGTTGTTAGGTACTTAAGTTGTGAAAAAAAAAGTGTAGTTATGATAGGGTGGCAATTTTGGTGTCTCCCTCCCCCCCCCCTCCCACTTCCGCCTCTCTAACTTCCCATCCCATCCCATCTACTCTCCCTTCTTCCCTCATTTTCACCTTCGTCTTTCTACTGCCTTTTCTTTTTCATATTCTTTTCCTCTTATTATCAGGATTGCTTTTGTTGTTCTGGTTATTAGTATTAGTAGTACTTACTAATATTATTATAAACATTATTATTAGTCACGCATTGTTGTCTTTCTTATTTTCCATGGTGATCCCTCCCCCCCCCACACACACAAAGAGAGAGAGAGAGAGAGAGACAGACAGACAGACAGACAGACAGACAGACAGAGACAGAGAGAAAGAGAGAGACAGAGAAAGAAAGAGAGAGAGAGAGAAAGAGAGAGAAAGCACCTTCCCAAAACCAAATCCCGCCACACAAACACTCCCAGCTACACAAACACCCAGTTCCCCCTCCCCCCCCCACACACACAGACGGTGAATACAGTGATGGGTGGAGACAACACTCAGGGGCACTTGTGTTTAATCTCGGTAATAGCAGCAGGCGCACCACCCGTGTTCTTTAATCAATAAGACGAACACCTTGCCTGCCTTCCTCACACCTGCCTGCCTGTTTGCCTCTCTATCTCCTTCTCCCGTTGCTTACCTTTCTGCTTACCCCTCTTACCTTCGTACCCTTCTCCTTACCTGCCTACCTGTTTCCCACCAGCTTACCTACCTTCCGCCCTCTCCATCTACCTGCATCTTTACCTTCTTCCTACTTCACTCGTTGCCTGCCTGCCTACTTCCCTTCTCACTTTACCTCCTTCCTTAACTGCCTACTTGCTTGACTACCTGCCTGCCTCCCCTGGTAACCACATCCCTACCTTTTAACCGTCCTGACCCCCAGTCTACCTGTCCACTTGCTTATCTGCCTCCCCACCTATGGACCTACCTCCCTGTCTTTCCATCTAACTACTTCCTATCCCGTTCCTTCCTGCCTATCTCCTTCCTCACATCCCACCTTCCTGTCAGCGTCCATAACTCCCTGCCCACCTTCCAACCTTCTTATCCCTCTGGATGCCTCCCATATGCCTACTTATTTTCTTTCCTGCCCACCTGCTTACTTAATTCCCCACCTTCGTATCCTCCTGCTTCCCTCCTTACCTCCCTACCTTCCTCCCCACCTTGCTGCTTCCCTCCTCACTGGACCATCTTTCTACTTGCTTTCTCTCTTACCTACCTTCCACCTCCCTCCCTCTCTCTCTTCTTCCCTCCTCACTTGACTACCTGCCTCTCTCACTCGCTCTGGTGGCTGGGAAGAGGGATGATGGGTTGGATGGTTGGGAGAGGGGGGAGGCGAATGTGGAGATGTGGTGCTGGAGTGGATGATGTTGGTATGGTGTTTGTGGCGGTTGTGGTGAATGATTAGGGGTGTTTGGATGGTGATTGGGGTGGTGAAGGTTGGAGTTGTGTGGGACGTGTTTGTAATGGAGGATTGAAGGATGTCTGGAAGATGTTTGTGGTGACTGTGGTGGAGGATTGGGCTATGTTTAAATGATGTTTATGGCGATTGTGGTGGAAAATTGGATGATGTTTGAAAGGTGTTTGTGGTGGGTGATATCTGAATGGCGTTTGTGGTGGATGTGATGTAAAACTGGATGATGTTTGTTTGATGTTTGAGGTGATTTTGGTGTAGGATGAGGTATGTATGAATAATTGCTGTTGACAGGGGCGTCTTCTCCATTTTCCTTTCTCGTCTTTATCTTTTTTCTCGTTTCCTCTTTTTACCTATCCTTAATCCCCCTCCCCCTCTTCTTCCTCACCTTTTCTCCTTTCTTTCTAACCCTTTCCTTAACTTCTTGTCCCTCTCGTTTCCCGCTGTCTTTCTCATCGCTCTCATTTCCCCCTTTTTTTTCCTGGTTCTTAGTATTTTCTCCTCCACTCCTCTCTCTCTCTCTTCCCTCTCACTCTTTTTTCGTTCTCTCCCATTTTTCGTCCCTCCCTATTTCCCCTTCTCCCTTCTTCCACTCTCCTTTCTTTCTTCCTTCTTCCATCTCTTCCCACTTTCTTTCTATCCCATCTTTCCTCCCTCCCTAATTTTCTCTCCCCCCTTCCCTCCTGTGTCCTGGGTGGTGGAGCTGATAACATTTTCTCATCTGAGTTTGGGTCCCCGGCAGAGGACATGTGCATGCAGAGTGGCCCTTCCCCAGCCAACCCTCTGCCCTTTGTTACAGCCCTTTGTTCTTTCTTCTGACCCCTTTTTCCAGTCCCTTGTTCATTCATCTGCCCCTTTGTTCCAGTCCTTTGTTCATTCATCTGTCCCATTGTTCCATCCCTTTTTTTTCTCCTGTCCCTTTGTTCCAGCCCTTTTTCTTCTCCTGTCTCTTTGTTCTAGCCTCGTGCCCTTTATTTAGCTCTTTGTTCCAGCCCCTTATTACAGCCCTGTGTTGTAACCCTTAGTCCTTTCTTCTGGTCCTTCGTTAAAGCCCTTTGTTATAGTCGTGTGCCCTTTGTTTCGGTTCTTTGTCTCGTCCCTTTGTTACAGCCCTGTGTTCTAGCCCTTAGGCCTATCTTTTAACCTTTTGTTTCAACCCTTTGTTCGAGCCCTTTGTCCTAGCCCTCAGCACCTTGTTCCAGTCCTCAACCGTTGCTTCCAGACCTCACCTCTATGTTCTAATCCTTATCCCATTGTTTCATCCCTCAACCCTTTGTTCCAGCCCTTTGTTCTAACCCTCAACCGTTAGTTTTAGTCCCAGCCAGCCCTTCTTCCTTCACCCCAGCTCTCACAGTAGCCCTAACCCTCATTCTTCCTGTCTTCTTCCCACCTTCTTATTCTTATCGTTCTCTTACATCTGTCCGTACATTATCTCTTCTCCTTTCCATTTCGTTTCTTTCATGTCAGTTTCATCTCTATTTTTTTTTTAATTTTCCCATAATGCCTGAGTCCGTTTACTTTCCTAAATTCCTGTCTCTTAGTGGTTCTTCCTGTCACATATATTTTTTTTTTCTATATTTGATCCTCCATTGTTCCATTACTCAAACTTTCATGATGCTTCCGTTAAATTTTCGAAGTACTGATTTTTTTTCTTATTACTCATTAACTCGATTGCGGTACCTTTTTTTTTTTTTTTTTAATAAGTTTCCCCTCGCATTCAATTTTTCTCATCCTATCCTGCTTCTTTCTTCTCTTCCCATTTCTTTTCCTTATTATCCTCGTCGTATTTCTCATTTTTTCTTGTCCATGTACGTTTTTATCTCCTATTTTCCCCAGATTCTCTCTCTCTCTCTCTCTCTCTCTCTCTCTCTCTCTCTCAATTCCTCCTCCTCCTCCTCCTCCTCCTCCTCCTCCTCCTCGCCTTTCTTTTTCAAGTGTCAATTTATTTTCTAATTTTCATACCTTACCCCTCCTTTGTTCATTACAGTCACTCACTCTTTCTCTTCCTTCCCTCTCTCGCCTCTTCTTTCTCTTTCCCTTGCATTTGCTTCCTCTCTTCCTCTACACCTTGTCCGCCTCCTTTTCTCTCTGTCTCTCTCTCTTCTGTCTCCACCTCTTTCCTGCTTCCTCCTTACTCCCTGTTTTTCCCATCTTTTCTCATCCTTTCCCCCTCTGCATCTCCTCTTTCCTCTTTCTCCTTCTCTTTTCCTCTTCACTCCCTTCATTACCCCCCTCTCTTTCATTTCCCTCACTTCATTCCTCCTTTTCTGTTCCCCCTCCCCTCCTTTTGCCCATTTTACCCCTTCCTTTTTCTTCCTCCAAAGTTTCCCTTTTTTCCACGTTCCCCCCTCTCCTCTCTCTCTTCTTTGTCTCGCCTCCCCCTTTCTTTTCTCTCTCCGTCTTTCCTCTTTCCCATCTCTTTCTCTTTTTTCCCCTTCTGTCTTTTTTTTCCTCATCCATTCATACTTCACATCTCTCAATCATTTCTTTTTTTCTTTCACCTCCACCACCATTCTTCATCTTCTCCTCGCTCTCTCTCCTCCCTCACCTCCCTTTCCTTCTGCTCATTTTCCCCTCAAAACTCCCCCCCTTTTCCACTTTTTTGTTCATCTCCCCTTTCCTCTGCTTTTGTCTTTCTTATTTCATACCTCAGATCTCCTCCTCTTTCCCCTCTTCCTCAACCCCTCTCTCCCTCTCCGCTTTCCTCCCTTCAGTCCCTCCCCCTCCTTGAACCCCTCTTTCCTTCTCCCTTTTCCCTCCTTCATTCCCACCCCCTTTTTCCCCCTTTCTTCCCCCTTAACTTCCTCACATAAGCTGGATACAGGGGGAACTTTTGCCCCTTTATGATAATTCTTGCTGACTCTTGCAGTTTTGCCTCTCCCATCCACCCTTCACTGACACTAAAACTACCTCCCTTCGCCATCGCCCTCAGAAATTTAAATGAACAATTGAAAGGTGTTGCAGGCGCGGAAGACGTTGATTTTTTGCCAGTAATAATGTTAACAGTATATTACCAATAGTATCTTTATCATTATCATCGTTATCTCATAAACACTCCCACTTTTAAATGGTAAAGTAGGAAAATTCTGTCATATTGGCGGAAATTGTAGAATTAGTTTTATTTACCGTAAGCCTTGTGCACCGAGAATGAAAATTGCCATGATCAGTTCCCAGCCAAAAGAAATGTGCATATACCTTACAGTAGTATGTCGGACAGAATGTGCATCTGCTCTTACTCGCCGTCAAAAACCTGCCCAACGGCGTAAAATTTTGTATCTAAGACCAAAAACTGTACTACCTGTAGAATGGAAAGGCCTTGTATGCAAACACTGCTGCAGAATACAGATAGACTTCAAAGTGGAAATTGTTAAACCTCCCTTATGTGATTTTTTTCAGTCCTGCTGTTGCTTGACGGTTTTATTCAGCTCTAAGATAAACTTTTCACTCTGCAGGGGTTAAAAACTGCCTTCATAATCCGCATCACCGCTAGAAGTACTTGCTGTGATGCGTATAAATCTTTTGGTCATAATCCGAATAAAAACATAATCGTAGTGAAGAGACTAAGGATGATATTACGCTTTTAAAAATACCTCAGAAATGGCAGCTTTGCTGACCGTTAATTTAGTAACGCCGTGCATAACACCTTCGTTGCAAAGGGTCACCTAATCTCAGTAAAACCATCAGGCGGTAACAGAAACCAAATGATGACAACAGCTGATAAAAAAGAAACCAGAGCGAAAAGGCATCAGCAGTGAATACCAGAAAGAAAAAAAAGACGAAGATGATGATGATGATGATCATGATGATGAAGATGAAGATAAAGAAGAAAAGCTAACTGATGACAACAGTGGATAAAAAAGAAATCAGATCTAAAAGGCATCAGAAGTGAATACCAAACAATTAGAGACAAGAAGTAGGCGACAAATAATTAAGATAAAAAGTCAGAGGTCCTAAGTGACAGAGATGGTTACGAACATGTCCTCCCATCCAAACCCAAACAACCTTAACATGTCCAAGTCTCCTGGGGAGAAAAAATAAATAAAAAATAAATACATCACCAAAAATGGCCTATTCCCATTGGCTTTAAACGATTATACCTTTCCTAATTTCCCCCCCTCCACCAGTGCTATTTCCCAGTGCTATTTATTTTACCTATTGTACTGTGATATCCTCTTGTTAGTTGATGATGCAAACTATGTCCATATTAAACAGATACAAATAACATACAGTTAAATTGGAACTTGTAATTTCCATATAAATCCTCAATGAAGATATACTACTAAGTCGCATGTCCCTATCTTCCTGTTGGTCTTTGGTTTCCTCTAATTATTTGCACCTCTGCCTTTTTTTTTTATTCATTACTAACTAGGGACAGAACTATCTGGTGTTGTTTTTTGTAATTTACCATCAAAACGATTACATATACGTAAGAGTGGGCCCTGGTAGCCATCTCGCCAATCCTTGTCCGAGAGATGTGAAACCGCCATATATAAGTGATGCTCCTTACGTATTCCCACACCTCGATGCACTGCAGTGGAGAAGCGACAGTGAGTTTAAGTTAATGCGGCCGTGATGATTGATAGTGTTAGTTTTCTCAGGGCCACCCCTCTATGTATGCAGCGTCAGGCAAGAGATAAAATATATCCTCTTTTTTGTTTTGATTCACTGTTATTTGTCATCATCCCAGTCCATTTCAAAGCCTTTGATTAGAAGGCGAATGAAAGTCACACACACACACACACACACACACACACACACACACACACACACACACACACACACACACACACACACACACACACACACACACACACACTCTCTCTCTCTCTCTCTCTCTCTCTCTCTCTCTCTCTCTCTCTCTCTCTCTCTCTCTCTCTCTCTCTCTCTCAATATGCTGCGATTCTTAGGTAAACACTTGACTGTGAATACCCATGGGAAATTAAAGGAACGGAGGAAGTGATTGGGATTGGGAACTGATTGGGATTGGGAACTGATTGGGATTGGGAACTGATTGGGATTGGGGGATAAAGGAATAGGGAGTATAGGGGATTGGGAATTCATTGCGAGGGAGTATAAGGGCTTGGGAGTTCATTGGAAGGAAGTATAAGGGATTGAAAGGGAGTATATGAGACTATAAATTTTCTGGAAGGGAGTATATCGGATTGGGAGTTTACTGGGGGAGTATGGGGGATTGGGAGCTCATTTAGAGGAGATCTAATTGGGAGGGAATACAAGGAATTGGGAGATCACGAGGAGGGAAGTGTGAGGGATATGAAGAACTGCAAGTGGAGTGGAAGTTGACAGGCGTGTGATTGATTAATGGAAGGTTAAAGGGATTGGCCCCTCCTTGACTTCTTGAGAGAGAGAGAGGGAGAGAGAGAGAGAGAGAGAGTAGCTACATGCATACAGTTTCATTTTAATTACTGAAGTTAACTTTAGTGTACATCATTCTAGTATACAATGCGATGGAGCTTTTTTTATACCATGCCGTATTTCTTCCATGGTGCCAGTAATTACACACACACACACACACACACACACACACACACACTCTCTCTCTCTCTCTCTCTCTCTCTCTCTCTCTCTCTCTCTCTCTCTCTCTAGGGGGGGAGGGAAGTAAAGAAGCACATGATCCCAGTCTTACTAAACCTTAATGGAACAAAGTTTTAAATCCAACACCTCCCTCTCTCCTCTCTCCTTCCCCCTTCCCCTTCACCTGTCTTACCCTTTCATCCCATCACTACCTTCCATATACAGCTTTCCTTCCCTTCCTCCCTCCCTCCCTCATGCTCCTCATACATATAATCTTTTCCACCATCTTTTGTAGACTGATTATCTTCCCCCAGCCATCCATAACAGTTTTACCCGCTTTGAGCCATGGGAAATTAGCCTTACCCACCATTGAACAATAATAATCATACCCCCTTTGATTTATGATAACTTTACCTGTGTTGGACAAAGATTTTTCATTACCCATGTTACTGATTCATAATTCTGTTCACTCTCAGCTCCAGTAATATTTAAATATCTAAAGTAGCAATCTTAACTCTTCCAAATTATTGTAACTGTAGGATACTTTCTCTAAATAGTTGTTTGTGTACCTCTTCTGCATCATTACCTCTGCTTCGCAATTGCATTTATACTTTCTGTGCATCCTATCACAGCATCTGAACCATGATAATTTTACCCCTCAGACCATGAAAGCCTTACCCCCTGAAATATAATACAGTAATCGCTCTAAGGAGGATAATTTGATCGCCTATGCCATGATACTCTTGCCCACAAACCATAGTAATTTTACCCTTAGCCATGGAAACCTTACGCTCAGAAGTAATATTACCCCAAGAACTGTGTTAATCCTACTCCAGAATTCTGATAACTTTACCCCCAAACCTGAAAACCTTGCCTCCTAACCATGATGCTATAATCCTGTAACAGAGAACTTAAATTGTAAACATCTTATCCCCTAAATCAGAATAATCTTATTCCTCAAACCGTGATAATTTTACCCCCGAATTGTGATAATTTGGTCCCTCCCACCCTCCCTCCATGATTCCTCTTAATCGCCTCATTAACCAACTTTCTCACTGGCTGGCATTCCAAGTTTAGCAATAAGGGTCAGGTTAATCCCCCTCAATATGTTAGAGAGAGAGAGAGAGAGAGAGAGAGTGTTCTCAAAGAAGTGCTTATTTAGTTCATCGTTTCATTGTACTGTATTATTTTCATATACAAACCTTTTGTTTGTTTTGATTTTAGGGAGTTGGTTATTTTAATTACCTTTATTTACTCCATATGTTTATTTAAGATTGTTTCGTTTCAGCTGCCATGCAAGGTTGATGTGTCCAGGTAGCCATAAGAAACAGAGGGTAGTTATGTAGATGTGATGCAGTAAGTATGTGATAGTAAATGTGGCGGAGTTCACCACGTATTGGAGAGTTGTTCAATACTATGAACTGACCTTATGTCCTCAAACTACTCCCTTGATGATGATCATCATCATCATCATCAATAATAATAATAATATTATTATTATTATTATTATTATTTATTATTATTATTAACAATAATAATAATAATAACTAATAATAACTAATAATAATCCATCCATCCATCATCCAATCCTACATTGCCCCATGAGGAGCGTAGGAGCCCGGGGCTAAGCAGTTGGTCCTGACATTTAACCCGTGACGTCCCGAGCCTTTCCGCACCTATGACATCCCCCAGTCCCGAGCCTTTTTGGAAAAAAAAAATTTCTTCTAAAACTTCCGCTTAGGTCGAGAAATGATGGAAAATCATGAAGAAAGTGGTCTCTGCGGTCTATAAGTGGTCTGTACAGGTGCGGTTTCCCCCCGCAGGTATCGTATTCTGTAATGGGCTGGATATGCGTTTACGTTTTCTGTGGTAAGGAATAATGGGACAAACAACACACAACACCTCTACATTTATTGAATTTGAACTAATAAACAATAACAGTAACAATATAATGGATTTCAGACACATATATAGGAAAAATAAGCATTGTACCATCGCGCGAGCATAGCGAGTTAGGTCCGAGTCGTAACATGCTATATGCTAAGTTTCTGGTATGAGTCAACCTATCATTTTTTCTACTTGTATACTTCTGTTTCAATGACAATTTACCAATTACAACTGTTTGTAAGTGTTTTCAGATGTTTTCATTCATTATGATGACATGCAGCATAAGTTTAGCGCACATCAGCTTAGTAAGCGCACTCGCTATGACTCGTATTTCAACATACCAAATTGTTTTATCACTTTCCAATTATTTTCCCATTTACATAGAACCTTTCCTCCACCACTGTGAAGGTTTTCAATTATTTTCATTCATTACGAGGGCATTTAGCGATATGCTAGCGCCTATTCACGTAGCAACCACGATCTCAAACACTCGTGTTTCATCATCTACTTTATTTATTCACTCCAATTATATTTTCCCACTTACATTACACACGTTTACACCCCTAAAATGCACTGTACATACTTACTGCCATTATTTATTCGAGTGAGCGTGAGAATATCGCCTGAAAATACCCTCGCAAGGAATGTTTCGTCATACATAATGCTCACACACTTATATACTAATTCACTCACACACTTATTTACTAATTATTCACTTTATCACTTGCTGACTTTTATTTTGACTAATACGTGCCTTATTCATTCGACTAAGCGTCAGGAAATCTTATCTTTATAGACACGCTATGAATATTTGACTTAGAATATACATCATCATATACAATAATTTGAACTTATATTATACCCGTAAGAATGTCACATAATAAGAAATATATAATAAGGGGCCGTATTTATTGCACTGAGCGACAGAATATCGCATCAAACAACCCTCTCTATGTAAGTTTCAACTTAGGGCAGATTTATATACTTACACCCAATGTTTTCACTTATGTTCTACCCGTAGGCACTTTATACTAATATTTGGCGATCCACATAACTGATATTTTCACAGAGCGTCTGTCTGTCGCATTTACCTCATAATTTCAGCGTCCTTTCGCATTCACACCATGCTAAAATTGCAGCAACGTGTGATATTCACTAAAACATGGGTGAATACACAGACCCACGTCACACTGCACGCACTCATAGCGGGTGTCCTTCCTCTGTGTCGTGAGTCTCACCTGGGAATTACTGCACACGTGACACCTGCGCTGGGGCCTAGGTCTGTTGGGCTGGGGAGGGATAGGAGTGGGGAAATGGCGGCCGGATATTCTCTGGGGAGTCTGGGTAATAGGGGCAGTGCGGGGGCGCTGTTGGGGCCTTTCAACAGCATACTTAGCAAAGATTTCTCGTGTGAGCTCCCTCACAAACCCTTCAAATGTTTCCTGAACTCCTGTGGTCATGGCGTGAAGGTGGTGGCAATTCAGAGCAGTGATATCTAGCAAGTGAAAGAACAGTTTTTTATACCACTTCATCGTGGTCCTGGCACACTCTACCGTCGATATCATGGAGTCAGACTGGTCCACGAGGCGCATGTTTATATTGTAATCCATTACACACTCAGGTTTCCAAACACGACGCCTGCTCTCGCTATGGTAATCAACAGAATCAGTACGGTGCATCAAGGGGCGGTGAACCGTGGACAAGAGGCTTACTTCTCTGTTGTGGTTCCACATTGTTGCAAGGATGTTGTTGGCTTTGAAGAAGACAACCTCACTCCTTGCAAGTTTCCGCCCTACCTTGACCATGTGACGCCGGTTCACCTTTACGGTTCCACAGACTCCCGTTTCATGTGTGTGAAGATAACGAGCGAGAAGAGGGCTAGTGTACCAGTTGTCGAGGTAGAGAACGTGACCACGATGAAGGTAGTCTTGTATCATCGTCTTTACCACTGCTCCCGAAAGTCCTATACTTCGATCTTCTATTATGTCTGTCTGTGCACCGGTGTACAAGACTATGTCTTGCACGTATCCAGTCCTACAGTCACACATAACAAAGATCTTGAACCCAAAACGGTGCCTTTTGCTGGGTATATACTGTCTGAATGAAATATTGCCTCTCCACAACACGAGACTCTCGTCTATGACGAGATCTCTATAGGGATAGAATGAGGATCGAAAGGTTTGCCTGAGGTGATCAAAGACCAGCCTAATTCGCCTCATTTTGCCAGTGTTGTTTGCATTTGCAGGGTCATTAGCATCATATAAATGGAGGCGACTTAGAATTTGTTGAAACCGATTACGGCTCATCACTTGACCAAATATGGGGGTAGGGGAGGGCGGTGATGATTCGGCCACTTTTTCGAAAAAAAATCATAATAAATAAAGTTTAAGAAATTCTTAAAATCTGCTTATTTCAAGGGGAAGCCACATCATTTGGCTCTTTTGTGTGCTATTGTCAGTTCTTAAACTTACGTCATTTCTTGGCAGTAATCCAAACTCTTAAGGTCTCCAAAATGGCCGAACCATCCCTCTTGGTGTGGATGATTCGGCCACTGGCGTTGGATGGTTCGGCCACCATGTGGGATGATTTGGCCACTTGCCTCTGGGGCTCAATTAAAGAATTAAATACAGTAGGGAAATTAAGAATCAAATTTTCATCTGTGCTGACATGATTTATTGGATTTATTTTTACCTAAACAATCTCCTTTCAATGAAACAAGGAACAAACAATCTCCTTATAATGAAATTAAATGGCTCTACTCTTGCCTATCTCAGATAAAATAAAAGTATAATTTTGTGAAAGAAAATATCCGAGTCAAATGAAAGCTACTTCTCTTACATGCTGTTTACTCTTAATGCATTTTAAATCCAGTGAAACTAAATCTAAAGTTGTAATACCTTTGCCTTCGCTTAGTGCTTTGTGAAACTGGTTCAGGTAATATTCCAATTATAGCGTTTCTTGAAACAGAAGCTTCATCAATTTCTGAGGGAAAGTGAAAGTTGTCTTCCTTGCTTTTGTTTGATCTCCTTAGATAACTAACTTGAAAGTCCCCGTCCTCATCCATGTTGCTCAAGAGTTTCCCAACATAAACTTTCTCTCCCTTTAAAGGATCCAGTCCTGTTACTACAAAATCATTCTCTTCTGGTGTTTTACTCATAAAGTTAACAATAGTGTCATCATTCTCTTCATTTGAGTCCTCTGAAGATTGCTTTAGTTCTTCTGTTAAAGGCTGAGTCTTCTTCACTACTCTCTACTTCTTTGATATCAGAAAACTGTAGGCTTCGGCTTATTTTCCTTGATATATTTGCCTTTTTTGTTCGATGTTTCTTTTGTTCAAGTTGATTTTTTTCTGGTGTGTCTGTAGCAATCATGCACTTTCCTCTTTTTTTTTTTTCCTCTAGCAGTTTCCTTCCTAGCTGGAGCTTTAGGAAAGGGCTGAAATTAGTCTGGAGATTTTACAAGTGAGATTGGAGACGAAGCAATGCTTCTTTCAGCTGTGGCATCTGGAAATGAACCTTCAGCTGCCTGTGAAGTGCTATTCTTGTGATGTAGCATAGAGGTTAGAAGTGAGCAAACAAGAAAAGGAGAGAGAGAGAATATGTAATTTTATAGAAAAAATCGTTAAATAAAGAAAATAAATCATTAGATAATTATGAGGGATGGTTCGGCCACCTGGCAACCCTGCCGAACCATCCCTCACTTAAAGTGGCCGAATCATCCCCCATGTATAAAGATGTACACATGGCGCCCCGAAACCCAGAGTTCATAAGCTGTTCGAGTGTTATCTACTCTCACGTCACCTATAGACAATAAATGATATTTGCACTATATATGGATAACAACCCTGAAGTATTAATGGAGCTACTGCTTACGTTGGATCACCGAAAAAGTACATAGGGGTCATGAAAAATCATAAAATCTAACCTGACGTTGCTGTTTCCAGGCCAACCAACACAAAAACACATGTGCCATCTGTCGGCAAGATCACGCAACTTCATGTGAAATCTCAATGATCTAGGTCCCCTACATTATTCAGAAAGGCCAGTGGCCGAACCATCCTCCTGGCCGAACTATCACTGCGCTCCCCTAAACATAACAGGGTCCCTAGTCCAGTAAGCAGGAATTCTATTTTTTCTTATTATACCCATCAAAAGGACAAGGGCAAAAAATAAGAACATTTCTGGAATGGAGACAGGGTAATCATAAATCATAGAATGCCTACTTCTTGTTCCCAATCTTTCACTTTCTAGGCGCTGGGCGCTTGCAAACAGGTTTGTTTGAAAAACGATCTGATCTACGAAGGCCTCACTGAAAAACAGGTGGAAAAAATCCAACCTGCTTGAATTACAGTGAATACCTGGTGCAATGCAGCCAGATCGCCCTTGCTCAGTGAAGGGGTGAATGAGGGGAGAAAAATCACTCCCATCCTCCCAGTCCCACGACACAAATCCCTCGTCCCCATCACCGCCTTCGTCTGGGTGGGGAGGAGATCCTGGTTGGGGAGGTTGGGGAGAAGGAGTACGGAGGGCTTCCCCACTGTCACTCCTCTTCCTTCTGCCTTTACCCTTTCCCTTACCCTTACGGCCTTGAGGAACATTAGGGGGCTGAGGGGATGAAATTGTTGAATATTGGGGAGCAGAAAACGTGCTGGGGAATGGTTCCTCCCCACCTTCCCCCTCCATTACCACACCACGTGCTCTTTCACGCAACTTTGCTCGACCACGTGTTAGGGGATATTGGGGAGCATAAGACGTGCTTTGGAGTGGTTCCTCCCCACCTTCCCCCTCCCTCACAACCCCACGTGATAATGAACGCACCCGCACTGGCCCACGTGATCCACTCTGCCGCCTCACACTGCGTAGGGAGAGCAATGACTCACCCACGTCACTCTCACTTTCCCTAATCCCAGGACTTTCCATTTCACTCCCCACTCCCTCCACTTCACTTCCTACCTCCCCAAACAGAATGCTAGGCCCATACCTGCTTATACGACGTGGTGTACGCTCTGGGCCACGATGTGTAATCACCTCCCATCCATACCACGTGGCAGCACGTCCCACGGCTCCGTCCTCGTCCTCGACCTCGAATTCTGCTTCCAAGGCACGCTGGGGATAGGGATATGATATACCACGTGCCTTCTTTGCCTCCTGCCCCTCTCTAGCAGCACGGTAAGTCACATACTGCCGCTTCCTGGGTGACGGAACTTCCTCGTCACTGCTGGTGGTTTCTTCCTCCTCTGGCTGCACATAATCCTTGTCCATCTCCTCGTCATCCAGTGGGGAATCACAGTCGCCGGTAAAGGTGTCCAGGGCGACTTGAATTTCGCTCATGGAGAGACCTCTCTTAGCCATGTCTGAGCAGGACCGTGGCTACCAGGTGAGTGGACGAGTGGCGGGCTAGCGCGGGTCGCGCGGGGTCGCCGAGTGTCCCCGCCTGGTGGCAGGTAGGGGAAGGTCAGGCGAGGGTACGTACCGCAAATCAAGCGCGAAATTTGAAAATTGTCGAAATTATGCACATTGCAATTGCACAACGTACTGGTATGTCGCCGGGACTGGCAAATGCAAATCGTTGCAATGTACCCATACGTCGTCGGGACGGGGCGGGTTAAGATGAGAGTGACCAGCCTCACTCATCCCTGAGTGGCATTACATGAGCAATCAACCCCAACCACCCCTTGGATATAAACCTTCACCGGCTCAATCCGATTGGAGCGCAATAATTACTCACTAAACCACCAGGCACCAAAATTTGGTTATATGGTTACCACCCAGCGTAGTAAATGGTTTCCTGGTGTACAGGAAACATTTGGCTTGTCACTAAGTGTAGAGTCACCCACAGGCAGAAGGAAGAGGAGAGAATGAAGGAAGGAAAGACAGAAGATGAAGTGTAAAGTTACCCGTAGGCAGAAGGACAAGGAAAAAATGAAGTAAAGGAAGACAAGAGGATGGAAGGAAAGAAGGACGGAGGAGAGGAAAGGGCAGACACCCGACAGCAGCACTACATTGAGTGAGTGGATGGTGAGTGCCCCCACCTACCAATGAGTAATAATAATAATAATAATAATAATAATAATAATAATAATTATAATACTGTAATAGTAACTGAGCCAGGTACACGACGTCGATGGTCATTATTTTTGTACAGACTGTGTGTGTGTGTGTGTGTGTGTGTGTGTGTGTGTGTGTGTGTGTGTGTGTGTGTGTGTATGTCGAAAACTCAAATCTCAGAAAGTATTGACTGTGGAAGGAAAAGTTATTGATAAAAGTTGTTTAGAGTCACAGGTAGGCTAGAAGAAGTAGATGGTCATTATTTTTGTACGAAATGTTTATGTGTCTGTCTGTGTGTCGAAATTATTATTATTATTATTATTATTATTATTATTATTATATTATTATTATTATTATTATTGTTATTATTATTCCATCTTGTGCAGTGTTTGTGATAAGTAGGTGCATAAGAGTCTATCTATCTATCTATCTGTTGCTAGATGCCATAATCCCGTATGGGGTGGCCATTTGACTCTGAGTTATTTGTTTTACAGGGAGGGGCACTAACCCTCCACCAACCCACTTGACACATAGGGAGCACGTATGGTTTGGTTATATGGTTACCACCCAGCGTTGTAAATGGTTTCTTGGCTTACAGGAAACCATTTGGCTTGTCACTCAATGTAAAGCCACCTGTAACGGAAAGAAAAGCATTGAGTAGTGACAGGAAAGATGGGAGAAATAGGAAGAGAGGAGGGCAGGCACAGAAAAAGAGTGATAAAGGCTAAGGACAGTAGAGGTAGACTGTGAAGTAATACTAATTTCATGGTTTGGTGTGTCGGGGGGAGCATGTGGATATTGTTAGGCATGAAAGGATTGATCTTGCTGGTGAGTCTCTTGAGTATGTGGAAGAGTTTTGTTGTATAGAAGACATGTTATGTGCTGGAGGTGGGGCTGGAGCTGGTTCTGTGACTGGAGTGAGTAATGGTTGGAAGAGAAGGAACTGTTTTCTCTTCTGACATTGAGAGGGCTCTCCTTCTGTGCTAAGGGATCTTTGTATGCGGCATGTTAGGAGTGTAATGCTGTATGGTAGTGGGACCTGGGTAGTAAAAGAAGAAGATATTCACAGACTCAGGCATACAGAAATGACAATGAGAAGGTGGATATGCAGTGCGTCCTCGAATGTGAGACCTGGGGGGGCTAGATTTATGATGGAAGAGTTAAGAGGAAGGATGGGACTGGAGTGTATTGAGACAGGTAGATTGAGATGGTAGGGGCATGTGGAGAGGATGGGGGATGACAACTGGATGCAGAAAGTGAGAAGTGTTAATGTTAGGGGTGGGGTTGCAAGAAGAAGACTGAAAAAGACCTCGGACGAGGTCATTGAGTGTGACCTCAGGGATAGGGGGACTGAATAGGGAGGCTGCCAGAGATCGAACAGCATGAAGAGCCGCCATTAGGTGATCAAGGCCAATGCATGCAAGCATGTATGAGCCTATATAAACGAAACGAAATGATGATGATGATGATTATTATTATTATTAAAATGCAGCAGGACATCAAAACAGACCACAACGAGCCACCAGAAGGAGCCCACAGAAGAGTGTACATGTCGCGAATAAGCTCCGTGCGGAAACAGCTTAAGTCCACCTGGGCCACGTGCCCCTATGACACGGAACTCACCCGCCGCCACCATAGCAAGAATACAAGACGACCTGCCGGGCAAGCTGCCCACAGATCAGACCAGGGTGGAACTGTTTCTCCAGTTCCTAACAGTACCCCTGAGATGGTTGATAGCTGCTCACCCTCCAACAGGAGACGGCCGGAAGCCGCTCTGGAGGAAACTAGGAGACGGCCTGAAGCTCCTTGGAAGGTGCCCCTTGGAGATACAGCCTGCATCTGCTCGCCCTCCTACAGGAAACGGCCTGATGCTGCTCTGGAGGAAAAGAGGAGACGGCCTGAAGCCACTCTACCCTCCAGCAGGAGGCGGCTGGTAGTTGCTCCGAAGGTGTTCCGAGACAGCTATGGCCAGTAGCCGGGCCCTACCACCAGAGACAGCCTGAAGCCGTTCCTTCATCAGGTGCCAAACCCGGTCCACCTACCCACGACTTGGAGGGAGCCCCCAGCCTGGAGGAGTATTGGAGAGGCCCTGTGACCACCACCAGGCTCTTCTCCCTGCAGCCAGTGGAGACGCCTCTGACAGACTCCAACGCCACCTGATGCCACAGCTTACTCCTGACGGAGTCCCCGACCTGCGGGGACAGCAGCCTCCCGACCGCCCCACAGACTCCCAGGCGGGACCTCCCTGCACCCAGACGCCAGAGATCCTCATCCTCCGTCAGGCGCCTGACTCAGAAGTTCAGGTGACTGTTCAGCCCCAGCCCAGTGGGCCAGACTCCCACCCTGAGCCCAGAAGCCTCGGGTCCCTACGCCCTCAGCAGTCCCGGATGAGAGAGGATGCCCCTACGCGCTGTCCCTCGCCCCCAGGACTTAGCCGCCCCTGGTGGATCCCAGGCTCATCAGTAGGGAGGTTGAGACTCCGCCACCGCCCCTGTGCCTGACTGTGACATCCGAACTGATAGTGAGTGAAAGTGAACACATGCAGCATACAGACAGTGTGGGAGTGACAGAGTAAAGAAGGCTGGTGGTTAGAGCATAAAGGAAAGTGGTGGAAAAGATAGTGCAATAGTAAGACAGTGAAGGATGGGCCTACCAGAGTGTACAGTGCCGCCATAAGACAGTGAAGATCATACATAGGCCTCTGAGTTGAAGTTCCAGTACCACCAGCTCCACCCGGGTACATAGTAAAGTAATATAAAAGTGATCTTTGGGCCAAGGTACAGTGACGGCACGTCTCGATAAGGTCACGCTTTAGGCCCAGTGTAAAATATTAACGCTACCCTGGGAAATCGGGACAGCCACGACCACCGGCCTAGGAAGTCTAAACTCTCCCACCAACATAAGTGTCTAGCTCAAGTGTTGTTCCCCTAAACCAATCTGGTCCTGTACAGTATCCTGTGTGATACTATTATTCCATATCTGCAGCCCAAGGATTATAATTGTCCAGCTCCTTTGTATTTGTGACATCTGCTCATTCCTGTGTAAGATTTAGTAATACACATGTAAGGTGTTGCCTTGAGTTTTTGTGTACTGCCTCTCTCTTCTTTGTCTAAGCTCCGGTCTAGAACGAGAACCCAGCTACTCATTAGGTGCTCTAGGGACGGGAGGCCGACCCTAAAACACCTAGCTATCTCTATCTATCTATTGCCAGACATCTCAATCCCGTTTGGGGTGGCCACAAACAAATCGCCTCCACTTCGTCCTGTCCCCCGCCATTTCACTGTCCTGCTCCCAACTCACACCCCCCTCTCTCATATACCTCTCCACCCCATCCCTCCATCTCATCCTTGGCCTCCCCCTCCCTCTTCCCCCCTCCACCTCACTCACATACACTCTCTTTGTCAGTCTTTCACCCTCCATCCTCTCCACATGGCCAAACCACCTCAGTGTGTTCCTCATAACACTTCCTATCACATCCACATCCACACCACAACGCTCCTTTATATCCTCATACGTCAGCCTGTCTCTCCATGTGACGCCACAGGCTCCTCTTAAATAACTCATTTCCACTGCTCTCACTCTTGACTTGTGTCCTTCCAACAATGTCCAAGCTTCACTTCCATACGTTAGAGTTGGTATCACAATACTGTCATGTAGTAACTTTTTCACTTCCATGCTCACTTCCCTGTTTCTTATCACTGCTTTCAAAGAACCAACAACCTTTCTTCCCTGCTGTACCCTTTCAAGCACTTCACCCTGCATACCTCCATCCTTACTCATCACACTACCCAAGTACTTAAACGTACTCACATTTTCCAATTCCTCACCATCCAACCTCGCTGTACATTCACTGACTTCACCTCTCTCAAAGACCATCACTTTACTCTTCCCTACATTCACCTTTAGAGTCCGTTTCTTGCACACTCTCCCAAACTCACCCACCAAGCCTTGCAGCTCCCCTTCATCTTCACTCAACAACACAGTATCATCTGCAAACAACAGTACAGGGAGTTTCCAGACATTATCCTCTCTCACCAGGGCCACTCCAACATCCACTATCCTACCCTGTACCTCTTTTATTACCCTATCCGTGAACAGATTGAACAACCATAGAGACATGACACATCCCTGTTTCAACCCAACCTCCAAAGAGAAAAATTCACTTAGTTCACCATCCACATGCACTGCAGGCTTAGCACCATCATACATACTCTTCACAACATTCAACAACTTTCCATCTACTCCATATATTCTTAATACTTTCCACAATCCTTGTCTATCCACCCTGTCATATGCTTTCTCCAAATCCATGAAAGCCGCATACAACTTCTTTTCACTTCTCTAGAAACACCTAGCATTACAAAAACACCTAGCATTACAATTATATTATTATTATTATTATTATTATTTTTTTTTATAATGGTAGGCAGATTTTATAAATGTATACTTTTTAGCATTCATTCACATCATGTTCAAATAGAAAAACAGTAACAGTAATCCAAAGCACTAATCCTCCCTTCTCTTCCAGGTACCCGAATACTACTATGCCTATGGTCCCACAGTTGATGGAGTGGTCATCGACACAACCTTCGACACTGACCGCCAGGCCTACATCAACCGCCTCTCCTCCTATGACCTCATCTTCGGTGTGACCCCCTCTGATGCCTTCTTCACCTTCAATGAGAATGACATCAAGACTGGCTTCGAGATGGACAAGAGAAATAAGATCTTGAGAACCTTCATTAGGAATACATATAAGTGGGTGTTGGCTAAATATTTATGACATGGCCCTACATTGACCATTATAATTAATACAGTATTATTATTATTATTATTATTATTATTATTATTATTATTATTATTATTATTATTATTATTATTATTATTATTATGTAGTGCTGCCTACTTCTTGGTAACTTGCTTTAGCCTTTATCATTCTTTCTCTATGCCTGCCCTCCTCTCTTACTGTTTCTCCCATCTTTCTTGTCACTTCTTATTGCTTTTCTTTCCTTTACAGGTGGCTTTACATTGAGTGACGAGCCAAATGGTTTCCTGTAAACCAAGAAACCATTTACAACACTGGGTGGTAACCATATAACCAAACAATACGTGCTCCCTATGTGTCAGCAAGTGGGTTAGTGGAGAGTTAGTGCCCCTTCCCATAAAACAAATAACAAAGTCAAATGGCCACCCCTTTTGGGATTTTGGCATCTGGCAATAGATAGATAGATAGATAGATAGATAGATAAGTAGAGGTAATGACATTTTTGGTGTATGGTATGTGTTATCATTTGATTTTCTTCTTCCTGCATACTGTACTTCTTTCATACTTAGGCTTTCCATACTGCTTGATCTCTCACATCCTTTCTATGCAATTCCTTATCCCAGAGGTCACACTATATGACCTTATCCCAAGTCTTTCTTGGTCTGCCTCATGAAACTCCACTCACATTGTTTTCACCCCTCAGCCTCCGCTCCTGGGTGTCATCCTGATCCTCTCCACTTCTGATTAGTCTTGGAAAGCCCAAATAGTACCCTAGTCTCTTAAAAACCCATAATTAGCCTTAAAGAATCCCCCAAAACACTGAAAACCCATAGAGACTTCTAGAGTACCATGACATGGTTCATAATTATTTTCTCTTAATTACAACCTAAGTAATTATCATATACTCCTCTGTGTTCCGTAGACTTTCCTAAATATCTGCAGAATTATTCCATAAAATCCAGAATAACTCCAGAAGTATGTATTCTATTAAGTACTCAGATATTGTCAGGAGTTCATAATCTAGCAAGTTACCAAGAATAAATCCCAGAGCAGCCAGAATAGTGTACCTCCAGAAACTCCATAAATAATGTATCCAAGGAAACACTCATAAGCTATACCTAAAATTGATGTCTACCTCTTCAGACATTAGGCAAGGATCATGGTGACAGTGAAGAGCAAAGCCAGATTTTGTCACATTATGTCCTGAATTACCATCCAAGAAATTAATTTCCCCGAGAAAAGTTCTAAGAAACCCATAAGAGCTGCAAATTATCCTCAAAAATTACCAGAAACAGCTCCCAGATTATCCAAAATAGTTCTGTAATTACTGTACCCATAATAACTCCAGAATTACTCAACCTCAGTTTCCCCCAGATTAATCTGAAATGCCTATTCCAGCTACCACTTGACAGAGATCATGGCAACGGTGATCAATGAGTACACAGATTGGGAGCGACCTGTACGACACCCGATCAGCACCCGGGATGAGACCCTGGCTCTGCTCTCCGATGCCCTTTATGCTGCCCCCGTCATGCACTCTGGGACCCTTCATGCACATGGCACCAGCTCCACATACCTCTATGTCTTCGATCACCAGACGAGGAGTGGTGATTTTGATCATGTTAGTTTGAGGGGTTTGTTTTGTATGCCTCTGTGTAGCTGCCTTCTCTGCTTTTGTACAGAGTAATTTTTTCCCATCAGTATTACCTCACTATTCATCTATTCTTCTAGCTCCACATATTTGTAGATCACTGGACAAGGAATGGTGATATTGAGCATGTTGGTTTTGAGAGTCTTTATCTTTTGTCATCCTCAGTTTCTCTGCATCACTGCTACCCTCTCTGTCTCTTTCTTTCTTTATGTCTGTTCCTCTAACTTCAGTTACTTCTGTCTTAGATCACCAGACAAGAAGCAGAGACTTAGTATGCTGATATGAGGGGACTTGTGCCATATCTATCCTATACCTGCCTGTGTCTTTATTTCCATATGTGTGTGTGTGTGTGTGTGTGTGTGTGTGTATTTACCTATTTGTATTTACCTATTTGTAGTATACAGGAATTGAGCAATGCTCGTGTTGTCCTGTCTCCATATCCACATTTATCAAGTCTACCTTTACACACATGAATGTTTTTCTCATGCACCACCTCTTTGTCTAAGTCGTTCCAAATATTTAAGAATATACCTAATTGTGATATACACGGAATGTACTATGCTCGTGGGTTTCCGTCGCTGTTTCTCAATAAGTCGAATTTAACTTTAAACTCGTTTATGTTTTTAGACTGGACGATCTCTTTGTCCAGGCTATTCCATAAGTCTATACTTCTGTAAGGAAAGCTATATTTCTTGATATCCTTCAAGCAGCTTGACTTTTTCAATTTCATTCCATGTCCTCTTGTTGCTCTCTTATCCCATACAAACAGATCTTCTTTGTCAATTTTATCTACTCCCACCATGGTCCTGAACACCGCAATCATGTCTCCCCTCTTTCTCCTTTCCTCTAACGAAGGCAAATCCAGTTTTTCCAGCCTCTCTCTGTATGACAGGTCTGTCAGACTGGGGACCATCTTGGTTGCTGTTCTTTGTATTCTCTCAATCTTGTTTATATCTTTCTTTTTGTGTGGGGACCACACTACCGCTGCATATTCTAACCTGGGGCGGATCATGGCCACTATCAATTTTTTCATCATTTCCTCATCCATATAATGAAATGCTACTCTTATGTTAGTCAAGAGCTTATAAGTCTCTCCAACTATCTTGTTAATGTGCTTTTCTGGTGACAAACTATCTTGGACCAGCACTCCCAAATCTTTCTCTTCTCTCCTTTTTGTGATTAATTCATTACCCCAAAAATAATTCAGTGATGGTCTCCTGGTACTTTTACCCATTTCCAATATTTTACATTTCTTTACATTAAATTTCATTTCCCACGTCCGGCTCCAATTGTGTATCCTATCCAAATCCTCCTGCAGTATTTTACAATCCTCCTCAACCTCTATCTTCCTCAAGATCTTTACATCATCAGCAAACAGACTCGCATAACTGTTCACTCCATCTACCATATCATTTACATAAATCAGGAACATTACTGGCGCCAACACTGAGCCTTGAGGGACTCCACTTGTTACTTCCCTCCATCCAGACATCTTTTCCTTTATTACTGTCCTCATTTGTCTGTCTCTCAAAAAGTCTCTCATCCATTCCAGAAGTTTCCCCTTTAGTCCTCCTATATATTCTAGTTTCCACATTAGTCTCTTATGAGGTACCTTGTCAAAGGCCTTCTCTAAGTCTAAGTACACACAGTCCACCCAACCATCTCTCTCCTGTACCACATCAATCGCTCTTGAGTAAAAGCTCAACAAGTTTGAAACACATGACCTTCCACTTCTGAATCCAAACTGACATTCAGCCAAAATATTCATCTCTTCCAGATATTTTATCCATCTGTCTTTCAGGATTCTCTCACACAATTTTGCGACCATGCTGGTTAGAGACACTGGTCTATAATTCAGGGGTTCTTCCCTGTTTCCTCCCTTGTAAATTGGTACCACATTTGCCCTCTTCCATTCTTTTGGCACTTTCCCCTCTTCCAGTGAGCATACAATTAAGCTGTGAATTTTATCCGCCAGTTGTTCTCTGCATTCCTTCAGTACCCAATTAGAAATTCCATCAGGTCCTGGGGCTTTCCTTACATCTTGAGTTTCCAGTAATTTATACACTTCCTGCACCTCCACTTTTATATCTTTCATCACCGGAACATTTCTAATCACTCCCTCCCCTTCCACAAGCTCCTTTTCTTTAGTGAAAACTGACTGGAAACGTTTGTTCATTATTTCTGCTTGCATTGCCGCATCATTAAAGACCTCTCCATCTACTTTCAGCTTGGTGATTCCTTCCTTTTGTTTCAGTTTGCCATTAACAAATCTATAAAACAGTTTGGGTTCATCCTTGCATTTGTCAATTATACCTTTTTCAAAATTCCTTTCTTCTTCCCTACGTATTCTTGTATATTCGTTTCTTGTTCTTTTATATTCTTCCTTTGTTCTGTCGTTACCTCTCTTTCTCCAATTGTTCCACGCCTTATCTCTCTCTTTTTTGGCTATCATACACCTTCTATTAAACCACTCCTTTTTCCTGTTTTCTTTCCCTCTTACTCTTGGTACAAATTTTTCCACTCCCAAATTATAGAGGTCTAGAAAGATATCCCACTTCCTCTGTATCTCTCTTGTTTCTCTGAATTTTCTCCAATCCGCATTTTCAAAAAAGTTTCTCAATCCTGTAAAATTTGCTTTGCCAAAGTTGTATCTTCCCTGTCTATGAAGCTCGTCTCTTGGCTCGACGTTTCCTATTAACATCTGGAACTCAATGACCACGTGATCACTTTTTCCCAAAGGACAGAGATATTCCAATGATTCTATTACATCAGGTTCTTTGGTGAACAGTAAATCTAACCTTGCTGGTGTGTCCTCACCTGTGTGTGTGTGTGTGTGTGTGTGTGTGTGTGTGTCTTTATATCTGTGTATTATGTTTCTCTGTCTCTGTATTTTTTCTGTGCATCTCTGCCTGTGTCTTTATATCTAGGTGCTGTGTGTTTCTCTGTCTCTGTCTTTACAGTATTTGTGCGTGTCTCTGCCTGTGTGTTTATTTTTATGTTTCTCTGCCTTTGTCTTTATTTCCATGTATGCTTCTCTGTCAGTCAGTAGATTTCAATCTCCTTTTTTCTATAAGTGCCTGGATGGGCTGATCTGTATACAGTCGGTGTTGGCTGGTCACCCATCTTTGAATGTTCTGGACTACAGTAGCTTGGTCTGAGGCCTTTACACTTCATGAGGCATAATATGGGATTGCTGGTTATCCTTCTGTTTTTACTTTATTTGTGAGGTGGAATCAGGTTTCTGGGGGTTTGAATAATGAGTGAGTGAGTGAGTGTGTCCTCAGTCACTGGACATAATGCTGATTATGGTAGTTCTTCCTTTGTTGTGTTTTTTCTCTTTCTTTCTATAACCCTCCTTTCTATAATCCTCCCCAACCTCATCTTTAGGTTGGAAACAGGAGGTTGGGATAAAGATGGTTTATTTATTAATCTCCCAAAAATTAACTAACATGCCATCATTATCCCCTGCAGCAGCGACTTGGATGCGTCCATGGGGAGGAGCTGCCATATGTGTGGGGGGCTCCTCTGGTTGATTCCTTAGCACACTTCCCCACCAACTACACGCAGCTTGAGGCAAAGTTGTCAGAGTATGTGCTCACCTACTGGACCAACTTTGCCAGAACAGGGTATGTAAGATGATGCCAGAACAGGGCATGAGGGTATGTGAGATTATTCATTTTTCAAATTTACTATAAATGCCATTATCTTCACTGTCATTGTCATCATTGTAACCTTTCCTTTCACCAGTATATAAAATGGAGTTATTTTGTTCTGTTTCAACTTCAAGTCCTTTACTGACCCTTTTTATGAGCAGTGTAGACATCTGCAGCTGGACTGTGTTTTGTAGGTAAGAATGACCAGTTGCTCATTCGTGAATGTTTTTAGTTTCATTTCGTTTATAAAGGCTCCAACATGCTTTCATGCATCAGTCTTGGTCACCTAATGGCAGCTGTCCATGTTGTTTGATCTCTGGCAATCTCTCTAGCCAGTCCTGTATCCCGCATCCCTTAGGTCACACTCAGTGATCTCATTCCAGGTCTTTTTAGTCTTCCTCTTGCAACTCTACCCCTGATGTTCACACTTCTCACTTTCTGCACCCAATTGTCATCGCCCATCCTCTCCACATGCCCAAACCATCTCAATCAGCCCTTCCTTATTGCAACACCAATACACTCCAGTCCCTTCCTTCCTCTCAACTCTTCCATCATAAACCTAGCACCCCCAGGCCCCACATTCAAGGATGCACTACACAGTCACCTAATCATTGTCATTTTTGTGTGTCTGATTCTACTAGTATCCTCTTTCTTAACTGCCCAGGTCTCACTACCATACATCATTACTCTCCTAACACATGCCACATACAAAGATCTCTTAGCACAGAGGAAGAGTCATCTCAGTACAAGGAGAGGCAACAGCTCCCCTGAACTTCTTACAACCACTCCTTACTCTAGCCACAGAGCTAGCTCCAGCCCCACCTCCAGCACATAACATGTCCCTCAAGTAACAAAACTCATCCAAACACTCAAGAGACTCACCAGCAAGTTCAGTCCTTTCATGCCTGACAGTCTCCACATACTTTCCCCAACACACCACATACATGAAATCAGCATTTTCTTGCAGTCAGCTTCTAATTCCACTACATCTCTTATGCACCCACTTATTACAAATACTGCACGAGATGAAATTGCTTCCCACACCCTTGTGGCACACCATGCAGGGCCATTCTCCCACTTCTTGTACATTACCTCCACCATCCCTAGAAAGTATCATGTGAGCAATTAACGCCTGTGGAGTCACATGGAGAGACAGGCTGACGAATGAGGATATAAAGGAGCGTTGTGATGTGGATGTGGATGTGATAGGAAGCGTTATGAGGAACACACTGAGGTGGTTTGGCCATGTGGAGAGGATGGAGGGTGAAAGACTGACGAAGAGAGTGTATGTGAGTGAGGTGGAAGGGGGAAGAGGGAGGGGGAGGCAGAGGATGAGATGGAGGGATGAGGTGGAGAGGTATATGAGATAGGGGGGTGTGAGTTGGGAGCAGAGCAGTGAAATGGCGGGGGACAGGGCGACTTGGAGGCGATTTGTTTGTGGCCACCCCAAACGGGATTGAGGCGTCTGGCAATAGATAGATAGATAGAATTAACGCCTACCATCACGTAGATTTTGACCTTTACAGGCCACATCCAGTTGGAACACCTTAACCCACTCGATTATTGGGTGTCCATGTGCTGGTTACACACTTACTACCCACCATAGTAGCTGTCTAGTTTCCTGAGTTACAGGAAACCATTTAGCTTATAACATGATACTGAAACATTTGTAGGCAACAGTGCATGAATAAGTGGATGCTGAGTGTCCTTACCTACCTTGAGTAACTGTGAGAGATTGGTACGGTAGCTCATTGAGAGAATGGTGAAATATTGTGACTTGGCTGATAAAAGATTAAGAGGTAACTGATGAAGTATTGCGAAGGAATTGGTGAAGGATTGTTAGGGGAATTGCCGAAGATTTGGGGGAATTTGTAAAGGACTGTAGGTAATCATCATCATCATCATCATCATCATCTTCATCATCATCATAAATCATCATCATCATCATCATCATCATCATTATCATCATCATCATCATCATCATCATCATCATCTCATTGGAACCTCCACTCTCCCACATTTTGATGGCCATATTAGAACCTCTACTTTGTCTTTATACAGTTCTTTCATTATTTCAGTCACTCCTCCTCTTCTTAACCACAGAATAGTATGCTGCATCACTCCCTTCTTCCACATCACATAAAGTCTTGCTTTTCCAGCATTACCCTCACTCTTATGTCTGTAACTTTATTTGGACCGTAAATGGACTGGTGAAATGTTTATGAAATTGATAGAGAATTGTGAGAAGACCAATGAAGCATTGTCACTGCCTGTCAGAATACTTGATAATCAGCAACATCACATAGTAAGACCAAAGGGATATCATCTTATCTGCTTCCATCATCATTATTATACAAATGAATATTGAATGCCAGCTTTGCTGCAAAAGCATGCTTTGCCAACTTACCATATCTTATTAACACAAATCCAAATTCAAGAGCCAAATCAGTAATACTTTCCACACCAAGATCTTGTTCACCCCTCCTTCCATCATCTCATTATACAGTGCCGCATTACCATTGCCAGTTCACCTTCCCAACTCCACATACCACTGCTGGAGTGTAGTATCTTTATATGAAGCCAATCATACGTAAATTCTTCCACTTTTTCCAGTCTCCCTGTTCTTCAGCACATCACAGTGCAAGTCTTCTATCTCAACATCCTTTTTTTTTACTTGTACCATGATATCTTGCCACTCACAGATACACAGAACTCTTCACCAGTATGCAGAGCTCCTGTTCACTATTATGTAGCACAAAGAATCATTGACATACATCATATCTGAAATACATCATCCCCCATGATTAATCACCAGCTTCGCTTTCCTTTCCAGTGCTCTTTTTTTTTTTACTTTCTTTCTTTCTTTCTTTCACTTATAACTCATATTTCCATCCATGTGTGTATTTAACAACAATGAGACATCACACATCTTTGTGCTGCTCCAACAATGTTGTTGAACTGTTCACTCAGTCATCCATCTACCCTGACACATGCTTCACTACCATCAGGAAAATTCACATTCACTTAATAGTTCTCGATCAACACCATACACATGTAACATACTCCATAATCTCATCCTATACACTTTGTCATACACTTTATTACTGTATATGATAAATGCCATAAGTTTTACAATCCTTTTTACTGTCTTCTCTGCCCTTAGTACTACTGTAATTTGATCCACATATTCCCTCTATTCCTGAATCCATAAGTAAATACTGTACAGTACAGTACAAGAAATAAATGCAAACCATATATGAAATAAATAAAAAATGAATACTTTGCCAAAGCATGACTCCATCTTGCAGGAACCCTAGTGAACCAGCCAGCGGGACCTCAGCCTCTGAACGGGGGCCAGAGAAGAGTAGGAAAGCATTACCCGAGTGGCCAGCCTTTGATGATATGCACCGCAAATACATTGACCTCGGTAGGCTTAGGGATCTCTCAAGCCCAGTTTTGGTACAGTTAGTTACCCAAAACAGCCCAAACAAACGTGACCAGCCCCTCACTTTTTAAATTTAGCCCAGCCTACTCAAATGATACAGAGAGGTATACAGATCGATTTGAACAATACTAGGCTCAGATTTTGTAAAGAATAAAGTGCAAAATATTATGGTACCAGTTGAGCAGTGCAGGGTGGACTCCCAGTACTTCGGTTACTAACTAAGATTATGAAGATAACATTTCTTTTAGGTAGGCAGTTATTGAGCTTTTTTCAGTATTTTCCTTAGAAAATGAGAATTTCGTAATTCATTGATATGAATGGCACACAGTTTTCTGCAGCACAACAAGGCATATAAAACAATCACCACACAAACATTACTAGACCCATTTCAGCAACATCCCACCTTCTGACATTCCAGCACTAGCAGGGAAGAAATGCCAACATACTCATTTCATGTGCAGGGCACTACAGCACTTTGATCAGAATACTGTTTTACATGTACATACTCTCCCTCCCAACATCCACCCATCAGAGGTGTCCTCAAATATAGATAATCAAGTTCATCTAGCTTGGGGTAGCTAAGAAAACCACTCAGCCCTCTGCAGTTACCAGCTTAGATTTGAGTTGGATGCAGTCACAGATGGCATGTTTCCTGCTCCTTGAATAGGCCCACACAACACACCACATGTAATGCAGCATTGCACACCACATGCAGCACTAAGATACAGACACAGTATTAGCCGTGTGTAGAACAATGGGATGACCTGATAGGAGTAGTTGCTTGCCTGTGGTTGATTGGTCTGCTGGGCCAGGCAGACCAGAGTTGACCAACAACACAACAGTCAGAGAAGAGAATCACAGTTCCATCTCCCACCACTAGTGTTGCAGGAACTGTGAGACTGCCTGTCACCATCAGTAATGATCATTGGAGAAATCATAATCTCACTGTATGTCAGTAGAGGAAGGGGAATGGGGATGCCTGTCCTCACCCATTCCTGTCCCATTTTGTTGCCTTTTACAACATGCATGAAGAATGTAGGTTGCATTTATTTATTTATTTATTTTTTTTTAACACATCTCCAGATCTGTGAATTAGCTTAAGATATATCATAAATACTGAAAAACTCTACGTAAAACTAACTCTTTTTGTATAATGTAGGCTAAATGTCAGTTACCATGTAATGTTATAGTGCATCAGGGAAAATTTGCAGTAACTTAAATTATTTATTCCATTTTGAACCAGACATCAAGCCCCGGGTGAAGGCACACTACCGATCACACCAGTTGAGCTTCTGGCTGCATCTAGTACCACAGCTGCACCAGGCAGGGAGGGATGCACCTGAGGAACACCATCAGCTTGAGAACCACAACGATTGGTCTTCCTACAGAGGCTATGTCAGGTCACAACCAGTCACCAGGTACATTATATGCTGTATCGGGGCATAGCCAGGATTTTCATTAATGGGTTCACTACTCTGTAGAGCATGTTCACTGAGTCCTGTGGATGTAATGTGTCACATATGTATATTGTTTGCATTGTTTTGTTATGAAAGGCATCATGCATGGTTGCATTTGGCACCCTTGTTCACCAAATGGAGTCTTTCTGTGCTAAACATTTCTTGTTAGCACTTCTTTTCATTCCTTACTGCTTAGATCACTTCATACTTCTTTATCCCATCTTCGTAGGTCTAAGTCTTAGTGCTTTACCCTCCCCATTCACACTCTTAGATCTTTTCACATGGCATCAGAATATTTTAGAATTGCTATTTTCACCTGTCAGCAAGAGTTTCTTAAATCTCACCTTTGTACAAAAACTGTTGTTTTTGTTGTTGTGACTCTAATATGAAATAATGTAAACCTGGTGGACTGCAGACTTAAGTTACCCTTCTTCTACAGGTTGCCATCCTCCTTTCCTGGGATAGAGAGAGAGTTGAAGTACATATATATAACTGGGCTGTGTAGCTGCCTACAGTAGTCCATCGATTATCTGTACAGTCCGTATCCGTTCATGCTTCGTATCCATTCATTAGGCCTTGGCTATATTATACTTGTAATCAGATTTGTTTGTCCGTAACCATTCATTAAAGCTCCGGCTTCAGCAGCCAGCCGGCCGACAAAGTACAAAAAATCCATTCAGTGGCTCACCGGCTTCTATGTCCACATGCGGGTAATAGACCCTAACCCATGAGGTCCCATGTGTTCAAAAATCCATATTCCGTCTTCTGTTTCCTTTATTTTGATTTTGGCATGTTCAGTGTTAATCCATGAAGGTCCTTATACAGTATATCAAAACATAAAAATGGAAGACAAGTTGACAACTCTAATTACTGTACGTTGGACAATGTTGATCGGAAATAATCCTTCCCCTCAGTCATAGATAAGAGGTGGTTGAATAGTAGCCACTGAACCAGCAATCTGTATCATGGCCCCAAAAGTTAGAAAACTTTATTTCAGGCAGGTATAATTTTCACTTAATCTAGTATATGAGTAGAGTAGAACAGTGGAAAAGAATGAAGGAGAAGCTGCAAAAATGTCAAAGACTCGCTGGATTTTTCCTGCCTTCAAGTAAATCTAAGACTGAGGCTGAGTTAGTTTGTTAGAGCATAAAAATACTTCATCAGCACTGTTTAATGTTAATGTAATTAGAGAAGAGGATCATTTACATTGTCGGCTGTAAATATATTTATAGCCTTTCTAGTTTATTTATACTGTACTTTGTTTTTAAATTAGTTGACTTTGTTCATTAGTGATATTTTTATGTTCAGATACATGTTTTCCATGTAATATAAACTCATTTCACATTAATTTTTGCTTACAGGTACTGTAATGGAGATTTTTTTCTACCACCAAAGGAAAACTCATTGCTTCTCAGAGATCCAAAAGAGATTATCCATCAGTCTTCAGGTTCCTCAGAGTCTGAGTTTTCAGACATGTCCTCCTTACAACAGTTCTTGGACATTTGTGTGTGTGTTTTTTTCTTTTTAAGGAATGGTGACAGTTGTTGATTTTCCCAGAAACTTTCAGAATTGTACAGTAATGACAGCTACTTTACTGTATAAACTCTCATCTAGTTTCTGTTATGCTACCCCAAGTAGCACATTCTTTTCTTCAGGAAAAATTTTGGGGATGTAATCAGTAATTTGAACAGTGTTGTCCAGCAAATCATCCATGGATTGTCTGTGTCTCTATTGTAAAAGTAGCTTTTTGCATCACTGTGTGCATTTTTAAAAGGGTTAACAGTTGAAAGGCATATTTGTGAGTATGCACACTAATTAATGGCAAAAGAAAAATATTTACAAACCATGAATAGTGTAATTACCATTCTGAAGATCAGCTGCAGCTGATTCTATTATCATTTCTGTTAAGACACCAGAGAATAATTACACCTGTAGACAGAGGCACCACTCATGGTGCCTTATGCGACTTAAGCTTATTAATTGCCCTAAGTATTTCCCTCTTACTAAACACTGCATGTACCACTGGTCTGCTTTCACCTTTATCCATGCCTCAACTACTGTATTGCTTCATTTTTTCATATCTTCTAATACCAGAGAAGTAAAATATTATCTCAAATTCTCAGTATATTATCATCCTGTAGCACATTACTATCTGCAATATGAATTTTACTATTCACTCCTTGTTTCACATTCAACCCTCCAGCTTCCTTCAGTGCCTTTTTCCTTCCTCTTCTGTCTTTCTTTACTTCATTCTTTCCTCATCCTTCTGCCTGCGAGTGACTTTACACTCCCTCTTCTGCCTCTTTTTTCCTTCATTCCTTCCCCTTCCTTCTGCCTGTGGGTGACAGTACACTGAGTGACAAGCCAAATGGTTTCCTGTACACCAGTAAACAGTTAACTATGCTGGGTGGTAACCATCCATCCATCCATCCATCCATCATCCAGTCCTACGTTGCCCCATGAGGAGCGTAGGAGCCCAGGGCTATGCAAGTTGGTCCTGACATTTAAGATGAGGTGGTAACCAAATAACCAAATTATGGTGCCTGGTGGTTTAGTGGGTAATTACGGCACTCCAGTTGGATTGAGCAAGTGAAGGTTTACATCCAAGGGGTGTTTTGGGTTTATTGCTCATGTTATGCCACCCAGGGATGAGTGAGGTTGGTAACTGTCATCTTAAATGTCAGGACCAACTTGCCTAGCCCCAGGCTCCTACGCTTCTCCTAGGGCAACGTTGGATTGGATGATGGATGGATTATTAAATTGATCACTTATCCTTCATCCATATTCATCATCCACTTTCTTCATATCTTTGTTTATCATCCATTTTACTCTTTCTTTCAGACTCATATAATTCTTTTTCCTCATACTTTTCTAGGTACGTTTTTTGGAGCATCTTCTTCCATGCCTCCTTTTTCTCCTTCAGAGCTAAATGTGTACCACAATTAAGCCATTTATATCCTCTCTTCTTTCATCTTTTCACTGTGTTCTTACTAAATCCTACTTCAGCTATATGTTATATCCATCTTAACATCATTCCACACTCTTTCTATATCTGTCTTTTCATTTACTTGCACACCTGTATTTTATGCTGCCTGTCTCACCCATAACCTAACACTTTTTGTAGTTTCATTCTCCTGATTCATCAACCTTATTCTCTTTATCAATACTGATTTCTTCCATTTATGTCCTTGCATTTATTTTGATTTTAATCTCTAATACTGTGTTGCAGAGTGATCTGAACCAAAGTCTTTTTTCCTCCCAGATGATGGAGTAAGGTAGGAGAACCATAAGACAGAAATTTAAAATTTACCAGGAGGATGCCCAGTGAAAGTATCCACATATCACTCATCCCGTGGGAATTCTGGCTGTACCTCACAAATCTGCCTGTGAGCCCATTATCTTTTTTTTTTTTTCTTCTTTTTTTAAATATATGTGTAAAGCTCCTCCACCAGATCTTTTTCCTTCTCCACTTCTTCCTCCTCCATATTTTTTTATTCTTCCTCCTCCTCTGTATCTTTTTCTTCATCCTCCTCCACATTTTCCTTCTCTTTTTTCTCCACATTTTCCTCCATCTTCTCCTCTTCCTCCACATTTTCCTCCACCTTCTCCTCTTCCTCCACATTTTCTTCCACCTTCTCCTCTTCCTCCACATTTTCCTCCTCCTCTTTGTAAAACACAAACCTAATTATTGTATCAATCCACAGAGTGATCCTGCCTCCCGAGACAACAACTGAGGCTACAACAACCCGCCAGTACAATGTGTCAGCAGTACTGCAGTCAACACCTGCCAGTCTTGATGGCAGCAATGGGACAGGAAGGCATGCCTCACTCAGTGACGGCTTTGCAGCGTACTCTACAGCTCTGTCAGTCACTATTGCAATTGGCTGCTCACTTCTCATCCTCAATGTGCTCATCTTTGCAGGAGTTTATTATCAGAGGGACAAATCACGCATGGAAGCAAAGAAAGTGGCAGAGAATGGAGGACTTCTGCCAGCTCACAGTATAAGTGGTGATGTTCATACCCCATCCACACCAAGCCTCTCTGCCAAGGCAGAGATACCAAGTAGAACAGGGTCTAGTGGTATGAAGCCTCCCCCACCTACACCCATGACACAAACCACCCACTTACCCCCCCCAGAATTTGCAGACTACCCTACACAGTCTCCCCATTATGGTACAGCCCATGGTGTTTCTCACCTCCACACACTTCCCCGCAAGAATATCACCTGCGATGGCCAGCAAGTAAGCACAAGCCTGACGCTCTCTGTGCCTCGTGCTCCACCCCCACCCCAGGTCCCAAGCCAGGGTACAGAATCTCAACCACTTCTAAAACAAACGTCCTTTTCTCTCACCTCTCCAAACACCTCCACCCCTTCCAAGAGCCCCACGAAAGAGTCTAATGTGGGAGAACTACGAGTATAGCGTCACTAAAGTAACCTTGTCATTTCCCCCTGCCCAGTCCCACGCTCAGCCTCGTCCACGACCCATCTCTGCTACACCCCTACTACCTGTGCTGTCTGCTTAGATATGGTAGAGTTCCAGTCATTTATCCTTGTGGGCTATGTTCATAATTGTTTATTAATACAAGCATCAGATGTATATGATATCCTATATGGTAAATTTTCCAACCCTGTGTGTATTACCATGTTGCTGCTGCTCAAATACCAGAAGGATCCAGAACACAAGAACACACCCTCAGTGAGATGAAACTGCCAGTGTAAATATAATGCAGCACCTCTTGGCATACAAGATGTACATGTTTTTCCCCATTTTAAAAATGTGTGCTTTTTTAGTCGAAAAATGAATTGTATGTCAAAGCAGTGTACATTACTGACAAGATGATACAGTGTGAATTGCAAATGCAGTAGATGACTAGTGAAAACCATTATTACATGAAGAACTGCAGACATTATCTGTCACACCATACAGTAAGTGTAAGGGAACTGGAGGAATCTTATATCCTGGACTAAGAAAGGTAGCTTATATATAAGGCTACCCTAGGCAGCTAAAATAGAGTTTGCCAAATTGGTGATAACTAGACAATACCTGATCATAATATTAATACCAAGTAGTTATGAACTGTTAGTATGGACATGGGACAGTGAAGTGAAACTTGGTATATAGCTGCTTATGTGATAGCCTCAGATTATGATGATAATCTGCCGGACCATCAGATACAAATTTGATAGTTGTGCTTGGGAAGTTTGCAAACAGGAAACTATACAGGCACTTTATGTACAGTGGTGTTATTTCTCATCATCAGAGAGGTAACAAGTTTCATACACTTGACCATGACATTCATCTTCAGTCTAGAAGTCTGCATAGTGGGCCAAGAAAGAACACAACTCATGTAGGTTGCAAGAGCAGTCTTGATACAGTATTAAGCAATTGCATTTTTAAAATCATAGAAGAGTACTTGGTGACCTATATGTATGAGTAGAAAATGTCATATTTTGGGTATATACTGTGCTGAAGTGGTGTGCAGCTGCCTGAGAAGACTGGCTTGTAGCTCCCTTGTGACATGGTACCCAATAGTGTTTGGGACACTTGTACATACAATGCACTCATGTATTGTTTCCAGTGTGCTGGAGAAACTTGCACATCATGTAAAGCCAGCAGAAGTTTCCATTTTTACTCTTTTAATTGAAAACTGTAATATAGATGGAATGTGAGTGAGTGACTCTGCTACTTCTCTCTGAGTTTCCAGGAGCTACAACATGACAGCCATGTTCTCTTTATTACTTTAAATGTTTCTTGTGATGGTTTACTAGATGTACCATTTTCTTTTGCCCTTATGTCAGTATACCAGCAGTGACCAGACCATAACATTCAAATATGTCATGAGCAATCCATGAAAATATGAATGGCTTTGAAATTCAGTCCCTACTTGCTGCTGAACATGATAGAGTTATTTATAATCAGTGGCTAAAGTCTGTTCTGATTAGTATTAGTTTGTTTTTACTGCTGTATCAGCATGTTTACTGTATGCCTTTTAACAGGCATAATACAGTAACTAATTCTGGAGCAGATTTAGCTGAAAATGAAAGGATGCTTGAGAGAAAGAGGCTCTTGTACACCATATTCTTTATTCATGGATTTATGTATGGAGATGTTATGGATTGTTTTCTACACTTCTGCTTTATGTTGGTTTCTTGTGCCAGAAGAAACAATAGCCCTTAGCACACTCTTCAATATTTCACCATATTCTTCCAATTGACAGTAGAAACCAAGCTGCTGGAAAATTTTTCTTGCCAATGACATGAGCAATAGCCTTTCTCACCAGAAGAATCCATATCACCATCATCCAAGCTACCATGAAGTAACAGGAAGGACCTTAAAAACAGAACACCACAAATGTTACTCCCATCTTCAGGAGAGCTAAGAGGAATCATAAGTATTAGACATCAAACTAAAGACCTAATTTTTTATTTGAGGCATCCCCATGAAAAACTAAAAAATCACTTACATAGTAAAAATCGTTATTACCTTAGCATTGTATCATCCTGAATGCAATATTTTGATTGGATTCTGAACATCTCCAGTTCTGCCATTTCCCAAAAAGTGTCAACTTTTGTGAAGGTGATCTGTATTAATTTTCTTATCATTTGTGTGGTTTTCTTATAGTTTATTTTATAGATTAACTTTTATTTAATTATTGATTCATTCATTTGTATCGCCATATAATTTACCAGCAAATGCTTTTGAGATACAGTGGTCAAATGTATTACCGGTATCTGTATAAAATGATGAACTACAGTATACTATACATCCTTCCATCAACCAACAAATCAGTTCAGTATTGCCCCATCATTAGCATAGGGACCAGTGATAAGGCTACTCACTTCAGACAGTGAAGGCAGTGACTAACTACACACCACCCTGTGAGCAACAAACTCCCATCACTCACTGAAAGTAGACTCCACGGAATGCACCTGGTTGGAGCACCTTAACGTGCTTAACCACCAGGTATCTTAAAAACTGTAACAGGGCAGTGAGAGTGATGCACTATATTACACAGCACAAAAGTCCACCCTTGATCTTCTGCATGCATCAGAGAACTGTACCATAAAGGGCAAAGTACTCAGGTGTGACAGGAGCACCACAGTGTACATTGATACTGAAAGAACAGTAATATGATATTGTTTAAATTTCATAAGTGAACAGCATATTGTATATGAATATGAACTTTGTTTAATGCTTAGCATTATCACTGTCATTTTTTAAAATTACGTTAGTAATAGATAGTAGTAATACTTTGCCTTAATACATAACATGATAAATGTAAGTGAATAAGTTCCATCCCCCCAAAATGCATTAAATACAGTACCTAAATAGGTTTGGGTTATTTTCATTTCAACTTTGCTCAACTCCTGAGAATATTTTATGTTTGTGCAGATTTTGCAGTTTTTCCTTGGGACACCTCATATGCACTTGCATCAGGTCATGCAACATCTCTTAAAACAGTTCATTGCACAAGCTCCAGCAGTGTTCCAAATTAAAGCTGTCAGTAAGGGAGACATGCAAAGAGGAATGAGTGTACGAAAAAAGTATTTCTCATTATAACATATTTTATATGCCTTGCAATGAGTCCAATCATATTTTGGCACTGAAAGGGAGCCTGCATATGGTGGCACTCTGCACCCTGGATGGAGCAGCTATGGCATCCACCTAGGAGGCAGACCTCCCCACATTTCCCTACACCTCACTGTGAGAACGACCCTCGTCCAGCCCTGGTGAGGCACTGTTTACCACAAGGGGTAGTGGATCCCTACACAGTATATACAAGGGGTGGTGGATCCCTACACAGTATACACAAGGAGTTGTGGATCTCTGCACAGTATACACAAGGGGTTGTGGATCCCTACACTGTATACACAAGGGGTTGTGGATCCCAACACAGTATATACAGTACAGTGTACTACACCGTACTTCACATGTAGGACAACCCCACAGAAGCAGTTGCTTACTTGTGGGCAACAGGTCTGCTCAGCTAAACAGACTGGGTTTAAGTAAAAACAACAACAGTTACAGTTTGAGGGGGGAAGAGTGTTGCTAGGAATTTACTGTTTCATCATGTGTTTTTGCATCAGTATTTCAGAGGCCCTTTTTTGAACATCAGTGTATTCATCAGAGGTTATCAGGTTTCAGTTTTGAATTTGGATGCTAGATTTTGTTTCCTTTGATTTGCTGCTAATTGTGATGGCGAAACTGAACAAGTAGATAGTAGTATTATTTAGATATTGTTGTAATACTTTATCACAACACAGCAAAATTAACTCCAGTATTATAGTGCCTCATGTCCTTTGATCACAAGGACATGGTACTGATCTTGTTTGGTAGTGTAAATCTTTGATATTGCCAAAGATAAATCTCTTTACAGGTAATGGCATCAGCAATGCATGTCTTAGGATTTAACAGTTCTGAAACCTGTTCAGAGATTAGGAAGATAATTATGTCTTTGAATATATGTAGCTATGATTTATGTTCCTGTGCAAAGAACTTCGGGTTTTACACTGCCCTAATCCTACAGCACTAAACAGAAGTGACCAGCCAGCTCATTCAGGCTTTCCTGATGCAGATCTCTTTATATTGAACCACTTCTCAAGCTATTTTTTTTTTTCTTCCAGCCTCATCATTATTTACTGACCCTTTTCAAGATCCGGTTGTCCTTGCATACACCTCATTTCTTTGAACACATAACTGTAATGTCAGTGGTTTGCATTTCATCATACATATGTCAAGGTGGAAAAAATAAATGGTTTCACAATTATTTATGCTTGCTCTGTCATAAAATTTCCATGACAATACAGGATGAGGAAGCATCACTAGATACACAGATATTTGTTACTACAAGGCTTGAGTTACTGTATACAGTATGTATTAAAAAGTATGGAAAACATTTCAGTATGTAAAGGCTGTGTTAGTGCTTATACTTGTTGCAGATCATCATTGTAAGTGGCCATTAGTTGAATACTCATGATATTAAAAAATATTCTAGAGTTAAAGTGTCAATATTATGAGTTTAAATAGCAGGGTTCTGTATTGTTTTGAATTTTATATTCCAAATTGTTAAAGTGAGTGGTTGTATGAATGTAACATACTAGGTTGCTTAAGGTCTGAGTGATAGTACAGGTATCAAAAAGAGTGCTGTTACATCACCACTCATAGTACATGAGGTACTGCACTTTATGTAACATGAAGTCTTGAATCTTTGTCTCAAATATGGTGTGAAAAAAGTGAAAAGTGTGACCAGTTCTATTCCTCTAGTGCAGTACTTGCAAACTTGCTTTTCTTAGTGAACATTTTTGTGTTTCACTTCCATGTGGTGTTTCTACTGACAGTAATGAAAATGTATTTTGCAGTATTTTATATATGCATTCATAACAAAAGGAGCAAAGATTTTGCATTGGCATTATCATATAATGTTACCAGTTCCAGTACATTGTCACACTACACAAATGTCACATAGTTGGAGGAATATTAGTATTACATAACATAGAATCATTCCAAGAATTAAACCTTTGTAATAATGACAGTTATCATTTATGTTGGGTGGGATGGCAGGACAAGAGAAATCAAGCATGTGGAGGTAGTTGGCACATCATTAATTGTAATTTTAATCAGTGTGTGACACCTGAGTACACTAGGCCATCTTTGAGCCTTTCCTAAACTAAATTCATGCTAGCATATTAATTTATGCCTGCTGATGTTTACTAAGACTTCATTAGTAAGTGCAAGCTGATGATAAGTGATTAGATATAAAATGCCTCATATGAAACTTTTGCACGTGAAACAGTGACTAGTGTGTCATGTTTATGTTATGTTAATCTGATCGTGTGTGTGTGTGTGTGTGTGTGTGTGTGTGTGGAATGGGGGGGGGTTACTGTTGCCCACAGAAGATCACTCCATTTCTGTAGCTGCAGTAATGAACACATTGTAATTACAAACTTGAATCATTCTTCTCCTGTATTTATTATATACCTGTACTTATATATTTTGTACTAATAATCTCAGTATTGTATAAAGTATGTAGATGAAAAACATTATAAAATATGAATGCAGTGACAATATCAGCTGTGTTGGAGAGGGATGCCATTATGTGGTGGCACAGATATAGCCGGGCAACTCTGCTGCATGGTTTTAAGAACATCCCTCAACTCCCTCCCGCTTCCCAAGAGGAGGGTGGAGGATTGCAAAAAAAGACGAACTTGAAGATGCAGTTCACTGGTTTCATGCCCAGATGAAGTTGTAGCCATAACAACAGCTTCATGTATGCACAGTCAGAATGTTTGCTGTTCTAAATATTGTCATACCATACCATACTTCATTACAATTCACGTATGCTCTGAAATCTATATTGTATATAGGGTGACATTAAATTGTTGGTCTCAAAAACATTAACAAAGTACACTTCTATCAAATATATTCCGGAAACCTAAACGAATAAATGAAGTGCAGATGTGTTTGAAAGGATTTCCCCTGTTACCCTCCTACTCCCATTTGTCTTATTTCTTACTCTGCTCTCAATATTTCATACTTAGTTCTTAGATCAGCACATGTGCACAAATTGCAGAGTTTTATTTACCATATATGTATACCTGTACAATATATATGTATGTACATGTTGGTAGGCAACATGTAAATTATTTGTCTTTATTTAATTTTGTACTTATGTGTACACTTGCCTTCTGGAGTCATTCATCGAGTATGTACATGTCACAGGGTCCGTGGTATGCTCTCCCAACATTTGTGGAGAGTTAGATTACTTATTTGCATACACCATTAGGATAAAGATAACTGTGAAGCTGTTTATGTGAATTGTCATTGATGGCAATAAGATACTCATGAAGTAGGGTTAATAAATTGTTCAGATGGGATTCCAGATTTCTTCCCCTTAGTATGATAATATTTTATACAGTATTACCAGGGCAGTCCAGCATTGTGTCAGTTTGTAAGATTTTCATTAATTTTATAGAATTTATAGATAACAGTAGTTGATGGGTCCTGACAACCAGGTTTTGCATTCTTTTAGGTCAAATACAGCCTAAGTAAAAGGATTGACGTTAATGATATATTAGGTCCCTTCACTGAATTCTCCAGTTTGTCAGGGGATGTTATTGTGGAAGAGAAAAGGTTTGTAACTTGATAATACAATGCATGTACATCAGTTACGGGAGAAACTGATTTAATTGTATCCATTATAAACCATTAAAAAAAATGCAAGTATATTGAGCATCAGATGTACTTAACTATATACAGTACATTTTTGCATTGTGTTCCACAGCAATATCCATAAAGCTAAAAACTGATGTGTTGGAAACACTGCAGTCCATTACTTTAATTAGTTTGTATGATCATATTGTGATTTTTTAAATTTTTATTTGATTGCTATTTACCTTTCAGTACATGCTCCACCTCTCTGGAGAACAGTGTCACTGAAGGCCAAGCACGAAAGGATACATAAGAGTAGAGAGATACAGTGATTCATACATTGGGCAAAAGTTATCATGTTGCAGGTAGATTGCCTGGCCAGAACTTCTTGAAGCCTTCCTCTTCCTGTCATTTACCTTCGTGTGTTCAAGGTGACTATCAGGAGAATGTTTCAAAAGTGGGAGAGAGGAGACCTAGAACTGTGTATTGATGCTGAACATCCTACCAACATCACCAACCAACATTATGACAACTACCAAGAGGTGAGAAACATCTACAGCAAGCACTCCACCCTCAACTAGCACTGTGATGTAGCCATAACTCATATGCATGTGGGGTATCACTCCGTGGGGGAAGTCACTCGACGACAGGCCACAAACAAGCCCATCTAACTCTGTAATGCTCCCATGGCTGTCGTATTCTCCCATCACATTGTTGACTGCCCCACTATTGACCCTTTAGATCCTCTGGGGTTTCAAGACACAGTTTACATATTCATACCACTGGTGTAGGCTATACAGGAGATGGGAATTATTGAAAGGAAAGCAAAATGATAGCGTAAACATGGAGTTCCTACAGTATTGCAGCTTTGGAGGTGAAGTGTCTGGGAGATAGGTGAAATGTGAGAACATAAATGATCTGAACCTGCAAATACTGTACTCCATTTCACTGAGTCTGGCATCATCATTTTTGTTCCCAACATCTGTAATATTGATAAAGGTCCTTAGAACTGGATATACCTTTTTGTATTGCCTTTACAGTATTAATTTTTTCTCAAGGTAAAACGTGAAGGTTTATCTAGTGCTGAGGATTTACATTAACACTACAGGCATTGAGGACATCACTAATGGTGCCAAATTTGGTGAAATGGAGTAGTGTGGCAATGAATAGGCAATACCTAAGTTCCCTGGCTAAGAGAACTGATACTATTAGAGGAGTTAATAACTTTTTTTGTGGTAGGTGGGGACACTCACCATCCAGTCATTCGATGTAGTGCTGCTTTGGGTGTCTACCCATTCCTTTCTTCCATCCTTTCTCTTCTTTCTTCCTTTATTCTTTCCTCCTCCTCCTGCCTGCGAGTGACTTGACACTCCCTCTTCTTTTTGTCCTTCATTCTTTCCTCTTCCTACTGCTTATGGGTGACTCTACACTGAGTGACAAGCTAAACGGTTTCCTGTACACCAGGAAACTATTTACTATGCTGGGTGGTAACCATATAACAAAATTATGGCACCTGGTGGTTTAATAGGTAATTAAGATGCTCCATCAGTTTGAGCCTGTGTAGGTATATATCCAAGGGGTGGTTGGGGAACTTGGGGTATATTGCTCGCGTAATGGCACTTGGGTATAAGTGAGGCTGGTCACTCATCTTAAATGTCAGGACCAACTTGCCTAGCTCCAGGGGGCGACATAGGATTGGAAAATGCATTGCTAATGGATACCTATTTAAAAAAAAAAATACATGGGCAGATCACATCCCTCATAGAACAAATACAGCAATAGGTAACCCGGGGAAAGGAGTGGCAACACAAATATGGTGTGAGAAAAAGAAGCAGACAAGATAGTGATATGAGGTTGTCTGGGACTGAATGGAACAGGCTAATAGCCAGCAGGTGGGAGAGACCATTGTCCTGCAATGGTGACTCGGGATAACGATGATGAATGATTATTATGATTAATAAGCACAGAGGGAACTGTGGATAGATAGGACAATTGAGCATATGAGAAAAAGTTAAGGAAATATGGAAGCTTGGAAACTGATAAGGAAATGAAGTGAACAGATGCAGTTACGAATGTGTACTTCACAAAAAGAACAGGGAATGAGAAACTGTCAGTGAAGTGGAGGGGGAGGGGGAAACAAGGGACGAGGTGGAGGGGGAGGGGGAAACAAGGGACGAGATGGAGGGGGAGGGGGAAACAAGGGACGAGGTGGAGGGGGAGGAGGAAACAAGGGACGAGGTTGAGGGGGAGGGGGAAACAAGGGACGAGGTGGAGGGGGAGGGGGAAACAAGGGACGAGGGGGAGGGGGAAACAAGGGACGAGGTGGAGGGGGAGGGGGAAACAAGGGACGAGGTGGAGGGGGAAACAAAGGACGAGGTGGAGGGGGAGGGGGAAACAAGGGACGAGGAGGAGGGGGAGGGGGAAACAAGGGACGAGGTGGAGGGGGAGGGGGAAACAAGGGACGAGGTGGAGGGGGAGGGGGAAACAAGGGACGAGTTGGAGGGGGAGGGGGAAACAAAGGACGAGGTGGAGGGGAGGGGGAAACAAGGGACGAGGTGGAGGGAGGGGGAAACAAGGGACGAGGTGGAGGGGAGGGGAAACACGGGACGAGGTGGAGGGGGAGGGGGAAACAAGGGACGAGGTGGAGTGGGAGGGGGAAACAAGGGACGAGGTGGAGGAGGGGGAAACAAGGGACGAGGTGGAGGAGGAGGGGGAAACAAGGGACGAGGTGGAGGGGGAGGGGGAAACAAGGGACGAGGTGGAGTGGGAGGTCGAAACAAGGGAAGAGATGGAGAGGGAGGGGGAAACAAGGGACGAGGTGGAGGGGAGTGGGAAACAAGGGACGAGGTGGAGAGGGAGGGGAAAACAAGGGACGAGGTGGAGGAGGGGGAAACAAGGGACGAGGTGGAGGGGAGGGGAAAACAAGGGACGAGGTGGAGGGGGAGGGGGAAACAAGGGACGAGGTGGAGGGGGAGGGGAAAACAAGGGACGAGGTGGAGGGGGAGGGGGAAACAAGGGACGAGGTGGAGGGGGAGGGGGAAACAAGGGACGAGGTGGAGGGGGAGGGGGAAACAAGGGACGAGGTGGAGGGGGAGGGGGAAACAAGGGACGAGGTGGAGGGGGAGGGGGAAACAAGGGACGAGGTGGAGGGGCGGGATGGAGAAATACTGTATACGAGGGTGGTATGAACTGAAGGAAGGACAGCCTGATAGATATCAAATACTGTAACATGGTTGCAATTTGTATGTGCCGACCCCTTCCAGAAATATATATAGAAAGCTAAAGACGGATTTGGTAACCCCCCCCCCCACACCTTTTCAACATGCCAGCTTGATATCGCGATAGCAGAATGATAAAGTGCAGTTGGTGGAAACCATCTTCCACTATGTATTTCTGCCTGCTTCATTATTTTTCTGTCTACCCACCTCTTGTTTCTTCCACCTTCCCTGTTAAGGCCCTTCCACACGAGAGGCAAATGCACGACGGGCAAACACTGTTACCAAGTTTGTGGGTGGGTGGCGGCCACGAGCATAGATGACGTCATAAACGAGGAAACACGGGCAAACCCTCGAAATGCTCCTGCCCGTTGTCTACTGTCCTTTTTCTTCATGCACATAGCAATAATTATAGTACACAGAGCTATACATTTAGCTTTAATTGTCCTGCAACAATTCCTACTTCCCATGTTGTCGTACTGCACTCAGTTATGCAGAGCACCAAGTGTAGGCCACTGCCCGACGTTGCCTGATGTTCACCACAGCTCTGACTGCACTCTGCCATCTGGTCCAACTCAGAGGTGCGCCTAGTTATGGCCAATGGATACCGGGGACTGGTTGATCTGGTAACACTTAAAAAGCGAGAGAATAGGGTATTTTCGATTGACGTCACAAACATTTGTGACGTCATCATCCTGGTGCATTGTGAGTTAGTGCGCGGAAGTGTGAGACCAGCCAGGCTCCTCTGTATTTGTTTTAGTTTGGTACGAGGGTGAATATTTTCAGATTCTGGAGACTTATACTTGGTGTGTGTACTCGTCTCGAAACGAATAACAATGCCACACTTTTACTGCATTGTCGGCTGTGGAAATAAAGTCCAATAAACATCCCAGTCTCTCCTTTTATGGTATACCGAAGATCCCGAGTCGGGGAGAAGCACGAAAGAAATTAACTGCAGAAAGGAGAAAATTATGGTTAGCAAGGATTGCTCGTGCCAAGACCTCAAACCCTGACATCTGGAAGGTCTGCGGGAAGCACTTTATAACAGGTAATTAAATCTTATGAAGAAAGTAACACGGACGTCAAAGTTTTCCTTGTCTGCTTTGCCACAGGTCCTGATAATACAGCTGTACATCTAACCCTATCCACTCATACGCTGATGACTCCACCCTTCACCTTTCCATTCGGTTCCCGCAATGCCCATCTCAACAGTTACTTCAACAAACAAGGGATGAGGCTATGGCACACCTAATGTCTGACTTGGCTCGTATCTCTGACTGGAGTAAAAATAATATGGTTGTCTTTAATGCATCTAAGACTCAGTTCTTACACCTATCAACCCGACAAAATCTTCCACAGGTATACCCACTAATGTTTAATAATATTCAGCTTAATCCTGCATCATCCTTGAACATGCTTGGGGTTTCATTTACTCAGGACTTATCTTGGAAAGATCATATTACATCTCTTGTAAAATCTGCTTCCAAGAGATTGGGTGTGCTAAGCCGACTCCACTCTTTCTTTACCCCTGCACAATTGTTGACTCTATACAGGGGTTTTATCCGCCCCTGTGTGGAGTACAACTCTCATGTATGGGGAGGCTCCCCACATACAGCTCTTCTCAATAGGGTGGAGTCAAAGGCTTTTCGTCTCAACTCTCCTCCTCTTACTGACTCCCTTCAACCTCTGTCTCTTCGCCGCACTGTTGCATCTTTATCTCTTTTCTATCGCTACTTTAATGGTCACTGCTCCTCTGAACTGTCTGCTTACATTCCTCCACCTCTACGACGGGCGCGTAGCACCCGTCTGGCAACAAACTCTCATCCCTTTTCTATCCAACTCTCTAATGCTAGAGTTAACCGTTACTCCCAGTCTTTCATTTATGCAACAGGTCAGCTCTGGAACTGTCTCCCTCTGTCTGTATTTCCTGCTGCCTATGATCTCCAGTCTTTCAAACGCAGTGTGTCCAGGCATCTCAAAATGATCGGATCTTGAATTTGGCTCTCTATTGTATTTTGTTTTTCTCTTTGAGGGAACTGTTACTGCGGGCTCATGGCCTTTGGTTCCTTCTTCCTCGCATAAAAAAAAAAAATTAGGGTGAGGTGGGGGTAAACTGTACTATTAGAGGCAAAATATTTACCAAACATTCATATAATGGTTTTATTATAAAACTGTAAATAACCGAAGTTTCCGGAAATGGGCTATCTGTGGGTTTGTTATCACTTCTTTTGAAAAAAAGATAAGTTGATTAACAGTGTCTTTTCAAAAAGGTAACCATGTGTATAAATAGTGGGGGTGAAGCCTACATCCTGTTTGATAACACTTTAATGTGTTACCAAAGGAAATATAAGTTTATATATGAAGTAGGCATTGTAAGAATTCAGCACAAAGACATTTATTTACTCCATGACGTTCATATTGCCTTACAAGCAACACACAAATTTAATATTCCATTTTCAAATGTTTAACCTAGCTGAATACTGAAATGTGGTGCTGAATTATCGTAAAAGTAAAGGTCACTATGCTGTCCCCGTACAAAAATGTTGATTATATGGGTCTGGTTAGTACTTGGATGGGTGACCACCTGGGAACATCAGATGCTGTTGGCATCCCTACGTGTCAAGTGGGGTTGGTGGAGGATTAGTGCCCCTCCCTGTAAAACAATTAACTCTAAGCCATTGGCCACCCCGTCTGGGATACATGGCGTCTGGCAATGAATGAATGAAAATTATTATCTCTGTGCAAGATAGTGTCATTTATGTAAGGTTATTATTTCATGAACTTGGACAAGATATTACTGCAAGTATAATTATGTTCACTGTAGCACCAACGTATACCTTCATGTAAAGAAAAAATAAAAATGCTTTACCCAGAGTGTAAATGGTAGGGCATGTTTATTTATAATGATTTTTGTATCGGTTCTGGTGCTCCTGCTGACTTCTATGACTTGGACAACCCAGACATGTGAAAAGTGATAACAGGGATGAAAAAGAGGAAATAAGTGGGTGGTAGGTGTAAAAAGTGAAAAAAAAGTGAGATGGCAGGTGGATGCTATGTAAGGTAATTAGGTTTGGATTTGCAAGAACTAAAATTGTGTTTGGAGGAAGTGGAAGCATCTATGAATTAATATGGGTGGATAGGAGGGTAGTGGGGTAAAAGGTGTAGTCAATAAGGTGGAAGTTTAGGGGAGAGAGCTTGTGGAAGTAGTGGAAATTGAACTGGGAAGTAGGGTGATAAGTTGGAAATGCATTTTTTGGCTGGCTGTGAGCTGGAGAAATGGGTGCATGTAGAGGTAGGGAAATGTGCTAAAAGGTGATGAATGGGAATAAAATGGAGAAATGAATGGGTGGATAGGGTAATTGGAAAAGTGAGGTGGCTGGCTTGTTATGTGTGGTGATTTTGGGTTCGGGTTTTTCAAGATCTGGATTTATGGTGGGTGGAAGGTGCTGTAGGATTAATGAATAGGAGTGTAGTGCAGAAAAAAATGTACCAGGAAAGGAAAAGAATGGTAGATGAAGAGAAGGGTATGTTGGGGTTACAGGGGATTGTGTGTGTGTTGTGGGAGTGATGAGCTTGAAAAAGCATTTTTTATTTTTTAGACCTGTGGCAGGGTGTTGGCTGCTTGTAGTGGTGGGAGAATAGGTAGAATGGGTAGTAATAATGGTAAAAAAAGATTGAAGAAGGTGGAAGAGTGCAGTAGGATGAGTATTTGGCTGAAATGAGGTAGAATGGGTACTGTCGATTCATGGGTTCGGGTTATTGGCAGGAAACTAAAGTTGTTCTGGTGGGGGACAGAAGCATTTGTAAATATTGTTGAATGAATGGAGGGGTGGGACAGGTGGTGGTGTACCCAAAAAGGTGATAGTTGAGGGGAAGGATGTGTAACTGTTGTGGAGAATTGGATTTTGTGTTCAGAAATGCCAACTACTGTAAGATAAGAATCATGAATATAAAAACAAATAATGAACTACTGTCTAATAACTATAGAAACCACATAATAATATTGTTTGAGTTTTGATATGAATAATATCCAAACAAAAATATTCTTCACTTTGACCAGCTTTGCAGTCACAGTGTGCTGTTACTACCACACCATCATGTGTAGCAACAGTCCATGAATAGCACCAACAGATTGTGAATGTAGAACCCGAAATAATCATCACGTATTAGAAAAGTAATTATGTTGTGGGCATTAACCATTCTCACTATGATGACACTCTCCTATCATATACTGTGTTTATAAAGGACAGATAGGGCCCTCATGACTGAAGCACTATTCTACTGGTTGCATCATTTAAGTAAATCCAACATATCCTGGCTTCCAAGAAGATGAACACCAGATGTTTGTTACTGCTGGTTGCATCATTTAAGTAAATCCAACATATCCTGGCTTCCAAGAAGATGAACACCAGATGTTTGTTACTGCTGGTTTCATCATTTAAGTAAATCCAACATATCCTGGCTCCCAAGAATATGAGCACCAGATGTTTATGTTACTACCAGTAACAGAGAGAGAGAGAGAGAGAGAGAGAGAGACAGACAGACAGACAGAGAGGGGTAAAAGAGAACTATCATCGATACTGGAGTGGAATGTACAGAATGAGGTGTGGTATTTACTCTGCCTCTGACAATCACAGGTTGACCTGGGCTGGATTCTGCTACACCAACGTCTTTCACCCAGCCACTGGTGAAATAGTTGTGGGCCTGCAGGCTTTAATGGCACTTCATAGTTTGGAAGCTGTAGTCTGGGTTGGGGGAAGCCACCAGATAATTGCAGAGGTCTGGGTACGTTATTGGTGGATACTGCTCCACATCTGAGCATATTTTTGCATTATTCAGAGCATATGGATCCAGTTTTAGAGAAGCAGACTTTAATTTTTCTTCGTAAGTTGCTTTGCCCTCTTAAGTAAGTGAATAATAATACTTGGAATACTCCATTGTCCAAAGAAAAAATAGATACTATACTGCACTGAGGTTTAACGGTACTGCACTCTGGTCTCACGTGTTGGAGCGACTGGATTTGTTTACATTCATGACTTCATAAAAACGTCACCAAGTCACGTGATCGAAAATACCATATTACACTCAACGGCCAGTCCCCATCGGGCATTTGCCTCTTGTGTGGAAGGGCCTTTATTTTTTTATTACTCTTTTTCCTTTTCAGGTGGGTTTACATTGAATGAGTAGCTTAATGGTTTCCTGTAATCCAGGAAATTATTTACAATGCTAGTTGGTAACCATATAATCAACCCATACGTATTCCATGCATGACAAATGGGATGGCGGAGAGTTTGTGCCCGTTCCCGTACAATCTCGTAAAGTAAAGACCTTTCATAAAACGTGATCGTGGCGTCTGGCTGTAGATCGATAGACAGTCGTAGGTATGCTAAGTTATTAAAAATTACAAATTGCGTAATTTTGTTAAGCGATTCAGACATTTTCCTCTTATTTCGCCACTTCTCTAATTTATTCTACACTCAGTGTATTTACTTCTTCCAGGGCCAGGGGCCGTACTTATAAAACCTGCATCATAGTTAGGTGAAAGTCAGAAATGTGAGACTTAATGAGTAGTTCATCATAACAAAGTCGAGACTTTAGGCGTTTTTTGTAGCACCTCGGAAAGTCAAAAGGGTTTGGGTTTCCGCTGTTGGAGTTTACAAAACGCTAAGCAATAGCACAGCCAGACGAACGAGCACTGTGAGCCCTGGAAGAACTGTCGTACATAGCCAGTCTGCAAGGAAATGAGATGACACCTTTTTCATAATGACATTTTATGCTCCTAAGATAAACGTAGGAGCATTATTTACAATTTTCGTTCCATTCCGAAGCAGAAATTAAGGCCAGTAGAAACCATTTACACTCTTACTCTTTTTCAAGTAAGCCCAACCTCGCGGTGGATTTGTAAACTTGTTTCAATGGCTGCAGTTCCTGCGGTAAGACGTATGATAAACTGGAAAATTTTGGGATCAAAGCACAATTCACGTTTTGGAAATGAATCTATATCCCTCAAAAAACACATAACATGAAAATACTTATGACTGACTGAGAAGTTACGAAAGAATTTTGTTAATTTTGTACTTTCGTTGGAACGAAGCCAAAATCACAGTCAATTCATTGGACGCGTCGGCCATTTTGGGGCTGGAGGTGCGAGCTGGTGCGAGACGGAACATTTAAATTGATTGATTTTCGTAATAAAGTACATTGTTAGAATTCCTTATTGTCATATAGTCATTAACATGATTATTTGTTATGCATTATAATATAAAAAATTAATAGTTATCTTCTGATATTGCGAATTAAACACCATGCTAAACTCCCTAACTGGCTATAGTCCGCTACACAACACGCTGATTGGTAGTTTGGGTATGCACCACTGCAGAGGCAAACTCCTCGGTGAGGAGTTTGACTTTCCAACAGCGGAATCTCAAACCCCTTTGACTTTCCGAGGTGCTACAAAAAACGCCTCATGTTAGGTCGAAATCATAAGCATCAGAGATAGCATCTGCTATATGTTGCACTTGCGAGTTTTGAAAATTGAAGAAAAATACCAAAAAACAGCAGAGAAAAGACGCAACAAAAAATTTAAAATAAATACGATATTTTTCTCAAATGTTTTCATCGAAAAGTCAGCTGATTAATATCAAGTTTTAGGAATTATTTATTTACCGCTTTGTTTCACTGTGGACGAGGACATGTTGCCTCACCGCACCATCCTGTAAACAAACACCACCACTGCCACCAGCAGCATGGAGAACTCCAACAGTACGATAGAGAAAAGCACAAGTGGTCGTCACCACTACAGATTTGCATTTTTCCAGTGGCAAGGTAATGCAACATTAAAATAATTTTCATTTCTGGCATGAGAGCTTTGTTCTTGCCGTTGGTGTTGTTAGGGTCCTCCACACCAAATCTGTCACGAAAATTATCCCTGCACGGTCCAAGCGGTATCTCATTACCAGTTCTGCATCACTTAACTCTTTATGCACATCTTTCCTGTCACGAGAACGCCTTGGTTGACGGTGGCTAATTTATTGTTGTTGTGGTGTGGCGGTCATGTTTACCGTTATGACTGATTCATAACCCGCGTCCTAAGCGCTATACCAACTCGGGAGGTGTCTTTAGCTGTGACTCAGGTTAGGTCGAACATAAGGAGTTATGACTCGCTCCTGTGAATTTAGGACAGACTTTCGCCTTATGATGCAGTCTTAGTGTTTTATGAGTACGGGCCCAGACAGTTAAGCCCCGTCCACACGAGCGGGCAATGCCCACGGGCACAAGCGAGCAGTTTGCCTGTTGACGGGCTCACCGCTTGTGCCCGCGGGCAAATGCGTGAAATGCCACGGGCAATTTACGCATTTGCCCGCGGGCACAAGCGGTGAGCCCGTCAACAGGCAAACTGCTCGCTTGTGCCCGCGGGCATTGCCCGCTCGTGTGGACGGGGCTTTAAGGTATCTCCAGGTATTTTCAATATTTAAGCACATCAAACTTTAGTTTCGCTCCGGGCATAGACAGGGTCGTATTTATAGAAGGGTCAAAACTTAACTGTCACAATTATGCATCCCTGAAAGATTTCATTAATAGTAACTGTTGTAGGTGGTTGTAGTAGTAGCAGCAGCAGCAGCAACAGCTGCAGTAGCCCCCCAGGTGTTATCTTTAATTTTATAACCTGTATGATGAGGTGCATTTGTATATACAGTACACTGCCCTTTCACGCTGTCTGTCCTGTCAAGTTGTAAGTATTTGTGTGGGTAGGATTCCTGCTCCGGTTATTAATCGGAATCGTCCATAATTTGTCCTTTCAAAAGTAAGTAAGTATTTAGGCAGTAATCGCGTGCATGCGTGTGCATTCGGGGAACAGTGTTGTGGGCTTCTGGCATTTGGTTGCTGTATGAAAAAAAAAAAAAAAAAAGATAATCACATTTGCACCTAACTACGTTGTAATTGTTCTTACCTCGGTTTTAGACAATGTGTTTCTGCTATTAGGTTTTTAAAAGAATGCCGAGGTTCAGGAAAGTATTTTTCAAAGAAGTTAGTGAAAAATAATAAGCCATCACTTGGTATTCGAATAATTCTATAATATTCTAATAGGATATCTGGGGAGCATTTGATATAGCTAAATGCTAAAACAAGATGTACGGTAGCTACTTGAACATAGCTCAGTTTAGACGAAGCACCCCGTTGGTTTGTGATTTTACGGATTGCCGGATTTATATGAAGCGGATTCCACTTCAAAATCATTTAAGAGAGACTGTAGATTAGATTAAGATCAAGCTTTAAGTAGGCTTGCTTGGGAGCCCTATATAACACTACTGCTACACTTGAAACTTAATCCGCGATACCCAAGTCAGACAACCCGTAAAATCATGCGTACAGTACACTACTTAATTGTCATTCAGGAGCAACTTCCGCATTAGTTACTAATTAACTAAGAACCAGGCAGTGTTAAAGATCAAACAGGATTAAGAAAAAACAAGTTTAGTATTTTATTACATTTATTGGCATTTAAGATACAAAAACTACATAGAACCTTTATAAAAGTACAGGAAGACTAACTTATGTAGTCCAATACCAAAGCTTTTAATTTCAGTGACCTTTCTTACCACAAGTACTATCTACGATAATGTTAACCAGATTCAAAGCTTAATGTTAACCAAAATCAATTTTAGTTCACTCTGGCTTTGTGCCCAAATAAAGCCCATTTAAACCTATCTAAATTAGCTTATACATCCAAGAACCTCTGCTAAAATCGTTTTCTATTAAGAACCTTTAGTAAAAGTTTTTTTTACTATTAACCCAAAACAAAAATTTATTAAGAAAAGACTCCAAACAAGAATAACAACTTATGTATAAAAACAGGAGAACTTAATTTATTTTAATCTTGCCTTCCACTATCCTCTCGAGGTGCTGGATTTTTAGTTAAATGGCCATCATCCTTGACGCAGCAGGCCATTAGGCCATATTTATTCTTCGATGTACAATAAGTAAAGTAACTGAAGAAAACTTGTTCGTCCTACATGTAATGTAAGTGACTGGATTGATGGGCAGCGTCCTTGTACAGAAACCTAAAAGGTAACACTGTAGCTATAACTATCTATCTATTGCCAGACGCCTCAATCCCGTTTGGGGTGGCCACAAACAAATCGCCTCCTAGTCGCCCTATCCCCCGCCATTTCACTGCCCTGCTCCCAACTCACACCCCCCTCTCTCATATACCTCTCCACCCCATCCCTCCATCTCATCCTCGGCCTCCCCCTCACTCTTCCCCCCTCCACCTCACTCACATACACTCTCTTCGTCAGTCTTTCACCCTCCATCCTCTCCACATGGCCAAACCACCTCAGTGCGTTCCTCATAACGCTTCCTATCACATCCACATCCACACCAAAACGCTCCTTTATATCCTCATTCGTCAGCCTGTCTCTCCACGTGACTCCACAGGCTCCACTTAAATAACTCATTTCCACTGCTCTCTCTCTTGACTTGTGTCCTTCCAACAATGTCCAAGCTTCACTTCCGTACGTTAGAGTTGGTATCACAATACTATCATATAGTAACTTTTTCCACTTCCATGCTCACTTCCCTGTTTCTTATCAATGCTTTCAAGGAACCAGCAACCTTTCTTCCCTGCTGTACCCTTTCAAGCACTTCACCCTCCAAACCTCCATCCTTACTCATCACACTACCCAAATATTTAAACATACTCACATTGTCTTTTTAATACAAATGATAACCTCCTGGGGTAACAACAGAACCTCCTGGATGGTTTTTCGGACACTGAAAGGCTGGATTTTTTCTCTGTCTAACCTCACCTCGCCCAGACCTCACCAGCCAATGACAGCTCACCACACAACCCCCTAGCCTAGCCAGTCAGATAGCTTCTTACATTACTGGCCAATCGTTTAACACAGTACAACTCTAGCCAATCCCTCCTCAACATACCAGACATACCACACTCGTTAACCGATCTCTCTCTCTCTCTCTCTCATACAGCTGTAAAGTTTTTGTTAGTTGTATGAAAGAAGACAACAGTTTATACAAGCATTTTATACACAGCTTAAGGTTAGGAAAATTTACTTACACAACCCATGATGATGTGATGATGATGATGATGATGATAATGATGATGATGATGATGTTCATTGTTATTATTATTACTGTATTATTATTATTATTATTATTAATATTATTATTATAATTATTATTATTATTATTATTATTGTGGTAGGTGGGGGCGCTCACCATCCATTCACTCGATGTAGTGCTGCTCTCGGGTGTCTGCCCTTTCCTCTTCTCCATCCTTCTTTCCTTCCATCTTCTTCTGTCTTTCCTTCATTCTTTCCTCGTCCTTCTGCCTACGGGTGACTTTACAATCCCTCTTCTGTCTTTTTTTCCTTCATTCTTTCCGCCTCCTTCTGCCTGTGGGTGACCCTACACTGAGTGAGAAGCCAAATGGTTTCCTGTACACCAGGAACCATTTACTACGCTGGGTGGTAACCATATAACCAAATTTTGGCACTTGGTGGTTTAGTGGGTAATTAGAGCGCTCCAGTCGGGCTGAGCCGGTGAAGGTTCATATTCAAGGGATGGTTGGGGTTAATTGGTCACATAATGCCACTCAGGGATGCGTGAGGCTGGTTACTTTCATCTTAAATGTCAGGACCAAGTTGCCTAGCCCGGGCTCTTGCGCTCCTCAAGGGGTAATGTAGGACTGAATGATGGATGGATGGATTATTATTATTATTATTATTCGTATGTTATGTTTGCTGCTTCCATACTATTTTTTTTCCAGCTCAACCCTTCAGTCAAAGAACCTTTATTATGAGGAAGGAATGAGTCTCCTTGGTTACTAGACAAAATGATCCTCCAGTTTTACTACACTTGGGCATCAGCTGAACTGAAATGGGCCATGGATTTTTTTTTTTTTTTTTTTGATTAGTGAACGCTCTATGGACGATTTTAAGACGATTTTGTTCAGCTTAGCATAGACCTCTAAGGCGTGTATTCTCATCGGTTAAGGAAACACCCTAACACCTCTTCAGTACCGATTTATTTCTGGATACGGCTGGCTAATATAGTTTGAACATTGTTTATGCAAAGTATGGTGATATTGGAGGGATTCAAGTGGCATGAAAGTGGATGGCAAACTGTACTAAGTAAAATAAATCGCTTAGGAAGAAGTGTTAGGGAGCAAAATCTAACCCCCTCCCCCCAGTTCGAAAATTATCTCCAAAGCTAAAAAAAAAAAAAAAAAAAAAAAAAAAAAAAAAAAAAGGACACAAGGAGAAAAAGGTGTACTAAGTAAAATAAATCGCTCAGGAGGAAGTGTTAGGGTGCAAAACGAACCCCCTCCAGTTAGAAAACTTCAGAGCTGTAAAAAAAAATAAAATAACGGAGTCAGCAAGGAAAAAAAATGCATAATGCCATATAGGAGTCCACTAGTTAATCCTTTCAGGACGATGGCATTGTTATATTCTTGCTATATCCATGTGTCTATCTATCTATCAATCTAACTGTCTGTATCAGTACATCTGTCTATATCCGTAATTATCAGTATTTTAAATATAAACTTTTCTAAATGCCATCAGCCATAAACTCTTCAATCCGATCTGATTTTTTTTTTTTTTTTTTTTTTTTTTGAAGCTTTGAAGTCGGCAATTTTGTTTATTATTATTAGAGAGAGAGGGAGGTGTGGGTTCCAGTTCGAACCTTCGATCAGGAAAAGGATCGTCGCAAAATCGTGACTCGAACGTCCCTTTTCAAATCTGTGGACTAGCTAAGGTTAAAAAAAAAAAAAAAAAAAAATCTGATCCATTCCCTGCAGCAAGTAAAATATACGGTAAAATTATGGTCTCCCCTCTCCATGTCCTCCATTGTGTAATGAATCACTTGTTCGAAGTTGTTTGGTCGGTACTCTGTTCGGTTTAGGCGGCTCTCTAGCACTTTATCTTCCTTATTTATTGGAACATTAAGTTCATTAATATTTCCCTGTATGTTATAGTGCAAACCATATCCCTACTGATATAATTAAGTGAAAGGGTATAATAAGGGGAGATAGGTAGAATGAATCGGCACGGGGAAGGTGCTTCGACCCTCCTGAGCTATGAATATTTGGGACCTGAGCGTACATTAATATTTCACTGTATGTTATTAACCATGTCCCTACTGATATAATTAAATCTATCTATCTATCTATCTATAGCCCGACGCCCTAATCCCGCAAAGGGTGGCCGCAGACAAAACGCCTCCAAGTCACTCTGTCACCCACCATTTGACTCCCCTCCCCCCAACTCACCCCCCCCTCCCTCATATACCTCTCAACTCCATCCCTCCACCTCATCCTCGGTCTACCCCTCCATCTCCCTCCCTCCACCTCACCTACATACACCCTCTTAGTCAGTCTTTCATTCTCCATTCTCTCCTCATGTCCAAACCACCTCAGTGTATTTCTCCTAATCTTTTCAACCACATCCACATCTACCCCACAACGTTCCTTCACTTCTTCATTCGTCAACCTGTCCCTCCACGTCACTCCACATGCTCCTCTCAAGTAACTCATTTCCACTGCTCTCACTCTTGACTTGTTCCCCTCTTGCAAGGTCCACGCCTCGCTTCCATACGTCAGGGTAGGGATCACAATACCATCATGCAGTGACTTCTTAACTTCCATACTCACCTCCCTATTTCCCATCACTGCTTTCAGTGTACCAACAACCTTTCTTCCCTGCTGTACCCTTTCACGTACTTCATCCCCCAAAGTTCCATCCTTACTCATCACACTACCCAAGTACTTGAATGCACTCACATTCTCCATATCCTCACCATCCAACCTCACTGCACACTCTGTGACTTCATTCCTCTCAAACACCATAACTTTACTTTTGTTTACATTAACTTTCAGCTTCCTCCTCCTACACACTGTCCCAAATTCATTCACCAAACCTTGCAACTCCCAATCATCTTCACTCAACAATATTGTATCATCAGCAAACAGCAACACCGGAAGCTTCCAAATCTCACCCTCATTCATTAGGGCCACCCCCACATCCACTGCCCTACCTTGCACCTCCTTTACAACCCCATCCATATATATATTAAACAGCCATGGAGACATCACACATCCCTGTTTCAGTCCCACATTGAGATCAAAGAACTCACTCAGCTCACCATCCACTCGCACCGTAGCCCTAGCTCCCTCGTACATACTCTTCACAGCACTCAACAATTTCCCCTCCACTCCATATATTCTTAATACCTTCCACATACCTTGCCTATCTATTCTGTCATAAGCTTTCTCCAAGTCCATGAAGGCAGCATACACTTTCCTTCCCAAGATACTTCTCCACTAAACATCTTAGAACAAATATCTGATCTACACACCCTTTTCCCTTCCTAAATCCCCCTCGTTCTTCTCCAACTAGCTCCTCTGTCATATGCCTAACCCTATCAATGAGTATTCTACCATATATTTTACCAGTCACACTAAGAAGGCAAATACCCCTATGGTTACCACATACTTCTCTCTCCCCTTTTCCTTTGTACAGAGGAACAATTATACCTGATTTCCAGTCCTCTGGAACCCTTCCCTCTTCCCAAGCCAATCTACACAACTTCCATATCCACTCCACAACAATCTCACCCCCATACCTAAGCATTTCACCACACACTCCATCAATTCCTGGGGCCTTTCCCAGCTTAATCTTCTTCATCGCTTCCACTACTTCCGCCCTACTGATCTCTTCCTCCCTCCTCTCATCTCTTCTTCTCCCAGCCATTCCCCAACCACTTATACTCACACTGCTCTCACTCTCTACATTCAACAAATCCTCAAAGTGCCCCTTCCATCTCCTCAATTTCTCTCTTTTCTCCACCAACAATCTATTATTCCTATCTTTCACTCCCCTACTATTTCCCCTTTCACACTGCCTTACTTTCTTTACCTCCTTCCAAAACAATTTCTTACTCTCCCTCCATTTCACACTCAGATTCCTCCCAAACTCTTCATCCACTTTCTTCTTACTCTCCTTCACCAGTCTCTCCACCTCCCTTCTCCTGCTCACATATACCTCTCTCTTCTCTCTCTCATCTTCTCCCCTACCTCTACTCGCCAACCATTCACCATATGCCTTCTTCTTTTGTTCCACAGCTCGTTTCACCTCATCATTCCACCATGCTGTCCCTTGCACACCCTTGCATCTCCTCCTCACTCCACAAACCGCCTCACACGCTGCGCTTATCTCTTCCGTGAATACCTTACATACGTCTTCCACCCCTTCCATCTGCTCTAGCTCATACCTTTCCAATCTTTCTTCCACTATGCTCTTATACTCTGTCATTTTCTCACTATCTTGCAATTTCTCCACTCTTCTCACAGGAAGGAATTATAGGTGTTAGGAAGGATAAATTGCCACGGAAGAGGTGCTTCGAAGCATTCTGAGGTCTCGAAATTATGAACCATCAGGGAATTGAGCAGTAAGGCTTCACATTCCAATCCTTCCACGTCAGTCAGCCGGGAGCAGGGGCTGAGAGAGGACGCAGGTTGAAATTATCCCTATCTCTCTATTAACACTCCGACCTCTCTTCTTACGGCAAATTACTAACGGTATTGGTATTGGAACTTTTATAAGAGGTATGATTTAGTAAGAGAGGTAGATTGAGATGGTAAGGGCACATGAAGAGGATGGAGGTCAACTGTTGGGTGTGGAATGAGATGTGTGAACGTTGGGAGTAGGGTTGCGAGAGGCTGATCGATAAAGTCCAGGGACGAGGTCATAGTGTGACCTCAAAGATAAGGGACTGAATAAAGAGGCTGCCAGAGATTGAGCAGCGTGTAGCCGCTATCAGGTGGCCAAGGCCGATGCATACAGGCAGGTTGGATCCTTTATAAACGATACTGTACGAACCCATTTACTATTAGAACTAGATTTAGCTACCATAAACCCATTAAATATTCTGGACTCAGCCCTCATACACCCATTCATTGATAAAGGCCTTAAGTTGAATAAGCATCTGGTGGTAGGAGGAAATGGAGGCAAGAGGGTGAGGGAGGGAGACAGAGAACCAAGAAAACGAAGGTGGAAGGACAAGAACTGCAGGGATGAAGGCAAGAACAGTGGAAGAGAGAGGGATGGATAGGTGGATTGAGGGAGGGAGGGAGGGAGGGAGGGGGTAATTCCTTTGAAGTTAATTGAAAAAAAGGAAATACATTACTCATGTCTGAGCGTCTTCAATCCCTTGACGTTTCTAGTTTTGTTAGACGAATGTACCCAGATTAGAAGGTTTTAGGATTTGGATAGTTTTTATCATCCTACCTACCTGCAGTCATGCTGAACCCTAATTAGAAGGAGTGTGTTGGTGGGGGAGTGGGGACTTAAGTAGTTTTTCATGAATATCAGCTTCCCCCCCATCCTCCCGACACCAGTCCTCACCCCCCACCCCTGACGTCAGATTCACTGTTACCAATTCTGAATTCAACAAGTACAAGACCACTTGCACAGGGTGATGGTGCACTTTATTATACCTATGCGTGACATCACTGAAACTTGGGGCATCCCATGCATTATATGAGGTACTCCACTGTATTACCAATACCCACCCCTACCTTCATTCTCCCTCCCTTATCCCTACCACGATAGATTATAGTAAACACAGACTGGTCGCTGCCTCGTGTGTGTGTGTGTGTGTGTGTGTGTGTGTGTGTGTGTGTGTGAACTAATTGTTCGTACCTAACTAGATCTTTACAGGAATGAGTTAAGCTCGTCTGTCCCGTTTATGAAGCTTATTAAAGCTTATTAAAGTCTTCTTGTAGCTCCCTGCAAGAGTTTGTTTGTAATTCTCATTTGTAGTTTTGCATCATCGGCAAACATATTTAGATAGCTTCCATTTCCAATGTTCCTGTCTATATCATTAATATGTACTAAACACATAACTGGTGCCAGCATTGAGCCCTGTGGAACTCCGCTAGTCGCTTCCCTTCATGCTGAATATTTACCTCTTAGTTCTGTTCTCATTTCCTTTTTTTTTTTTTTTTTTTTTTTTTTTTTTTTTTTTTTTAATAGAAAATCCAGAACAATACATGACAGAAGAACTGTCACCACTTGGATCCTCTGACCACAATCTCATCAAAGTCTCGTTAGTCAGCCTCCCCAAACCATCCCATTCTGAACCTGTCAGGGTGACCCAATGGCACTTTGATAGGGCAAACTGGGTTGGATTTAGAAATTATGTTGCTGACATTCCAAGGCAGTCTTTCTATTCTAGTGATGTCAGTTCCACCCAGTCCCATATTAATGACTTAATACAGGGTGACCCAGAAAAAACCACAACATTTCAAAGGTAAATGAAAAAAAAATGGTTAAAGATAATCAAAATATTATTTGCACACATGAAACTTCATTCAATAGTTTTTATTCATCATATTTTAAAGATGACATTCTCCAAATGGTGGCCGTCATTGTCTAAACACGCTTGGAGACAATTTCTGAAGGCTGCCATGGCTCGACGGGTCATGTCAGGTGGAACAGCGGCTATCTCCTGCTGAACAGCAACCTTAAGGGCTTCAAGAGTTTGGGGTCAATGAGTATACAGTCGTGATTTAAGGTAGCCCCACAGAAAAAAATCACAAGGGGCGAGGTCAGGGGAACGGACCAGCCACCCAACATCGCCACACAATGAGATCACCCGATCCGGAAACATATCCCTCAGCACTTGCAATGATCTTCGAGCTGTGTGTGCCGTAGCTCCATCTTGCTGAAACCACACACTCATCGACCCCAAACCCTTGAAGCCCTTAAGGTTGCTATTCAGCAGGAGATAGCCACAGTTCCACCCGACATGACCCATCGAGCCATGGCAGCCTTCAGAAATCGCCTCCAAGCGTGTATAGACAATGACGGCCACTATTTGGAGGATGTCATCTTTAAAATATGATGAATAAAAACTGTATTGAATGAAGTTTCATGTGTGCAAATAATATTTTGATTATCCCTAACCACATTTTTTTTTCATTTACCTTTGAAATGTGGGAGGTTTTTCTGGGTCACGCTGTACTAGCTGGTACGGATTTATTCATACCAGGTCAACATTTCACTAAAAGATCGAACTCTCCAAAGTGGTTTGGTAGGAACTGTTCCAGAGCAACGACCCAAAAGTCATTAGCATATAACTCTTGCTTAAAATAAAAACATCTGAATCACTGTCAATTTGAAATTTCTAGAAACCATGCAAAAGCTATAATAAATCTTGCTAAATCAAACTTTCTTCAAAATCAAGCATCAAAACTACTGAACAACCCTAATGACAATAGAACATTCTGGCCGACTCTCAATTCCTTTAATAATAACTTTAATCCCTTTGTGCCCTGCATCCACAGTATGGGACGAACAGGGCATTTTCAACATTTAATAAAGAAGGGAACCCCGGGGTAGGGACCTTTGAGCTTCGTGACTATGAGCCGACAGGAGGAGGGTGGTACGCCTAGCACCCTTCTGGCAAAATCTCTTGCGCAAGGACTCTAGGAGCTAAGGGGTTAAACCATGACAAATCTTCCAGTTTCTTTAACCCCTTTGCACCCCACGTCCCCAGCATGGGACAGAACTGGGCATTTTCAAAATTTAATAAAGAAGGGAACCCCAAGTAGGGACCTATGAGCTTCGCAACTATGAGCCTGCTGGTGGAGGGCAGTATGCCTACCACCCTTCTGGCAAAATCCCTTGCTCAAGGACTGTGGGAGATAAGGGGTTATCATCATCCATTCCCCAGCAAACATCTTCAGATAGTAACAATACAAATGACCCACGTAGGAAAGCAAATATCTTTGCCATTACATTTGCCAGAAATTCTACTGCAGAGGAAGTCAGAACTTCCCAATACTTGAACTTGACTCTCCCGAAATTGTTCCACCTAAAATACAGACTAGACACGTAAAATCCATCCTAGACAATTTATTAGCCAACAAAGCTCCAGGCCTAGATGGAATTCCTCCAATTGTTTTGAAAAAAATGTTCCCCAGAACATGCCTGTGTTCTAGATAAATTATTCAGACTATGCATATTTACTTCTTCATTCCCTAAATCATGGAAAGAAGCAAATATCCACCGAATTCCAAAGAGAGCGCATTTTAAAACTCGTCGAAGATTTTGGCCAAATCGTGATTCCCTGAAGGTTTCATGTTGATAGTTCAAACCGTTTATGAGATATAATGGTGCTAAGGGAGGGTGATGAGAAGTAGTTGACTTTGGCAGCCATTTTGGTGACCTTGACCTTGACCCCAACTGCCCATTATCGAACTCGTCCAAGATTTTGGCCATATCTTGATACCCTGAAGAACATGTTGATAGATCAAGTCGTTCATTTGATATAATGGTGCTAAAGGCCGGTGATAAAAAGTGGTTGCCTTTTGGCATCCATTTTGGTAGCCTTGACCTTGACCCCGACTGCGCATTTTCGAACTCGTCCAATATTTTGGCCATTTCTTGTTACCCTTAAGGTTTTGTGTTGATAGATCAAGCTGTTCATGTTATAATAATGGCGCTACAGGCAAACAATAAGAACTAATTGCCTTTTGGCAGCCATTTTGGTGATCTTTGATCACCTTGACCAAGACTGCCCATTTTCGAACTCGTCCAAGATTTTGGCCATATCTTGATACCCTAAGTGTTTAATGTTAATAGCTCAAGCCATTTATGAGGTAATCGGAACACACACACACACACACACACACATACACAGAGGCGGGCAAAACATCATCGCTCCGCCTTGGCCAGAGGCGGGCAATAATTAAGCAGTGTTCTTGCCATCCAAGCTGTTGGATCAGATTTGAAATCATCTTCAGAGAAACCAGGCTGTGCAGCTTTTGTCGGCTAAAATGACACGAAACTGACCCAAGCATTTGTCATCAAAACCAAGACTGTCTTCGTATCACACCCAAGCATGGTCAGGAGCAGTCTTTGTGCAGCTTGAGGAGAATGAATGGCCAGCAAGCACAAATGATAAATATTGTTTAGAAGCGAGATTTGCTAGTTAGGTAGTCTGGAGAATTCTCCACACTTCTCCTATTTTTCTGTTATGCGTCAAGAGTTGCCAGTTAGCCTGCTATTTGTGAGGAAGTATTTTGTAAGTTGTACATTAATTTTTTTGCTCTTTTTCTCTATAATATTTTATTTATAGGATTGTCTGTTAAATAATGTAATTTTATCAGTTTGTGTGCTAAATAATTTAGTGTTATGTAGTGTACGAAAACTCTGGATGTTTTGGATGTCTCCGAGTTGGTAACTGTTGCTTCCCCGATAATGTAGTAGATAATGCTAGTATACAGGAAACTTGTATAAGTATGGGGAAGGGACTAGAGGTTTTTCAGTTCGGTCAGAGATTAGTTCAGTGTCAGTTCAGTGTCAATGCAGATTGTATAGTCCAGTACTTGTGATAACAGAGAAGTGAAGTTGGCAAGCATTCAGCATAATTATCTGGAAAAAATAAAGACAGTGAAATTAAGAAGCCAGTGTTTATTTACCACGCCTGAGCTGATCTTGTGTGCTGTACACCGAAAGGCTGACCATAGGAAGAACAACTCGCTGGGCAACATCCTTCCTATACTGAGCTACTGCTTTTGGAGCCTGTGGCAGTGTGGGATGGGGACACAACAGTAGTGTCAAGAGTGTTGATCATTAGGAAAGTGCTGCAGTGAGTCAGACCTTCGACATGGAGGCAGACGAGAAGTCAGGCTAGGCAAGACGAGGTGTTATTGACTGCAATTATGAAGTTATTACAAGCACATAAAGAAGGACAGAAAGAGCTCAAGAACGAAATCAAAGAACAATTACAGGCAGAAAGTGAAGAAGAGAAAGAATGATATGAACAGCTTCAAGATGCATTACAGGAACAACAAAGAGAATTACAATTCAGGATGCAAGGAGAGCTAGACGTTTTCCTGGGGGAAATGAAGGAAGGACATGAACATTTCAAGAAGTATACACTGAGCTACTACATCAGAAGTATGAGGTAAGCAATAATGTGACGGAATGCAGACAGCATGTAGACGACCAGTTGAAGTTTATTGAGGAAATAATAATGGAGTCCAAACAACATGTAAACCAGCAGAAACATGCAGTCGACCGTGTGAAGATAATTAGTGAGAGAACTGAGGCTGTTGAGAAATATTGCACTGCTGAGTCTCAGGTTAGTGTATGGGGAGCATATGAAGAAAAATAGTGTATGGTGAATCTTGACGAATCCCAAGCATCTAAAGGTGGCATTACAGTGTTGCAAAACAGAATGCATAAGTTTTAAGTCCTGGACTAAATATGATGCCCCAGATTTAAGGCCTCAAACCAGTGAACTGCATGGCTTTAATGGGGGTTCAGTTAAAACGAAATATCAGGAATTTGATGGTAGAGTTTCTTGGGAAGCTTACCGTGTGCAGTTTAAGCTACTTGCTGATCAGAATGGTTGGGATCATATGAAGGGGGAAGTGCTACTAGCCTCAAGGGTGCTGCAGTGGAAATTCTGGGCCAGATGTCTGTAAAGGAGAGGAACAGTTATCAGTCCTACAATGTACAAATTCATTATATACAAGGTAAAATGAACATAGTAGCTGACGCATTATCAAGGAACCCGAACACAATTCAGGTCGCGGCATTAGATCTCAAAGGAAATATCCCAAACCACGATGATATCGCAAAGGCACAAAGACCTGACCCAATATGGTCTAAAGTTATATACAAGTTAGAAAGTGGAGATGACATACAATTACCCAAACTGCATGTCCCACTCGAACAATTCACAATGGTCAATAATACATTATACAAGATTAACTCTAAACAACTAAAATGCCAAAGAAATAATGACATGATACCCCAAGTATTACGAACGATACACGATAGCCCACATGCAGGACATCCTGGAAAGGATAAGACATTCAAACAAGCCCAGCTGTTATATTACTGGCCTTCATTACGAAAAGTTATAAACAATCATATAGACAGATGCGAATTATGTGCGAAACACAGGATACCCAATCACACCTGCACTGATGGGTAATTACCCTGTACCACATCAACCATGGGACGTTGTCGCTGTTGATTTACTGAAGATGCCATTATCATACAATAACCTATACCTATTCGTAGCAACGGATCATTTTTCCCGTTGTCATTTTAGCTCCAATTAAAGATAAGACAGCAGAGACAGTAGCAAAGGCAATAACAGATAATGTAATATGTCGCTTTACTACCCCAAAGGTACTAATAAATGATAATGGAGGAGAATTTAATTCTGAGATCTTACAAGAAATATGTAAACAATAGAACATCAAAAAGGTTAACGTTTTAGCCTATCACCCAGCATCGAATGGGTTGGTAGAGAGACAAAACAAAAAAGTATTAGATGTGCTATGACACATTCTCAGTGAAAATTATGCAAGCTGGGATGATTGGATTCCCAGAGTAGAAGCCTCAATTAATGGATCTATAAATAAATCCATAGGTGACACACCACATTTCATTATATATGGGACAGATAAAAAACTACCATATGAGCTCCTAGAAGGTGACAGTCTGCCCATATACAATTACGATGATAGACAGACGAGAAGCCAGGCTAGACAAGACGAGGTGTTATTGACATACACAAAAGAGTCAAAAAACAATTAACGATGTCCAAGGAAGAAATGACGGAGGCATTTAACAAGAAGGCAAGAGATTCACCTATCAGCTTAGGAGACATTGTTTATGGTATCATTCATGCGAGAGACAATAAATTATCCCCAAAATTTGAGGGCCCATACAGAGTAATAATAGTTAATAAAGCAGACGAGTAAAAAGGAAAGATGATGCGAAGGAAATGTGAGATAATTGAATAAAGGAAGAGAGGGAGGAGGAAGAGGTTGAGGTGGAAGAAAAAGAAGAAGTAGAAGATGATGATGATGATGAGGAGGAGGAGGAGAAAAGAAGAAAAAAAGGAATGGATGGGAAATGATTAGAAGGAGACAGGCCATAGAAGCGACAGGTAGTAAGGAGAAGGGCTTAGCAACATGGGAGAGAGAGAGAGAGAGAACGAGACAGGAGGTAGCAGGCGGGACTCAACTTCACTCGTGTGTGAGTGACTGTTAATATTTCCAAGACAAATAAAAATAGTCCCATACTATTCTTTACCTCTCCTGTCATTGCATGACAAAAGGGAACCAAGATTATTTACTTACAAATCTACTTATAACAACCGCTCGTCCACAAGTCTAATATATACAAAACTTCTCCACAATTTTATACAGTCTTTTATGAGATGTGGTTGGCAGCGAACGTATACGAACCTCGTCTATGAATCAACAGTGAATTCCTACAAAATATCAAGACTGAAAACAAAAAAAAATATATACCTCTCACAACCAACAACTCACAACCAGCTCCTGATAGTATTCTCTCCAACCAGCTCCCTCCGTCTCCCCGATCATGATGCTGATGTAGAGGTGAAGAGGTCACAGGACGCCTTGCCAGTAGTTTAACAAAATACTGATACAAATAATCTTTCAATTTCTATGACGAACCAACGAACTACAACAGTCTACAATTAACTATAAGTAACAACTCTACGAGTCGTCTGTATAATCTACACACCTACAAATAGCGACAGTCTTCATCCCACAACTGGTAAATCACAAGAAAAAAGGAACACGAATACCTCGAGAAAGAAAAATTAAACAAACAAACGAAGAGTGAGACACGACTCACAACTCACAACCACCAGACCTCACCCTCCTTTCTCTCTGCTACATCCACCCAACCTCCACCGCTGACGCAGGAGTGAAGAGGTCAAGACAACGAAGCGAATACCAAGCCCATATTCACAACTCATCTTACTCACTCATCTTCACTCAAGTTACTCATCGCTACTCATAATATTGTAGTAATATTGTGGTAATACATAATTGTAACAGATCGTTCTCCAGAATTTCCGATAAAATCAAATGAACTGTAAATATTGCTTTCCTGATGGTTTCCTCGCCATGACCTTTTCGTCAGATGATCTTCTTTGGCGAATCCCTCTACTTACATTGCGATTGGCAAGTGTACTTTTTAGGTTCTACATATCCTTGTCCATTTGTGCGGACAGAAACCAAGCTCCCAAAGACTCGCTTTGAATCCCAAGCTCCAGCCTGGACGACAAAAACGCGGCTACACCTTTATTGAGTCATGTCAGATAAAATATATAATAAATCATGCAATGAACTGTGGCAAATAAATAACGAGGTAATGATAAATTAGATGTTAACACATAGATACGTTTTCCGATTTGAATGAATGTGTACTGTATTACTCTGTGAGCTGCGCGCCATATAACCCCGAGTTCCTGTCGTATTTGCTTCCCAGGATTTCAAATCAAGATTCTTTAGTTTCAATGACCAGTTTATTAAAATTCTTGTGACTGCAATACACAACTGTATTTCCAAATGCGGTGGTGATGACAGCAACAAAAAGGATGCCGCAATAATGAAATTACTATTAGTAAGTGCGCGTCCACATGTGCCCTCGAACATACGTTGACAGATTGTTTGTGTACATGTTTGCAGCAGTATTTGGACAGATGTATGCAAACATGTTTCAGTGCAGCTTAGAACATTGGTAGCATAGGCGATGGGATATGAGTGTCCATACCAGGCAGCTGAGACTTCATAATGATGTTGCCTACATGATCTGGACGCTGCTGTTCCCATATGTTTACAGCGCGTTCATTACTGTGTTGCATACTTGTTGCCAGCACTTGTTCGAGCACAAGTGTGGACGCGCCCTATCCATGGTAGCAGCTACACATTTCTATCTTTTATTCCTTGTCTTCCCCTCGCTTACTGTAATTATAATTAACTACTTTATTCCCAATTGATGCAAAATACTTTCAGTTGTAAGGAGGTATGACAGATATTACCTTTTCCTCTTAGAGTAGGCAATAAAGAGGACCAAAACATGAGTTTATAAACTCCTGCAATGCAAAAGCACATGCTTTTTCTCTATCTTTGAGTCTGTAATGCCCCTCATTTTAAATAAACCGATATGTCCTGCATAACAGAAAATGCTGATTTGCAAGTTTTGAACTCAGTGTTTTGTTTATGAGCCTCTGGAATTTATTGCTCTTGTCAATCGTTTATGCTATGAGTATACTAGG